>NW_008824283.1:5165895-5177054 GCF_000699105.1 Pygoscelis adeliae | reverse complement strand
CCGAGCGTGAGGGAGGCTGCTCATAAACCCATCGGGTGTGCAAGTGCTATGCAATAGAGTCTTGTAGAGAAAAGGTAAAATGCAAATCAAACTTCTCCCCCCCCCCCCCCCCCCCTCTTTTGACTTGTTTTCCTAGAGCTGTTCATTAGTGCCTAAAATATTTGATTACATTTAATTGTGATGTCTTCAATTCTGTGCACCTGCTGCAATTTATGTAGTGGGGGAAAATAAGACCTACAGAAGCTAAAAAGTGAGATGTGGATTTGAATGTTAAAAAGAATTCCCCTGCGAAGGGTAATTGGGGTTAAATATGGAAGCAAACTAAACATATTTTCAGTTAGGTTTTCCTAGCTGCTATGATAGGACCAAAAGGATTTATAGCATAATAGTTTCATTTTTAATGTTTCTAAACCAATTCCACATCCAAAGGTTTTATATCCTTTAACATTCCTCATAATATTAAACCGTATCTCTAGCGTGAGAAAGTCCACATGGTGTTGGTCCTGCCTAGCTGGCAGTACTGAGCCCCACTCCTACTTGACGATGTGCTGCTCTAGGATAAATCTTTCCTGCTCTTGCCAGCTTTCTTTTAGTAAAATAAGTACATTTTACTACCATGGTTTTTTCTTACAAATCCTGAAATTGTTAAAAAGTTTCCTGGCCGACACTTCAGTTTTTAAAACACAGCTTACAGCATTTGTAAAGCAGTCAATAATACCAATTCAAATTAGCATCACTGAATATTCAAATTCCCCTGACATCAGTAGAGAAGGCATAAGGGATAGAGTAAAAGAGAAAAATTGTGTGCGTTTTTAAGAGGGAGATTACGTCAGAACATATTTTTGTTAAGCTGTACTGCGTCTTCTCATTTATCTCTAAGGGGTAGTATAAACCTGTAGAACAGCTTCTAAAACATCTTTTTCAGAAGAAAACTAATTAGATTAGCTTTAACACACTCAGTGTTAGCATTACATGACAAATTCTTGTTTCAGCACTGCAGAGGAGACGTAAAGGAGAACAAAAGTATCACCTGCTCATGGCTATGATAGTTTACAGAATACAGCTTACCGTTGGACCCATTAAGTACTCTTTGCCAAGGAAATTCCGCAATTCATATGCAGTACATCCCAATACTTTTCTTTATTTTTCTGTATTGTAAATACTACCTGGGGCGTTTTACAGCAACAGTTACCGATCCATACAAATTAAGGATCAGAAATCAATTTATCTCTGATATCTCTTGCGAAGTATGGCATATACTGAAAAAGATCAAACACTGACATCTCTGCTTTTTAAACTAATATTACTAATAATAGTCATAAGCTGTAATAAACGGTCAGGGCTCCTAAGGACATTACCACACGATGAACATTTTATGTTAATATCTACATTTCACCCTGTTGTGGAAACCACAGAGCTGTCAGCAAATGCTAGAAATTAATCTTACATAGAATCAGAGACAGCATATAGCAGCGTATGTAATACGTTGATGAGAGAGGTGATGACAGACATACACACTCCTCTCTACTCATTCCCAGCTAGCTTTTAAACAGCTGTTATAGTAAATGTATGGCATATTTTTACCTCAATTCAAGAATTGTCCCTGACATCAACAACGGAATACTGCTCTACAACTGAAGGCATGGGACCAAGAGCAAGCAGAATGGTATTTTATTCTCTAGTTTCATGACAGATTTCCTGTCAAGATACTTGCTTTATGTTTCCCTGTTCTAATGTGCAAAATAGAAATAAATGATGCTCTTTGCCTGTTTTCAATCGCAGCCTACTTGGTACCCCCAGAAGACACTGCTTTTGAATCTCATTATAATCAGACTCTCAACCAGTTGTACTCTAAATTACAGGGCTTCTGAGATTTCATGGCAATACCAATTCGATGTTTTAATTCTGTTTTTACGAATAAGTCTGATAATTACCTCAAAAGAGAGGATACGATGTATTTATTAAATTAAGATCACTCTCATTATTTCTATTTTGGAATCTTGCAGTTGTTTGACAGTTACAGGCCAAATGTGGCCAGTGCTCTAATCCACAGTTTTTATGGTATGACATGCAGCTGTGATAGCTTTGGTACATAAACAGAACCTTAAAGCAAAGTGGCTGAAGTACATGCACAAGCAACATACAACTCCTAATACTGCAAGTAATTCTTTTTAATTTTAGACTTTAATATAAATGGATAACTCAAAAACAATTTGGTTTTTGGTATTCAAAGTTCAGATATAACATTTAAATAATTAAAAGGATTCAAAAATTGTCTACGAAAGAACACGGGTTTAAAAAAAGGCAAGTAAAAGTAAGACATTCCTTGCAGTTGACAAGGAGGGAAGAAAAAAAAAAAATGCCAAAAAACCCAAAACATGCATTTCCTCCTTGTGATAAAGGCAAGCAAATGAGAGCCAAGCATGTCCACTTTACGATCATTTTAGAAAAGATCAGCAGTTGCCAGCTTAATGTTTATGCAGGGTAAACACCAGACTCTGAAACAGCTCTTTTAGGCACTTCTTTCTGCATTGACTCTTTAGATCTAACAGGTCTTTAGATCTTTTGTTTTAGGGAAGGTCACGCATGTGCCTATGTTGTATCTGATGACCACATTCAATATAGATTCAGAATATAATCTCTACCTAAGATACTGCACTTAAGCCTTCTCTCTTAGCTTCTGAGAGGGTTTGAGGTTTATCAAGTTTAGTAGCTTTGTGCTGTAAGGCTTGGAACCATTCCACAGTCATCCTTTTTTTCTCTCCTACCTGCAGAGACACACATGTACCAGGATAAAAGAAAGCATAGGTGGCATTTTGTAAGGCTACTCCCAGGCTGCATTTTCTGCACATCTGTCATGAGCACATGAATATAAAGCAGAATACAACTGTGTAAAAGCAAATTGGACAGTAAGAGTTTAAAGCTGAAGCATAAAAAAACCTTAAAGGCTTCTCAGAGAGGCAAAGAGCAAACTGTCAGTTGAGAATATGTACAGTGCACGGCTGTGTGGGGAGCATACTGTGTGGCATGGCTGAATTCTGTATGTGCAGTTGTCACATGCTGAGTAAATTTACACACAAAAGATCTGTTAGATACTTGCACACCACATGGAATGTAATAACACAAAGGAAAATACAAGTTTACACAATGAGTGTTAGTAACGAAGGTTTAAAGATATATCCATTGTTACAGCAAGCTAAAATTTTGCAGTTTTGCTTTTCAAATTCTTCTGTTAAGCTCATCATGCTGGCATCTCCTGCACTTCTCTTTCTACAGGACTGCTGCTCCATGATGTTCTCATCAACAGCTGAAATATTCCACCCTATTGACTCATGGGCCCATAAAGAACTCACTATATGATAAAGACTTAAAAAAAGTTTCTTGTATATGACCAAGAAAAGTAGCATAAATTCCATCCTCTGACCCTGGCTTCAGCTTTTTTTCAGTTCTAAGTTCCAACAACCGTTCTTGTCTCTCATTTTTAAGCTACTCATGAAAGATATCACTTTGGCAGAATCTATAAACTCTTTGCAACAATCATTGATTTATTGATTTTCAGACCAATGCACTTTTTAAATATGCTAGTGCAATCTTATGATAATCAAACTTAACAAAAAGTAAAATGATTACAAAGATGCTGTGATCTTCAATATTTAAATGAAAAGAGCATATGTGTTATTTTAACTCTAATAACCCTCTAGCATGTAAACCAATGTTCAAGGATTAACGAAGATTTTGTTTCAACTTTTGAGTTTTGAAAAAATATTCTTAATAACATTTCAAAGTGAATAAAAAAATAGTAATCTTCCTTTGTTTGCGTTATAACTATTTAGAGATGCAGAACAAAAGTCTTGCTTACATGTAAAAACCTGAAGGCTGTTAGACTCCTCCCCTTGAAAATCAGGTTCAAGTACAAAAGTTTAGGGAGACAGGAAGAAACATAGTCCGAAAATAATCCATGAGTGATCAAATTATGAAATAACTATCTCTATGCATTCTGTTCTTTCTAGGTAAATCAGCCAGATCTTTCTGTTGTTTTATTTATCCCAAGTATTAAAATAATTAAAGAGGAAGATGCGGGAGGCATCGAGCAGTGAATGTCAAGGACACTTGATGCAATACCCTAATGATGAATGTTCCAGCATACTCAAATAAACAGGTTTCTCTAGAGATTGTTTGAATGAAAATAATGTAATTGCACAAAGAGCGTAAGCTGAGTGTGTGTGTGTGCAGAAGAAAGAAGAGAGACAGACAGCAGTCATGCTTCTTGTAGTTGATGGCGTGTGGTGAATAATTGATCATTCCTTCCTTCCTTCACTAATTCTCTCAGTGCCGCACTTCTACAAGTGTCACGATCACTATTAAACCAGCAGAGGAACCCAACAAGCCCTTGAGAATACCTACTGTCTGAGATGCCTTTTAAAGCACCAACTGAAAAATTAAATGCGAAAAGCAAGAAAATGACTCCAAAGTCTCCTTCACCTTTTCTGTGTGCTGTAATGCTATACTCGATAGGCACTGTTCCACAGCCAAACACTGAATTTATGGTGCCTGCTACTTATAACAAAGGAAGGGAAAGTAGATAGAGCCATTCAGTTTGTTGAGAAAAAAATGCATTAACTCCTTTTTTTATATTCATGCAATTAACAGCACAATTTACAGGCTTTAAAACGATTTGTGAGTTGTTTTGTGCTTTTGAAAACGATGGGCAAATAACATAGCCAAAACTGTTCGGTATGATTTCATACTGAATAAATTTCCTTATGAGATTAATAACATTGCTCATTTCTAATCCTGAAGACAAAACTGCCCTATGTTTTTAGTCTGTGGTTAAAGAGATTGCAGAAAATAGAATTTTTGTTTGGTTTTTGAATGACTTCTGTGGATCACTAAAGTAAATGCTTTTTCCTAAATTCAGTAAGATATTCACTGCCTTATTTTTGAGACTGTTAAGGAGACCAAGAGCTCAGATGGACAAAGCTGGGGGTACACGCCTGAGTCACCTAATAGAACTCCTGTACAAGTAAGGACAGATTTGCCTCAAAACATTTTGGTAAAAAAACCCCTACAAGTAGCATACACTATTTTTATGATATCAGCACTTGCACAACTGGAGGCAAGAAAGCTATGTTACAAATAAAGTGGCAACTAAAAGCTCTAACACTGCTAGATAGGTACACCATTCTGCTAGATGCCATACATGCACACAAAACTATTCTCTAGACTAAAGGTTTTCTTTGCCAGAACACAAACAGAATATAGTACTCCTGAGTTTATTACTCTTAAACATCATCCCCTTCTTGTTTATATGAGTTACATGTCTTTTTGCCCATGGAGGGCTTATGACATCTAACCAGTAGTAGGGAAGCTCAGGGGCGCAAAACAAAAAGCTATCTGTGCACACATAGAAGTGATGGAACAATGTATTTTGGACAATCATTTTGGACTCCATTAAACCACGTTCACATGGCTCAAAGCAAAACTGAAAGGCTTGAATTTCTGCTGAAGACAGTATACATGAACAATTTCTGCTTTGCAGCTTCAGTGGGCTAGGAACACATGCATGGTCTGTTACCAGCTAACGAGCAGCAAATAAGCAAGCCATGGGGATTTGACTGCCTGCCATTATCTGTCTGTACCCTCTGTTACAGCAGAAACATGCAACACTGATGGACACAGACAGACATTGCTCTGGCAGGATAAGATCATAAGAATGTAATATCATAGGGAGGACTGTAGCTTTCTGACATTTGCAGACAAATAAGCAGCAGCACATAACATAAATGTGTCACTGTCTCCCCTTCAAACTATCACCTCCACCATTTTGATATAAACCTTGAAAGAAAAATTTATGTAGAAGGCCAACCCTGGCTCGCCATATACAGTCACACCTGGGACAGGATAGCAAAATGCAGTCACACAGGTCACAGATAAGTAGACCTAAAACCCAGCCTATCCTTTTTGTGAGACTTGGACATGACTTTGACGGTTGGACTCGATTATCTTAGAGGTCTTTTCCAACCTTAATGATTCTATGATTCTATGACATCTTCCTCTAAACACGTTTTGGCAAGTATGTTCCTATATTCCCAGTTCTACATTAAAGAGCAGGTGGCGTTTGGCAAGGCTCTGTTTGCTATATATGGCCAGTATACTTTTATCCTACTAACTGTAGGAATCGTTCATCCTTAACATGAGATTGGATGGAGGGAGTTATCCTAATGTTCTTTGCATCTTACTAAAAATTCCAGGTCAGTTTAGAGAAACCATTTACACGCTGATACTTTGCGTAACAGCATATCAACTGAAAAGCAGATATGCAGAGACCATTCTAACTGGAAGTAATTGCTACGTTACCAAGCTTTCTTTGATGTTGTTCGCCACAGTACTCTCAGTCACGTTATATCTTATGTTCAGCATTGGAAATGATGATGACTATTAATAATGTTGCCAAATAAAGTTTAACAAGAAATAGTTTTTCTGTCTCTGAACATTTTTGACATATCAAATATTTTTTCATCCTGAACTCAGAGACAAAAAAATCAGAACACTTAAAAAAAAAACAATTTAAAACCATCTGAGTGACTCAGAAGTCTTCATTTTTGTTTCAAACTTGGTTACCTGTAGTACTGCAGATTACTATAAGTTCATACAAAATATTCATTTCAACATGAATAGAGGAACATTTTAATTACAAATATTCAAATGGGATATTCCTATATATTTCAAATGTTATTTCTGAAATAGAAACCTAATGAAAGCTTATCCTTTCCTACAAATACTATTGATTTCCCTACCTGCTCCACTGCTGGTAAATCTAGCTCCAAACTATGGAGTCAAGTGTCAGAAGCTTACAGAGAAACAAATGTTGTACATGAAAACTGTTGCTTCTTTGAGATATTGTTCCTCCTTTCTAAAGGAGGACATCAAATAAATCCATTATAGATTTGCTCATGCTTTTAGCTAATGCTATTAGCTGATAATGCCACAAGAATTTAAGATTAAATAGGTACATTAATCTCAAGGATACACAGGCAAGTCGAAACAGCACACACTCTGAACTAAACAGAGGAAAAAAAAAAAAAAACAACAAAAGCCCAACAACCCAAAACTCTTATCATGGAAGTAAGAGCACAAGACAGACTTAGAAAATTTTTGCACAAGTAGATGCTTGTTAAGTATGACATAATCTAAGGGTGTAACAAATGAGAGTTCTTGTTTTCTTGGTGCTAATGCAAAGTGGATATAGGAGTACTCACAGAGTGACAGTCTGCTTTTCTTTAAGCTTATTTCCCTAATCTTAGCAAATCAAAAGTGGAAGGGTATAAAAATTCCAAACAAGCTATGACAGTTCATACACAATAAACCACTTCCTTAAAAGTTTTTTCCTTGCATTCATCACTTTTACAGCTATAAAATACTAGTTATGACACACATGAAGTACAAACTAAATGTCTAAACTGTCAAAATGCAGGAAATTTGCACAATTTTTTAAAGGACTTCCTTCCAAAAAAGGAAGGAATTAGGAAATTTAATTAGGAAATTAATTTTTTTTTAGGAATTTAATTAGGGAAACAAAAATCAAAAAACAACAACAAAAAAACCCCAAGTGTATCTTAGCCCCAAGAGTGGAAAATGGACCAACCTTACCAATCATGATTTTTACAAGAGGGCAGAGAACATCCTCTTTAAATAAAAACATACAAATAAAACCCGACAGCCTGCATAGTTATACAGTAATAATATCTGGATTTAATGAAAACAATTTAGTGTATTTGTTTTTAGACATTCACTGTTCAGAGAAAGACAGCAGGTAACATATTTACACAAACTGCTTCACAATTGTTTATTTCATGATGACTCTCGCTTTCCCACCGTACCCGGTAAAAGGAGGGTGCTCATTAGCTCTGCATATCCTGCAGTAAATTAACTTGAATACTGCTGTTTGTATTTATTGGCTAGTGCTGTCCTTAAGCTTGATCATTTAAAAAGCTTACAGTAAACAAAAGAACAAATGCAGAATTTACTGTGCAATTTTAAAGCCCAGGCAAGAAAGAAACTCCTGTTGGACAAAGGAATTTCCTTCCTCTCCACCTCCCCTGCCCCGACTATTAAGAAGAACTCTAGACTAACAACTGAGTTAAGTTTTTTCTAGGAATTTCATGACAAGTCTCTATGCATGTTGTTATGTATTTTCAGGCAACATTTTTAAACGAGTTAATCCTACTAATTACTCATAAGCAGGCCAAGCAGGCATTCTTTTGGTCAAGTGTTACAAAAATTAGCCTGTAAAATAATTAATTGAAAACATAGGTCTCTTACAGTTTGGGTACATTTTATGTTTTAACTACGCACGTGGCCAGATTCCCAACTACTCTGTGTCTATATAGCTCCTGTGACTTACACTCAGTCATTTAAGGAGCTGTCTGGTGCAAACAGAGGAATAAAACATCTTAAGAGAGTCTTTTTTTTCCTGCTGCAAGCAGCATTCCTAACTACCCTCTTGCACTAAGTCACTGTTTAGTGAAGGAATCCAGAATGAGTTGTAATGCCCAAAAAGCAATATTGTGCGGTTGTTTCGGTGAAATATCTTGCATGGACAACTAAGGTTCGGATATGCTCCCCATGCTGCCAGCCAGCTTTCTTGCTTAAAATACCAACCCTGGGGCACTGCCCTCCCATGCAGATTCATGCACCACCAAGTCAGCCTGTGCAGCTTCACTTTGATGGAATTTTATTACTTTTTGAATAACTTGGAAAATGTGTAGAGGGGCTGTACATATAGTAATATGTTCCCCTACACCATTTAATAAATTTATTACGTTGTTGGGTTTTCTTTGTCTCTTTTTTCTTTCCTCCTTTAAATCATCAGAATTGACATTATAAAGCTAAAACAGAATGTAAATAAGCTTCTATTCTGTTTACAATAATGGAATAATACAGTAAAATATTTAAAAATGCATAAGTGACCAAATGAAAGAAAACCTACAATTTATCTGCTTGTATTATATTCCACAGGATATTCTTTCTCTGATTCCAGCTGAATTGCTATACTCGTTTCTCCAATACACGTTATCTGGGATTTCTCCCCAAATTTCAGTTCTTTCTTATTTCCCTTTCCACTTCCTTGAAGAAGCAACCGATATTTTGTTAGACTAGGTGTCATTTCTTGCTCTTGACTGATTAATCTACAGTTCCTTGACTCAATAAAGGGTAAAGCCCACACTTAACTCCCTCACATTGGCAATAAATATGCTCCCTCAGCATATAACATCCAACAAAGCATTTCCATTCACAAGCTACTTTTATATCAATTTGTACTTTACCAAATAAATTGACATAAACACACAAATAGTATCAAATAGATGTAATTTGTCACTGGTTTTTGGTCAAAACTGTATACAGCTATAACCAATTACCATGGGAGTCACGGAAGATTTGGGTAACTACAAATGCCATTATAGTAATTTTAAATGACACTTAAATTTTTCTAGATGTTGTGGATTATTAAGATCTCTATTATATATTCATTATTAAACATTATAGACTGCTTAGACTTCACACACCATATCTGTAAAAAGTTATCAGTTAAGCTGTCACACCTGCTTCATTGCAAATTAGTACTCTTAAATCTTTCTACTCTAGAGCTTATAATTTAAAAAGGTCAATTACTTCCCTAAAGAGATTTCATCATTTGTTTTGTATTTTCTGAGAATTTCTAAACCTTACTGCTTCTTCTTCTATACACTTATCAGTAGCATTTAAGTTCTTCACTAATCAGTGGTATACACATCCTTCAGCTATAGAAACCAATATGAGATATAATTTCCGTAAGCTTTGAGTACTGGTTCACTGCTTCATTGTCCTTCATTTCAAGTCAATGGGATTCGTGGTACTATTTCACTTAGGTTCTACTGAAAATTCTACCCATGCTGTACAGGAGCCTTTGCTATTTACTCTTTAAAATAGCATTTCTGTTTTCCATTTTTTTTCTGTTCTGCTCCACAAAAATCCACTCCAAACAGATCAATGCTATGTGACCACATGGAGATAGATCTATCAGCAGGATTTCCAGGACAACATGGAAGCTTAGGTTATCAAGCAACAAATGAACAGATGGTCCTGTCATTCCTTATTTCAGAAAAGGTGATTCCAGTGATAACATCTGCTAATAAGCCTTTCTTAGGTATCCTTTAGAAAGTCAGCAAGCTATGGTGTTAGAAATGAAAGATCAAATTGGGTCAGGCATGCTCTTCTCAAGGTGCACTGTAGCTTTCATAAAGGTAATAGCAAAATGGATTGAATGTTCTCTCCACATCAGCTTCTTTTAAAGGACTAAAAGTATCTCAAGGATACAGCACGTAAGATGAATGGATTGGAAGGGGCGGGGTGCGGGGAGAAGTACTTGGGCTATGCAGATTGCTAATCATCATGGAAATGTCCCAAAGTTGATTTTTTTTGTGTTGTCTCAGCTTTTTTCTTTAGTTTTTGGGTCAATTTTAAAATAATTTTTCTACTGCTGGAATAACTGAAAGCCCTTAAATAAACAGAGAAATCTGAACTCCAGATTTCTCTGTAAATGTATTACACTATCAGGAATGGGATGCATTTTTCTTTTCATGCTATTTGACATCTATAAAGACAACAGTCTACAAAATATTACAAAAGGCACTGAAATGAAAAAAAAGTATTCTAAAACAATTAGCTTTCATTTAAAATTTAGTCTATCAGTGATTGTTTTATAGACTTTTCTTCTTTGAATATTATGATAGGATCAGACTTTTAAGGTATTAGGCAACTACTAGATGAGAACCAAGTAAGATTTTCAAAACCCCCAGCTATTAATTTCCATAAATTTCCATGGGCTTAGGCAACTATGTACTTTGAAAACTTAATAGAAAGTATTTTTGAGTAATTTTAAATATCTAGATATATTTAAATATTTGACCCACAATACTTCACTGTACATTATCTCTGGTGAAATAATATGAATTCACAAATTCAGTGGTGGTTTTTTTTCTTTTCTTTTCTTTTCTTCATTATTCAAAGGAGCCAAAAAGCTAGCTATAATGTTCTTGATTTATTCGCCCATCCAGGAAACAAGCCCTAATTTTATATTGTCTCTTCAGCAGCACTCCACTTTACGGACGACGCGGACT
>NW_008824283.1:5157298-5165849 GCF_000699105.1 Pygoscelis adeliae | reverse complement strand
GAGTGAAAGAATTGCAACTGAGATAAAAATTGAGTAGAGTTCATTTGAAATTCTGAAAATCTTCCACATAAAGAACACTGAAAGAGCCTCTGATCAGCCTTTTCTCACAGATCTTCTACAATGTATATGTTTTAATACAGGTTTTTGTAAACCCAGGATTAGTGCTTGAGCTCATTTGCCAGTAGAACCTGAAGAAACATATGAGGTTGTGCAAGCCTAAAGGTCCTCATATTCTGCCATGTTATTAATTCCAGAACAGAGCCAACTGTTTCCCGTGAAAGCCTATCTGTCTCTGGTTGCTTCAGTGAGACAAGTTTGGATACAATCCACCTGTTTTAATCACTGTCTTATTTCAACAAACGGAGTGATTCTAGTGTTATCTTAAGAATGTAGCTTATGAGAAAACACAAACAGCTCCCCAAATGACTTTGAATATCAAATTAGAGGCATTCCTTCCTTCCATTTGCATCTCCTTCCCACCCACAGGCAGTAGCAGAGATCTTCTAAAAAGCAAGTTCCACACTGACTTTTTTCCTTTAGCATCAGTAACAGTTTAGCATCTGCAGAGAACTGAAGTAGTAGCAAAAAGATCAATACTAAGCGAAGTGCCAGAGACAGAAGGATGCTCAGATAGATGCCTCAAACTTCTAGAATAGAGTTCATAGGTGGGTGCAAAGCTCAAATAATGCAGAAGCTTGATACTGGAAATTCTGAAGACTATTCTTTAAAAGATAAGTTTTAAATTAGCAAAGACAAGTGATGGGTTTAGATGTTCTGCAGAGGAAAAGAAATAGCCTAAAAGACAGAAAAAGGATTCATCCAGTCTGAGACCATCCACCAAAGCAAGTTTCCGGTACTCTGTCAACATTAGCAGCTCAACTTATGTCAAACACCAAATATGAGGATGAATTACCTAAGCAAGATTTGCAGAAAAATTACTAGCAACAATTATCAAGCACGCCTACTTACTAATACTGTGTAGAATAAGATGACATTCACACAGATTGTAATTGACAAATGGCAATATTAACTGCATGTTATTTCTAAACTGTGGTTTCCATTTCTCCAAACAGCACTGTGTTCTCCTTGTTTATGGAAAAGAGATACTAGGGAACAATTGTCAGTGGGTGTATATGCCTAGCTTCATTGTTTACAGTAAAATGCATCTGGTGACTTTAGAGAAGCTGTACTGATTTATACCAGCTGAAGCTCCATATCCTCTTGTCAGATTAAAACGTGTACAATTGTGTTATTTTAACCAAGACAGACCAGGAATACCATTATTGCTCCATGCCAATACACACTTATTCAGTTATATTTGAAAAGGTTTCTCATGTAGTATCTACCATAAACAATTGCTTTTATTGCTTAAATATTCTCAACATGTCAGCATTCAATTTTATTTGATTATGAATTGCTCTTATTATAGGGGTGAAGAACCAATGCTGAATTTCAGTTTTTCTTGTTTTTTAATGATTAGGATTTAGTTTACAGACTACCCAACCTTCTGTTCTGTTTATGTCGTATGGCAGAGAGAAGGCTAATACAGATATTTTTGCTGAAACATTTTAAATACAAGGGGATGAATTACAAGCTTAGTTTTATTTAGTTACCACAGCTTGCGGATGGTGAGAAGGAAGGCTGCTGAGCTTGTTTGTGAGATCATAAAAAATGAAATGGTAATAAGTAAGCTCATGATCTGTTATTCCCTTTACATAAGATAGTGAAGCCCAGGATGTTCAGTGAGTTGTGAAATATAAACACCAGCAGATATAATATCAAAAGAGGCTTTTTTTTAAGAACATAGTTTCACTTTTCCCTAACTACTTATAGTGCATTCATGTGTTCTGGAAGACAAATAAAAGTATATAAAATAGTGTATTATTGTTACCTTATACAACTTAAAAAAAAAAAAAAGATGATGAAAAATAGACTACTTCAGAATTCTGTTGAAATACTTTTCCTGAATGGTAATATATTCATGAATATATATGTAAACAGTCAGATATTGTGAACTATTTATAAAATGATAATACTTTACTAGGGAAATATCATCTTGATTGTATTACCATGAAATGCAATCTGATTAATTTATTTACTTAATAACCTCTTTTGGAATTAGGTGCTTCAATTATGGTCATCACAATCCAAAACAACAGGTAAATAAAAGTCTAAATAAAATACATGGGTCCTAAATCAAGCCTCAGCGATAGCAAACCCAAGCTCCCACTCCGTGAAATACCTGGGAAAATGGTGGTTAGAGAGGGGCCCTTCAGACTAGAAAGCCCTTTAAACCCAGAAAGAGAGCAAAACCAAACAAAGCAACGTAGCAAGAAGCAAATCTCCAAATACCAAGACCAGCAATGCATTCACAAGCTCTAGCTGTCATGACAGACACTCCTAAAGGTGTGTCTGAAGTGTCACTGTAGTCACCCAACACAGTCATGTTTCCATGTTGAGCATATCACTGCTAGGTGTGCAGGTGAGTATTCAAAGCTTTCTGCTGAGCTTCCACAGTTTTTTAATCTACTATATGTTATAACTCTAAAAAATAATGCTAAAGAGGCCAGAATATCGTGGTGCTTGTACCTTAGAGAGATAGTTGCACACTTCACAGACAATACAGCATCGTCACTATTTGGACAAATGGGAACTATAGGCTATTTTGGAAGTTGGGTGCAGCTCCAGAAAAAGATGATGACATAGTCTGTTCACTAATCTACATAAAGCAAGGACTGTGCTCAATTTATTTGAATATGCACACCCTGAACTGAATGACATTGAAAAATGGAAACAGGTATTTTCAGATAACTTGCACATCCACATTTTAGGGTGGATGGGCCAACCATTATGTACTGAGATGTTTTTAGATAACGAATCAGAGCATGGGTGACATGAGTTTCTAATAAACAAAATTAAAAGTGATAATAAACATTTTAGAGTTCCCATCTTTAAGTGGATTATCAGTCAGATGCAAGCAAGGAGATCCTCTTTTTGGATGAAAAAAATTCCACAAAATACCGGAGATTTTAAAGCACTATTTTGGCAGATAATCTTATCTCTAATAATCCATCTGTTTCACAAAAGATAAATTCTTTACCAGCCTATAGTAATAATATACTATTTACATTTTGGGGAATGACACTTAAAAGTTTCACATACTAAAAGACACGTGGAAGAAAATATGCTTGTTAATTCTGTATTATGCTTTGTCGTAGACTAATGGGAATTAAGAGAGATTTCAGACTTTTTTTTTTATTTAATATTTAGATAAATATCTTCCAATCTTACCATTCTTTTTAACATCAAATAAATGAAGATCGGAGACCGAAGCTAGGAAGTACCAAAACTCATTACAATATATTTTCACACTTGAGCATGCTTTCAGCTTAATGGTATCAATTTGTACAGAATCTTCAATTCACTGACTAAACTGTGCTTCACTAAATCATGTTAAAGGAATAATGGGTCACAGTACACATTCTAGGCATTTCAAGTCATCGATCAAACTTCTGATTTTTTTGTTTTGGTTTTTTTTGGTTGGTTTTGGTTTTGTGTGTCCCCAAACAACGTAAGAAATTTCAGAAATGAAAAGGCTTGTACTTCTTTAAATACCTTTCAGGAAAAGGAAAGAAAAAGGCTTCTTATTAATATCCAGTCACTGTTTGGATACTTTTGATTAAAGACCATCAGATATCCCACAGTCTAAACCTCTTATGTTTCACTATTGCTCTTTACATTTGAAAACCATAGCAACAAAACAGACAACAGGTGTAACTACAGTAACATATCATGCACTCATCACAGGTACAAGGAAACTCTCCCTGAACAACTGCCACCCACATTTTCATTCTGCGTCTCCTCTGTGGTAAAAAAAAAAAAAAAAATTCAACAGCATTCTTGAAATAGAGCTACATTATTTATCACTATAATTGCATAATTAACCTGATTTTGATAGACACAAAGTCAATGAATGGACAAATGAACAGACAAGAGACAATGGGCACAAACTGAAATACAAGAAACTCCATTTAATCTCAAGAAATAATGTGGTTTTTTTTGTTTTGGTTGTTTTTTTTTTTTTAATGAAAACAAGGAAGGAATATCTTCTAAAAAACCCAAACCACAATAATTTAAATATGCTCCAGGACACCTCTATACACAAACTCCCTAGAGGTTACTCCACAATTCCCTATCACAAAAGAAAATGAATTCCACAAGTCACGCTCAAAGCTTGTAAAGTACACAGGGATTTTGTCTCTTTAACAGAAGGCCTCAGAGTCAGACAAATGTACTGAAAATCCTTAGAGAAATATGTTTCAAAATACTTTTGGGAAACAGATCTGTTACTGAAAGGATTAGACACTTTGTAAATCTATGCTTTGTGCTGTATTCTGCCACCATACTGCTGATAACACATACTATACCATAAAAATCAAAAACAATAAAGAAAAAGCAACAAAGCCTATAATTAACAGAGATGTCCAGTGACTGAACATCAGAATGTTCTTTTTTTTCAGTTTTGAAGAAAAATAAATTTTCATGCATATCACACTGTTCATTGATATGTCTAAGTGCATAAGCAAACACAGTTCAGTTTCTGGGATGGAGGTAGAGTTTGGGCGGGTTATGTTTTGTTTTGGGTTTTTTTATACGTGAAGTACAGATCTGTCACAGGATTTGAGTCCGTACTACATGGTCTCTCACCTTCAACATCAAAACAGGGGAATGATATTCCTGATGCTAGGACTTAAACTCTGAAGCTAAATTTTTAGGTGAGCTGGGAACTTACATGCAACTTCAGCTGTGCCAACCGCTGTAATAGAAATGGTTTCAACGGAATTTATGGCATTATGCATCTGAAGTACTCTTCTACAAAGAGAAGATCACTCAAAACCACCTTACATCTCAAGTGCATACTGTATATTATTTTAAAAGTTAAAAGATAAATTATTATGTCCCTGATAAGTACACTACCTTTTTCTCCAGTATTGGTTCAAAACAGCCTGCAAAACTAGGATTATTAGTTTCATAGTCTGCATTTAATCAAGTACAAGAAGAAAATCTTTGTGAGTTTGGCAATGAATATTAAGCAATGTTCTGGGAAACAGGAGATGTGGAAGATGAATTTCCACTTATTGGTGAGAAATAACAACAACAAAACCCGATGAAACAAAATACAGGAATAGATGATCTGTAAGAGGATGGATGATAAAAAATAAATACTGTAGCAACTACTGAGATTGTTACTAACAACCCAGTGTTAAAGCTAATAAAATATTCCCTTGGATGGCTTGCTCCAGTCTGCTCCATCTTTTGCCTTTAGCAAAGAAAATGCAACCAAGAGTTTATACATAACATGGTATGTAAATGCAGCACCACAAGTAAATTCCTTCATTTTTTCTTACAACAGAGTATGTGCATGTAACACAGGGTAATCTAGAGAGATCCCCAATTAATGAGACTCACACATTGTGTAAGATATTGTGATGTACTGTGATGTGTTTGTCTTCTACTTTCTTTAATTTATAAAAAAATGCAGTTCAGTATGATTCTTGGACTGTACCTCAATCTGACTGTGTCAGTACTTTAACGGTACTTAATATGCTTTTCCATTTAAAGTCAGAAATGTGCTGAAGCACTTAGCTGAGCTGGGGCCAATATACAATAATCAATAACAGGTCTTCTCATCAGTACAGTCCATTAATAAGAGAGTACTGAAGTAGAATGGTAAGTATATTACCCTTCTGCTGTACATTATTAGCAGATTTGGGTCACAGGAAAGACTCTTGGAAAATGAAACAGAATAAACATGGCTATAGCCTAGATACAGATCAGAGGAGAAAACACTACAAGCCACCTGCCAGAAAGTATTACTTCTCTTAAAACAGTTTGTCATTCTGGCTAAAATTCCATGGCATAGGCATTCTATTAACTATTTCTAAAAAATGTACTTATCATGACCACATCATTAAGTAGAGAGGTATATGTAAGAAGACTTAATTTTAAGTGCAAAATAGATATTCATGAGGCTTGATTCCAAGGTAGTGAAAAAGATTTAGCTGATATCTCAAATATTCTTAGAGAGAATACAGCTCAAACAATAGATTTGGAAACTGTGCTGATGGCTCCTGAATTAAGAATTTAGAATGGGATTTTTAAAAGACCCTGAAAGCTAGATATCCTGTTCAAAAGAAACACTGGAATACCCTAGTAATAACTTTTTGCATAAAAAAGTCCTACCTTTCAAAAAGCGTTAAGACTGCAGTTGGAGATTTTAGTGCCACCTAATACTGCTTAAAAGAAAACATTTCTAAGGTTCGTTCATTCACATCAGCCAAATTGGCGAATGCTTTAAGTGCAGCTTTCAGAGAAAACAAACATATTTCCACTGTTAAAAAGAACTAATATTGCTTATAGTGAAATTTAACAGATGAAAGACTACAGTAAATTTTGTTTAAAGTGTTGTCCTAGATTTAATAGTAAATTCTCACATGAACCATTTTTAGAAAGGCAGAGATATGACAGGACAACAGGGCAAGACAGTGTGCCTAATTCATTCCAATTCACACAGTAATGCATTTCTATTCACACAGTGATGCATTCTGGTTTCCAACATGAGAATCCAATCTACTTGATGTTTAGTAGAGTTGAAACAAAATCACAGCAGCAGAAAACTGACATTGTCTATTTGCTAAATAGAGAAGTACTTTAAAAAAGGCTTTTCTCTATTCTTCAACAGTGTTGGGCTTTATTTATCAAAACATATTATGACAGTAGATCTAAACTATTCACAAGAAATATCAATATTCAGCTGTATCTCTTTTCTTTGACAACTATAGTTTAGTTTGTTATGCACTTACACCTTGGAAAGCTATTACTCTGTGACATCTGTGGACTTGTCACTGAGGTTTATTTTTTAGTTTTGTTTCTTATGAGATTTTTTGTTGTTATGTGTACAGGCTAATCAATATTCATATAAAAAAAAACCAAACAGAAAATAGTGGGCTACTTTGAATTGTAACAAGCTCATAGAGAGATTCAGATTACAGTTCTGTCTGTGTATTACTGTGAAGTCTTTAGTAATAATAGCAGAAACCTACTTTATTAACAGGTATAAGCAGCCTTTCACTATGCACAGACACAGGATAGTACTTCTTAGAGCTCAAATACACATTGTTGGTATTTTACAGTCTTGCTCTTCAAGTCCACATGTGGTGTTAGTGCTGAGCAATTTACAACTTCCTGAACTCTGCATTAACATACACTAATACATATTTAAGACCTTGAAAGACAGCATCATTTTGATAAACAAGATCTAAAGATGAACAATGATAGAATCACATGATCATTGTGGAATTAACTCATTCCCACAAAAGCAAAGATGTCTATGTCAGTGAATTCAAGTCAGGATTTACACCTCATATTTCTATACATGCCTACTGTAGAAGCAGATTTGCTGTATTATGATGCAGGAGATGAACCGGGGAAGTGATGTTTCTTTCTAAATGTTGTTTCTAGATCGCAATATTTTCTTACTGCAACATTAGATTAAACATGGGGACTAAAGGAAAGCAATTCTAAGGAAATACATTGCCTTATTTATTTATTCATTTCTTAAGTATTATAGCTTTCTCCTGTGCTGCAAGCTAGAAGTCAATTTCTATATAAAATAAATGTTTGTCATCATTTGCTCATTAGATGAATGTGCATTCAAACCAATTTCTTTCTTAAGTAAACCCAGCTCAGCCCCAATAATATACCATTTACATAGCAATCCACCCAGAATATCTTGCAATTAGAACACTGAGCTTGCTTGATCTTAAACTATCCTATCTTGGGTCACAGAAGTGACTGAAACACTGAAATTCACCTTGAATATTACTACATTGCTAGCCCTTTTTATGACCTGACATTTTAATAGTACAATCTAAATGCTATCAGTAAGTATTAGTGAAAGTGTATCCTTGATCTGGACTTATTTTAGTGCACTAAAGGTCCCATTCGTTTTTATTGAGGTTAATGGATCTGTGAATACAGATCCATTAACCTCAGAATTTTTAAATGTTAAATCAGCAGCTTTAAATAAATGTTAACATGAGGCAGCAATTACCGATACCGTAATACCAACTGGAGGGCAAAGTTTGGAGCACAGACTCCTGAGAATATGTTAAACAACCCAAACTCCTTTATTAGTAAGAGTAAAGAAAAAACACAATATAAAGCTGAATATTCTCTGGAGCTACAAGCAATAAAAACGTATTTCCTTGAATGAAAAATAGAACTATGCAGCATTTAAGTGAAGGCTTACATATCTGCTAAATCATCTGTTACTTTTGCTTTGACCAATTGTCTTAATGTAAAAACTACATCTGCAAAGTGATGATTTACACACTCACCCTGTGGGTATTATTACTTTTGAAATTAACATGTCACAACCAGCACTTATGAAAGAAAGTTTGTTATCCCCCAAATGGTGATTATATAGTGTTTGAATAACTTGACATTCAGAATCAGAGTTTATTGTAGACCAGCTATTTAATATCCATGG
>NW_008824283.1:5151213-5157257 GCF_000699105.1 Pygoscelis adeliae | reverse complement strand
AGAGCTTTATCATTAGTGAGAACAGTGTTGTGCAGCTAAGTTAGCTGTAAGACAAATTCTTGAATAGTGATCTGGAAGCATCCCATCACAGATTCCCCCCGCCCTCAGCAACAAGAGAGAAGGGAGTTGCCACAAAATACACAGTTATGATTAGATGGGGGTATTTTAAATTTAATGGCAAGGTAGTCTTTAAAGAAATACACCCGCTTTTTAGTTACTAGAAATCTCATCTTTTTTTTCTGCTACCAGGTTGTGCTGAATTGATAATAAACCCAAAGAGATTAATAGCTTTTCCTAGTGACACATACTGAGTCAATAGTTTTTTTCAGATTAGATTTATGTGAATTGCAGTTATAACCATCATGATCAATGGGCCAGAGCCACAGTAGTAGACCCACAAACTATCTTCAGTCCTCACAAAGGAGGATAAACACATATGCAGACAGTGTAAGAACTGACCAAGGCTATTATATGTGGGAAGTACATACAATGCCACTAAGCAGACACTTGGAGGACCATGGATATGTCTGTCCTTTATTGCCGCTGATTGAATTTGTATTTACAATTATTGCAACTGCTTAAAATGTGCCCTGGTTTTTAAAATGCTGGTTCCATCCAAACTGTCATGCCTTAGAAAAAGGAAACACAATGAGCTCTGATGTTTGCTCATCCTAACTTTATGGGACCCCTGTTTGTCAATCTGCTGCCAAAATTGACAGCGGATTGGAAAAAAGGCTCTTTTAGATTCTTGCCTGCCTGAAATTCCAATTACATTAAGTTAAGACTGCTGTAATTCCACTCTATTTATTACACTGCTAACAACTTGTCACCTCAGGGATAATGGTATCTGCAGAGCTTAGGACAGGGTTTTTTCTACTCCATTTTAAATAAAGCAACCTCAATTTCAAGATTAAATCTATGTACAGCATCAAAAAAATAGGATATACTTTAAACAGTCTCTCAGACCTTGCTGGGAGTGAGATGTTAAGCTCATAACTTAATATTCAATAACAAAGACATCTAATACAGTAAACAATATAAAGAGCAGAATTTCTAACGTACTTTAAGAGAAACACATTAACTGGCCAAAACAAATGTTCGCCGGCTTAACGTACTTTTACAAACTGCAAATAGTTCCAAACATAAAAAGGAGGAGTAAAGAGGAATTCATTCTTAACAAATGGCATCTCCACATTCTTCTTTTATATCTAGCACAATCATTGACCTGCCTTCTAACATCATCTATCAGCATGCAGGACTATCACTTCAGGTTGAGTTTGCCTTCATTCCTGAAGATGGGGAGAGTGGTACTTGTGCATGTTCAGATGAGGAGAATGTTTCCAGGCAAATTCTTGTGATGGAAACTTGTATCCATCTCATAGGTTTGTGCTGGAACCCTCTGCCAGAGATTTCATTAGGTCTACATAGCAAGTGTTTTGTCTCATGCCAGCTTTCTATCATTTCACATACCAGTCCATCAGGCCAACAGTATTTTGCATTTGTCCTGGTTTCGGCAGGGATAGAGTTAATTTCCTTCCTAGTAGCTGGTACAGTGCTGTGTTTTGGATTTAGGGTGAGAACAAAGTTGATAACACACCGATGTTTTAGTTGTTGCTAGGTAATGCTTACACTAGCCAAGGACTTTTTAGTTTCCCATGCTCTACCGACTGAGAAGGCTGGAGGTGCACAAGAAGCTGGGAGGGGGCACAGCCAAACTGGCCAAAGAAACATTCCATACCATGGGACGTCATGCTCAGTACATAAACTGGGGGAAGCTGGGCAGGGGGGGCCGCTGCTTGGGGACTGGCTGGGCATTGGTCGGCGGGTGGTGAGCAATTGTACTGTGCATCACTTGCTTTGTGTATTATTATTATATTATTATTATAATTTTATTTCACTTATTAAACTGTTTTTATCTCAACCCACGAGTTTTTCTCACTTGTGCTCTTCCAATTCTCTCCCCCATCCCACCAGGTGGGGGGGAGTGAGCGAGCGGCTGTGTGGTGCTTAGTTGCCGACTGAGGTTAAACCACGACAGCATTATATCATCAGTTCTTAAGATTTGTTTCTTTTAGTGACTTACCCTTCAAAGCTGCCCGAAAGACTGTGGTCTCCCACAGTGAAAACTTTTGATTTTATTATTATACAGTGTCAGCATGGGATTGGCCTAATAAAAATGGTACACAACCCACTTGACAGCATAGCACAACCCTGTACAGTAGGTCATACCAGGAAAAATAAATTAATTACTTTTGTGCGCTTCCCGGTCTACGACACACATCCAGCTAAACAAACAGTACGAACACAGAATAAAGACACTTGTTAGCTTGATCTTTGAAGCAAATATTGGTCAGTCCCTATAATGAACACAACGAAGTAATTACAAAAACATACAATAAGCCTTCTTTCCACTTTAATCTTACAGAGATTAGACACAGCAATAGTACTTTACTTTTCTGAGGACATGGGCTGCATTCTGCTAGAAGCTCGGGGGCCAACTTCAGTACAGAAGAATAAGCAGGGGAGGAACAGATATTTTCTGTTTTTCAATCTTTTCCATTAGCTGGCCATAGAGGGGGACCTTTCCAATTTTCACTATGAAACAATGTCTGCATACTAATCTAAGAGTTTCATATTGGAGGAAAGCATCCATTTAAGAAGTGTTTTCTCGCTTAGGGAAGAAAAATAGCAAACCAAACACAACTCTGCTGTTGCTTGCTAACAGTATACTATATGGACATTCACTGCATGTCTCCGTAAGAGTGCACATCTACAAGCTCATATATACTATTACTGCCTTATGTATTTACCAGCCTCTCTTAAGTCTCAGTAAAATCCCTATAATTTTATACTTAAAAACACAACTAGTCATAATAAAAAATAAAGTTAAAACCTTTTAATCTTATTAAAGCCTCATTAAATCAAGACTATTTATCGAATAGGACTATACTCCCAAACATCAGCAAAATCTACAACTCAGCTCAATGTTGATGATTTAATTAGCAACTTGACTAAGTGCAGGTTGTTGGCTGACACTTCTCTTGATCTGTTCCCTCAAGGTGCATGCTGTGCTGTCACATGATTCCTTACCATTAATCCCTAACCCCGAAAGAACATTTGTTTACTTTACTGAACAAGGCAACAGCTACAAAACAAATATGCAGACTGCAGAGGAATACTTCAAGATGTAATTTTTCTCATATTAAAATAGAAAGCCAAAAAGATACATTTCATGAGTGTCTCTAACCTACAAGCTTCAGACTCACATGCACATTTTATTATACAGCTAGTTAACGACTAATGAAAATTATAAGTGTCACTATGACAAAGAAATAAACAAGTCACCCACAACTTCTCCATAAGAACATATCCTCAACCAAAGCTTCACACGCAAGAGCACAGACCAGTTGTGTTTGTGCCTACATCCTCTAAGGGATAACACAATCCATCCGTAGTCCTCAGAGAGCAGAGAAAAGCTGCAGAGTAATTTCAGGATGCATTTTATTTAGGTAATCCTTTTCCAAAATAAACACTGAAACTTATCATTCAGTTCAACGCATATTTGTGGCCAATACTGACATAAAATTATGGCTGATATAAAGTCTTCCCACTATGGCCTTTGAACATTTATCTAAATACCCATTTGGCATAGATTGAAACTGGAGCCACTCTTAGCTGAAACCATGTGTCATCAAACTATGTACAAATAGGCATACTGGAGTAGTCTGTATATTGAAACCACACATAACAATAAGCTGAATATATTTCATGTCAAACCAGTGCCTGCTACACATAATGGAGAAAACAGTTAAAGGAAAAGAAAAAAGTTTTACTTCAGGAAATTACTTCAATCCCCTTTGCATCTCCTTCCCAACCCCAGAACAGAGAGTAACACTTTGATAATGAACAAACCAAGTAAATCAAACCTAATACAAACCCACTCGCTGTTCAACATTATCTGTAATTAAAGTTAAACTGGAATGGGAGTATGCTCCTTCACACAACTCCCCCTTATTTTCCTCAACCCCAATCAACTAAAGCACAGTGCTAAAGTAGTTCTGTGACTGGGGATCTTCACGCTGATAAGTAGAAATCCTAATTATATAAGATGCTGTAAAATAGGTGCAGTTGCTACCTAGTCCTTTTACATGATTTGGAAAAAACTCATCTTACACAAAGAAAAAAGGGAGAGATGCTCTGAAGTTTCCTTTCACACCACTATTACAGAACATTAAATATAACCCAACTGTTTGTTATTCAGTACCTATTTTATTTCATATGATTAGTTGTAGAGTAAAGGGAAATCATGTTCTATGATACCGCTGCAGACCTCCCTTCTTACTCATAAAGGGCATAGAATAAAACACTGTCCCAAACAAAAACAACCTGATCTGGCAACAGTTTCACAGTCACCCAGCATACTGTTGCTATTTTACTCTCTTGAAAATAGAGTGGATGTCTGAGAAAGCTAACATCTACTCATTCAGTGAGGTGATCTTTACACTAGCTTTCAGGAGGTATTCATGTCTGTTGAAGCACACTGAGTATCTGCTGCATTAAAAGAGGTCTTGAGAAATACACTTGATGGCAAGCAGTGCCATGGAGACAGTATTCCCATACCAATAATAATAAAGACAGGAGGGAGTATGAACACTGTGCTTTCTAAGTAATCCCATTGAACCATCTGCACCTTCAGAAGACAGCAGTTAACTTGGGAAAGGGACTTTTTAAGTGGACTCATCTTTGGAGATGGTGTTTTTCCAGAAAAGATTACAGTATGGTTTTCACCATGTATGCCTCATGAGGATAGTGTTGTGAAAGACATGTCCATACTGAAAAATAAGTGCAAACACTGGAAATCAAAGACTATTTATTTATCTATCAGAAAGAAAGAATGTGCTGATTATGGTTCCCAAACAACTTGGATGATGAAATACTGAGTTTATTAAATTTGCAGCGGCACTGAAAGTGAAAGAGATTGCAAATTGTCTGACAAAAACCCCAGCAAGAGACCTGAAGAACTCATTAGTCATTGCAGGTGTATTGATTTGCAATTCCTACATGCAAAGCACATGTGTATTACCTGTGATGGTGGCACCTGTAACCTAGCAATTGGCAATAGTTTCAGCAGTTAGCTTTTGGCCACTGGCACAAACATTGCTGGTGTGGTGCATATGCCTAGTTACAGAGGTGACATTTTATTATTCTTCTCAGATTATACATATATCTGACAGTGCTCTTCAGGTAAAATACAAATGACATACAGGATATCACAGAGCATCTGACACCTGTTTCCCCACGTGGAAGAAGCCGATCCATAGCCTCTGCACACTCAGTATCCCATGTCGTTGCTGCAGAATGCTAACAGTCATATCTGCTTCATGTGGGGAGAAAAGCCCTATATTTATTTTAACAATAAGCAGTAGGATTTAACAGATGAAAGATTGAAAAATATTGGCAGTGCCAAAATCCACTTTGCAGAACTCCCTGTACCTGTTTGCTTGTATCCTGAGCAAACTTTTTTAATATAATTGATTTTTTTGTCCATTTTACCACTAACAATCCATGTAATCAAGGTATACAGACCTAGGAATCTAAAGAATGTGACTGTTGTGTTTCTTCTTGCTGAAGATACATCAGCTTTGCAGCTTCAAGTAAATAAATCCTCAGTCTTACAGAGAGTTTTCAATAGGTTATATGAATTTGTGGACTGGAATACGTACTGAGGAAAATACGGGCAAGAAATTACAAAAGTCAGACTTTCAAATCTCAAACAAAAAATAGGAAGCATGAAATAAAATATCAAAATGAGAATATAAAATTACAATGCAATCCTAAGGTAAAATAAAATATTTTTCAGAGCAGTCCTCTTTTTACTTGTAGCAAAAGAGTAACAGAAAATTGATCTGAATTTCATGTACAGGTAATCACAAGTCTCTGTTTATTTTTCTACAGAGTTACTACCACAACTGGCTCTGAATCTCATACATATATTGGGACCAGCAACTTGTAATGAATTCAGCTTTCATTTTTCAGAGAGGCCA
>NW_008824283.1:5139328-5151165 GCF_000699105.1 Pygoscelis adeliae | reverse complement strand
GCGGGCAAGTGACATCAACTCTGCTGTAACACTTCACTAGAGACAGACTCTTAGTTCAATAAACCACAGACTCTTCATTACCAAGTTCTGCTATTTTAGGTTGTGGGTACACCAGGAAAGTCAGAGCGTTCCCATCCACTGCTATCTCAACTCAACACCTTTCATCCCAACAGAGCTTGGGAGATGCCTATTTTACCATCTCTGAGAAAATGTAGCTACAAACAACTTTTCAAGCTCTGTGAACTGTAACACCAAAGTTCTTGAAAGGGAGGCTCTTGGGGCTTCCACATCTCCAGCAGGTCATTTTCAGGAGCTGTCCTTACCTCTCAAATGCATAGTCTTGTGCTCTCCACTGATGTGAGGAACAGGTGTAAACTTATGTGGAATAGGGAGGCTATCTGGACTAAGTTCATGCAACAGTATAGACCCTTCTTAGAATATATATACATCTCCTGATTATCAATATTATGCAGATTATGCACACATGTGCATATAAACATATGCATATACTAACACACAATATATATATACATAACGTCTACTAGCTTTACTCATGGTACATTAGAAAGAATTTTCTTTTTGCATAATAAAATGAGTAGTTGGATATTTATGGTTTTAGAATAGGTCAGGCTTTATTGCAAAAATCAGTTAGACATACAAGTATATTTAAACAGATATATTAAAAAAGTTTCTGATAACATTGAGGATTAGGAAATAAAAGCGTATGAGCCTCCACTGAATGGAAAAGAAAGTACAGAAACTGCTTCCATTTGAGAAAACCAAGGAAAGAGAGAAAAGCCTTATTAGGAATTGTTTGCTGCAACCATTTTTTTCCAGTCCATATGTAAAGCACCTAATCTTTTCAACTCTAGACATACATCTATTAAAACCCTTCAGTTGTGATGGTCTAATTCATAGACCTAGACAGATTTGGTAGATGTGGTGCTCCATTGCAACTTAATAGGTAATTGGTAGAAAGGCTGTTCTCTACTTTCTTTCTCTGATAGTGTTAAACACGTACTGACAGGATGCCTCTCTGTGCTGCTCAAAGTTTGGCACTTAGGAGAAGTTCAATTAACCAACCTTTCATCTGTCTGCCCACATAAGATACAGCTTTACTTTCCTGTGGCTAATTGCTAAGCAGAGTACTTACTCACTCTGCAATTCTAAAGCCTGGCCATTCACTTGGGAGCATTAAGTACGTATACTGCTGCAAAGAGCTGGCAGAGATAACCCGAATAACATTTCACACCAGCTTCTTGTCCTCTCCCTCTGGAAGTTTTTCTCCACGCAGGCTAGAACAAGGAGTGTGCCTAATTTACAGGACTCCCTGCACATCTGCACTCAGTGAAGTTAACACATCGTACTTAATCCTGAAAGCATGTGGGTACTATATTTCCTAGCATGAATTAGATTTAGAAACATTCATGTTTTATATAAGGATAAAAGCTGATTCATACTGGTAAGCCAATTAAAATGTTGTCTCAGTGCTCAGAGGTTAACGTGGTTGGGAGCTTAGAAGTGGATACTTCTAGTAGAAATAATGAGTGGATGGCAGACAAAGAATTAATAAATTATCTTAATCTGTCTTTGTTTACAAATATACAATCCTGCAGATGGTTTTGAACAGTAAAGGGGTTTTAGTAGCATAATTCGAGCATACACAAAGTGATTATCAGCCAAAACTTTAATCAGCAGTTCCTTCTTGGACAATTCCCTGCATGTCTTTGCTCCTGCAGAGAGCAGATTATTCTTTGAACAACTCCATTTATACTGCTCTCTGTATACTTCTGCTCAGAGCTCCAAAATATAGCTAAAAACTGATTCTTCAATCACATTCAAGATGAGTTTTAAATTTTCTCCAATGCCATGTTTTGCTTGACAAAGAAGGAGCAGGAGAGGTTTTCTAGTTTCAAATTTAGTTTAGCTGACTTACATGGTAGGTAGCATTCTCCTTAAAGTACCAGCATCTGAAAACAACTGACTAAATGTAGTTCTTCATTTCTACTTAAGAAATGGACTCAATAAATGTTCCTAGCAATGTAGCTCTGGATGAAAAGCGGTCCTGAAAGCTTGAGTAAAATTGCTTCCTGAAGTTCAGAAATCAGGAGAGAAATAGAAGAAATCCAGTATGTTATTACTAATAAAAATAATATGGTGCTATCGCAATGCTTGAATTAGAGGATTTGTAATATTTCAGACTGCATTGGCTTCAATTATAGAAGCCACCAGAGTTTTCAAGGCTGAGAGTTTGTTGACCTTTGGTCAAATTAGAAATGTGAGTACAAGTTATCAGATTGTCTAGAATTGTCCTGAAAAAAACCCTAGAGGGATCCTTTCACTGCTCCTTTTAAAAGTATGCAGCTAAAATAAATCGGGCAACCTTAACCCAGGTGTGGTAAAAAGCACAAAGAGGACAATGCTACTTAGCATATTACCAAATACAGCAAAAAAGTTTTAAAAAGCAGGAAGACCTATTCATCTTCCTTGAAAGCATGTGTAAAAAAGATTACTTATGACTATAAAAGTAACATTTTTATTTTGCTCCTCCTTAAAAGAAAATCCACCCAAAGCACTCCTAAAAATTAACAATCTCGCTATATACATAATTTTGGTGTTATTCAAATTTTTTTCCATTACTGACACCAACAAATATTTTACAGTAATACCACATTCAGGACATCACTGAACTACACCCTTTAGGAAGATACAGTAAAAAATACTCTCTGCTTCTGTGAGCATATACTCCAAATAAACAAGTCAGGAAGTTAAAGGACAAAAAACTCCATTTTGTATTTTGAAATTTAAGTTGGTAGATAAATGTTACAAAGCTCACATCAAAAGGTGGTGAGGGGCCAAAATGTACCTCAACCTTCACCATACCTTAAAATGTAATTTTTCAAGGGAAGAAAACTGTGAAAATAAAGTACAGCTTTACAGTGGCATTTAGGTTTTAAGTATGTATCGCTTCCCTTCAGAAAACTTGCATCAGGGCTGAACTGCTGTTGCTGGTTATGATTAGAGAAATTAAATAGAAGCAAGTGAAATCTTTGAAACTTAACATATTTATCATCTCCCTGGTGAGAAAGAAAGAAAATGGAATAATTTAATCTTGACTGCAGACTTCCCTACTCCAAAATTTTCTCATTTCACTGAAGCACTTGTTGCTTGAAGCAATCTTGCCATTATGCCTTAACAACTTCTGTCCATTTAAAAACAGGAAATCATTTTAACATATGTCTATCTTAGGTATCAATGAGAGAACTATATAGCATGAGCGTTAATTTAGCATGAAAAATATTTTATGAGACAAGTGACATACTCTCCTTTAAAAATAAAATAAAATAAAAGTTTTATCAGCATTTCCTCTTGTCATAGAAACAATTCACTTCTACAGAAATAGTAGGAGGGAGTTACATGTGATTTTTTTCATTGCCTCTAGACATTAAAATTAGTCAATTCTTTCACAACTCAGTATCACTGAAGTATTAGCTCATGTCCCCAGTACTTTTATCGTCAGGTTGAAAGACATAACTTTCAACTTTTCAGATGTAGTTGTACAGACTAAGATTACTTTCATTTACATTTCATTTGCATTTAATGCAAGCTAAAAAAAACCCGCAGCACAAGTCTAAATCATTGTTAAATATCCAGCACATTTGCTTACATTCCAGGCACCTGAAGCACAGACTGTAATTGAAGGAGAACATACCAAACACTGTAGTCACAAATCCTCTGTCTCCATACATCCCTTTTCTCGTACAGTTAACTTCTGTTGTAATAGATGAGGACAAGATTACACCTCATGTGAAAGACGCTTTCTTTTCATAAGCATGTAGAAATAATTCCACTGAAGTTCTATTAGGACATCCAGAATACAGTATCAGCTGCTGCAGGAAAAGTAACTTTACAAAGAAGATTTCACAGCAGCATGTGCTTACCACCAAAAGGTAATCCTTCCAGCCATGCATCATGCTTACTCTTGCTGTTTGTTATTTAAATAATATAATTTCCAAATTCATATATGGCATGAACCACAAAATTTCTTGGTCAAGACTGTTAAACAGTGGACAGGGTGAAAAGAACCAAATGACATACTAAATTATAGATTTAAAAGCTATTTTTCTTCTCAGAAAGACACTGCTTAGGTTGAAATGAAACAAATTTTATAACATTGGTGCTATGGGGAGCAGAGCATCTTCAAGTGACAGTAGAGTCTGCTCGATGTGTAAAATCATTCTTATTTGTCAATTCTCTGGATACAGCAGGAACTGAAAGATCACTGGCTATTTTTTTTTTCTGAAACAAGAGAATCTTCTATATACTATTTGGTCTTGCTCAAGGGCTTACAGAAAGTGCAGAAAAAAAAAAGTTTGCAATAAAAAAGAAATCCCAAATTGCTGCCACTTATTTGTTTTCCAGTTCCCATTTACACTCTGAAATTTTCTATTACTCACAGAAACAATAATAAAATTGAAACTGATATCAAGTTGACTCTACAAAATTACAGTAGCTATCTATTAATACTGTATTTGTAACTGCACTATTTCCCTTTAGCCTATATTTTAGCAGTAACACGCGAATTAAGTTGTACATGTTTAATTATTTACTTTGTTTTAAAACAAGACTATATTAGTATAATTGATTATCCACACATGTATGCTTGGCAGATTAATTTGTTCTGAGCTCTTCTGGGGAGATGCATTTGAGGCTCTGTTTTGTGATTCGCACAACTACAGAATTGCCTAGAATCAAAGCAACCAAAACAGATTTTTCAGTTTAAGAAAAAGATATCAGAATAACTATACAAAGTAGGCTAATAATCCCAAAACACCGGTACATAGTTTGGCCACCCTTGGAGCTGGAAGAACACTTAATCTCCCAAGTTTGCCACCTCCCATTTCAATACCCCAGTATATTCTCCATGTGGGTAGGATAACAATGAATAGGAGAAACACCAACTAACCAACTAGTTAATTACAATCCTACCAGTTGCATAATAATAAAAACCCCCACTTCCTTGAGATCATATATTTCCAAACATCTGCTGAGAATAATTGAGTTATTGGAAAATTACTTTTACTTGCTCATCTTTATTAATACACCTAAGCATATTTCAATTTTAAAAGTCACTATCCAAAACCAGTATCAAGACAACTCAGCTGCAGAATCCAACTCCAGTGCAGAAATGTATTAGTTTGATCATGATAGGAAAAATGTATCATTAGATTAATTAGGCAATTATCAAAATTCACAGCTGCTCTCTTTGACAACTGATTCAGTGGTTCTGGATTAATGAGGGATACTTTCTATACACTTTCTACAAATAGAAGTTTATAGAAACACGCGTTTCTTTGATGTTTGTCATGAAAGCTAATTAAAAGGGGACTGTACACTCAAACTAAGCTGCTATTCAAGAAGTATGATCAAAAGGTAGTTCTTATATCCATGCTCCTCTAACTAATATACCGCATTCAATAATGGATTGAGAATGCTTATGATGTCCATTTACTTCAATAGTACTTCTGTTTTCTTAAAGCTTTATTGAAGACAGGATTGGGCCTCATTTAATTTTTATAGCCAGTATATTTTTCAAGCAACTGAATTCAACAAAACAGGAGTTTGTACAGTAGCTTATTAACAAAATATCTAAAATATAGTAATGAAATGTGAGAACCTGATCCTCACAGTCCAAGTCAGATATAAACTGAGATATGCCAGGTCATCATCTGTTCAGTGACCCTACTCAGCTGTATCAGTTGAATTATGGGACAACAGTCTTCTAACCAGCTGCATGCAGTTGCTTATCCAAATCATACTTCTTGAAGTCCAAAATAATCTTGTAAAGCAAAGAAATAGAACAGAATCTTTGCTATTTATGCCCCTTTAGAAGAACTCCTCAATTTACCCTCCCTGGGGCAGAGAAATTCATGACTAGCTGAAGGCACAGTCCACTCGCCCACACAGGAACACCCAGGGCTTCTTTCCAGGGGCAGCATGCAGTTTTCCAAGCACGCAGTGCCCAGACCCTGCTCACATCACTCCTCCTGTCCACTGTTGCACCCTTGGAGATCACTTGGGGTATGCAAGGTTGCAGCTGCCACTGAACAGGGCAGCTTCTTCCTAAAGTGGAGTTTTCTTCTCTCCCTTTCCGCCCTAGTACTGTTGCAAAGCATTAAACTGGTTGTGCATGAGCATGTTATTTTCACCATTAGTCATATTGCTACAGGTAATGTTTGAATGGGAATATAAATGACCTGGAGATGGTCTAATGAAAAGTTATACTAGAGAGTGTGATATGCGGAACACATAGAATATTCAAAGGGTTAAAGCAGGTCAGTAAACACAAGATCAAAACATTTTTCTACAGAAAAATGTTAATTTAGTCCTGAAACAAACATGTAACAAAAATGCAAAAAACATAAGTTCTAAAGGTTTTGGCAGTACAGCTTTGTTCCTGTCACTTGTATATTCTTATATAAAAGCTTCACTGAAACTTTTAGTGAAATACTTGAGTCTACCTGAAATATATTTGTAAAGTTTTACTCAAGTTTCAGTTGGAGCTTTTTATTCCAACTCAGGATAATTTTTCTTATCTCCATGTATTGAGATAAAAAATACAATCAATTTTTCGATCAGTAAAGGTATCCCAGAAAAACCCCAGAACAAACCCAACCCATCACTAGATGTTGCTTTCATGTGAATTTTCAAATGAACACCTAAGTACAACTTCAAATACTAATCTTTTATTTTTCATTAAGTGGGATTGATATAAGGGTAATGATGTTCCTCTCTAGTGCTCAGAGAATAAAATAAACACCTAGAAAAATATATCCTAGCCAGAAGAAAGCACATATTAATGTATTAATGAAAGATGAACACAAGATTGACACAGATGTAACGAGGAAAGTTGGGTTGACTAATGGCCAAAGAAGGAAACCGAAATATGTTCTAGTGAGAAGTCCTTGCCTTGGGAGAACTCAAAAGCTATTTGTTAATTTCTCTTACACAGCTCTGCTGCTAGGCAGAGCCTTTGCAAGCTCTCAGCTTTAGTCAGCGTTTTACATAATCTCCTTACTTAAAGCTACACAAGCTTCTCTAGCAAATGCTGAAAGCTGCTTTTAGATCTTGTACAAACAGCAGCACACTCCTAGATTTACAAATTTCTTCTCTGGGAGGAATGATCCAACTTTCTTGGCCAAATCCCTGCTGAATTCTGTGGATATTCATGAAGGATAAATACAGCACATAAAGGACAAAGCAAATTTGCTTTTCCAGTCATTAGGCAGGATTGCTCAAGTACCATTAACAGAAGAAGGGGGAGAGGAAAAGGAAGGGATAAATTTCTTGAGATATGCCCAGCTTCTAAAGCAAAGGCTTCACAGGACAGTTTGTATATAATTTGGTATTACCAACAGAAAATAGAGCGTGATTCCGTACTAAAATTTATGTTATCCACTTTGATTGAATTCTCCTCCTGATACTCAAAAAACATCACTCAAAAACAAACAAACAAAGGAAACCCCAAGAACAATAAACACCTTCTAGGGAATGTAATTTGTAACAGTTGTAACAAGACTTAAGCATTAGCTGTCATTCTTTAAATTACTGTAAATATTACATTTCTACAGGTTTGCCACATACTCTAGACAGGAGAGTCTTTCTTTGCCGTTACATCTTCACAAGACAGATCTCATGTTCCACTTATATTTTTTTTAATTTTTAGCCTTAGTGTTGATATCACAAAAACAACTATATGCTGCAGTATTTTTTTTTTTTTGTCTGCATCTCTGCATTTTTTGCCTATATATGGGGTGTGTTAGAAGATGGTAAAGAGCTCACATAATAAGCTGTAAGTATCCTTCAAAGATGTTTCTTAGCATATATAAAGACACGTGCTTTACCTGACCTTATGCAAATCCTAAACATATTGGGAAAGGAAAGACAACAGGGAGCAGGGTAGAAGGCAGTGTGCTTTCAATGCTCAGCTAAAACAACTATCCCACTGGTTCTTGGAACGAGCGCTGCTCTGAATATGGAACCATGCTCTACATGCTCTATAGAGCCAAAAAGAAAAGGAAAAAAAAAAGGTAGTGTATGACTGTTCACCCAGTTCACGCTAAAGCCTGATGTAAGCAGGGAGCAGCACCATTAGGTCAAAGCAAGAGCACCACCTAGGCAGGACAAGTGGCCAGAAAGACCTAACGGGCCATCATGCAGCCACGATCACCTGCAAACTTTGTCTCCTGCAGCCATTATCTTCTGTCTGGCAGTTTGGTCAAAACTGCTAATTTACGGAAATGGTACAGACCAAGAATCCAAGCTAGAAGGTATAAAACATCAGCTTGCCCAAAAAGCTTTTGAAGCAGATCCAACAGCAGCTAGACTGCTGAGGCTTTCATGCTTCCTGGTGTGATACAGGCGATGCCTGCACCCTAATGGAGGAGGAGGAAGGATAAGCGCTCTCACCGTCAGCTAGGGAATGAATTTATTTTTTTTTCCTCATAAATGCATGGATTAAGAGCTATGGGTTATGAAACCTTGGGACTTGAATGGTGAATAAGTGAATTCACATGATATACTAGTCTAGACAAAAGGGGATTGAGCCCCTGTTTGTTATGGTTTTTTATTGTACTTCTTAATCAGCTCATTAAATGAAGTTTAAATTACAGAGTACATTGTCCTGTAAATGTGAGAGATCCAAACAGACCGTGACAGCAGTGGGGTATTATGGTTTTATCCTGTTCAGTACATAGAGAAACTACAGTACTCTCAGTCTTTCCTCTGGTCAAGTCTCACTACTTTGGCTCCTTTTTTTCCCTTATTTTGCTGCTCCTTTTTCTACCTCCCTACCTTGTACCCACCTGTTTGGCTTTAACCCCTCCTCACCCCTAGAAGGTAATCTCTACGTATTTCCAACTGTGTCATGCAACAGATTTTGTCTTTATAGGGCAGGGCTGTTTCCACTGAAGAGCCCAAGCTACAGGGTGACCTTACTGCCTTGGGCTTCATTTTACGCCTTGTTTTTAGAGATGCATAGCTCACTAGCAAGGCACGTTTTGTCATTTTCTGTTATGGAAATTACCCTTTTTCATAACTCACAATATTTCCCACATGGCTTAAAACCTTTGTACCAGGATCACTTAAAAATCAGGTTTTCAGTTAGCTTCTACTCAAATTCTTTAAGGTCAAGAGCCAGTTTTTTCCATCCAGGGAAAAATCTATCATATAACAAGAACTCTATCACATAACAGTGTAAAGCTTCACAGAAACAGAAGCCTCTCCACATGCCGTGGTGCCCTGTTGCTGGAGTTCTGACATGGGGAGTTCCCACCCTCTCCTCTGCACTGCATACCACTGAAATGCACCATCTCGGAAGGGTCATAAGCGGTGTAGTTCAGCCTAAAATGATTGACAATTAGAGTGACAAACTGAAGAGCCTGAAGAGTATTTTACTGGTGAACAAAATAATATATTTCCTAAAAGCAATTGGGTACATTTCTTGCACAGATGTTTTTCTTTACAACTTAGTTTCTCTCACCTGATTGCATGATTCACTAAGTACAATCTCTAGCAAGATAATACACAGCTATTATTTTGATGCTGAATTAGGAACAGAGATATTCTGGGTTTAACTATAACAAAATTAGTAAATGCATAGACTTCTTTTTTTTATAGGAAAACAGAGAAGGTAATATTTCATTCTTTTGAAAACCCTACTGTAGTACATTTTTCTAGCTGCATGTTAAGTCCTGATAGACTCTTTAGTGGTACCCCTAATCTAGATTAAAGATTCTGTTATGCTTTGAAAGAAATATTTCTTTCATCAGGACTGGTAGTAAGATAAGCCCTTTTATAAAATTTTATAGAAGATATACCTATACGGATACACTATCACAGGTCTTCCCAAACTACTGTTATAATGCTACAGTGTTGAGTTTTCTCATACCTTCATTCAAATGAGCTTAGATAAACTGATCTAAACTGATATTTGATTTTGCTAATATCAGAGACCCAATACCACACGTATAAAAGAAGCCCTTAGGGAGCGCTAGCGACCAGGAGAGCTGTGAACAGGCGGGCAAACAGAGTGTGGCATGGCGTGGCAGTTTGTGTGGCAGCTTGCACGGAAGGGCACTGAAGCTCTGCCAGATCGACCAGGGAGCAATGGTATCATCCTGGCAGAAAGCCATGGCCTCTCTAAGCTCTGCAACCACCACGACTGATGCAGCTTCCCAGACAGAGCTCTGGTGGGAACACACCGCCACCAAGGTGTCAGGCTGCAGGCTGTGCCCTGCTCTTATGCCAGCATCAGACGGCAGCAGTGAGCACGCCTGTGGGAAATGCGCCCACGTAGAGGAACTCCTCTGCGTAGTGACAGACCTCCAAGAGGAGGTGAGCAGGTTGAGGAGTATCAGGGAGTGCAAGAAAGAGACAGACTACTGGATTCGCACCCTACCTTCCCTGAGACAGGCCCAACAGGCAGACAGGATGCATGATATGGAGGATTTCCTGTCCTCTCTCTGCCTGGCTGAACACAGTGACTTAAGGGATAGGGGGCAATGGTGACAAGTTCCTACCCGGTGCAGCAGGCGCGTCTCCTCTGTGACTACCCCACCTTCCCAGATGCCCTTGTGTAATAGGTATGAGACTCTGCAAGTGGAACCAAACAATAACAAGGATGACGGTTCATCTAGCTTGCAGGTGTCACCAAGGTTAAGTCAGCCTATGCCCTGCATCAAAACTGCTTCCATAAAGAAAAAAAGATGGATCATTGTCATAGGAGATGCCCTTCTGAAGGGAACAGAAGGCTTAATATGCAGACTGGACCCACTTCTTAGTGAAGTCTGCTGCCTCCCTGGGGCCCGGGTTAAAGATGTGACGAGAACACTTCCTGCCCTGGTACGGCCCTCAGATTATTATCCATTACTGATTTTTCAGGTAGGCAGTAATGAAGTTGCAACAAAAAGTCTGAGGGCAATCAAGAGAGACTTCAGGGCCTTGAGACAACTGATTAAGGGATCAGGAGCACAAGTAGTGTTCTCCTCTATCCTTCCAGTTGCAGGGAATGATGAGGGAAGAAACAGGAAGAACCAGTAGATCAATACCTGGCTCTGAGCCTGGTGTCACTGGCAGAATTTTGGGGTTTTTGATCTGGGTTGGTCTACACGACACCAGGCCTGTTGATGACAGATGAGGTACACCTGTCTCAAAGGAGAAAAAGGATCTTTGTACAGGAGTTAGCAGGGCTCATTGAAAGAGCTTTAAACTAGATCTGAAGGGGGAAAGGGATAAAACCAGGCTTGCTAGAGATAAGCCTAGGGGCGGCACACCAATGTTTGAGGGATGGCATGCTAGTGAGGTCTTTTGGTCTGCTGTCTCAGTGAAGGTAGGGGATGGAGATCCATGCGACAGCAAAGACGCAAGGGTTATAGATGTGTTGGAAATCACATAAGCACCTGAGAATGGTCACATAGGAATTAGGACTTGTCCCCCCAAAAATCTGGCGAGATCAGTAGCCCAACTAAAGTATATCTACACCAATGCACGCAGCATAAGCAACAAACAGGAGGAGCTGGAAGCCACTGTGCAGCAGGAAAACTACGATATAGTTGCCATCACAGAAACATGGTGGGATGACTCACACAACTGGAGTGCTGCAATGGATGGCTATAAACTCTTCAGAAGGGACAGGCAAGGAAGGAGAGGCGGTGGGGTAGCCCCGTATGTTAAGGAGTGTTTTGATTGTCTAGGGCTTAATAATGGTGATGATAGGGTTGAACTTTTATGGGTAAGAATCAGGGGGAAGGCCAACAATGCAGAGATCATGGTGGGAG
>NW_008824283.1:5134696-5137099 GCF_000699105.1 Pygoscelis adeliae | reverse complement strand
AGGCTCAGGGGAGACCTTATCGCTCTCTACAACTACCTGAAAGGAGGTTGTAGCGAGGTGGGTGTCGGTCTCTTTTACCAAGTAACTGGCAATAGGACAAGAGGAATCGGCCTCAAGTTGCACCAGGGGAGGTTTAGATTGGCTCTTAGGAAAAATTTCTTCACCGAAAGGGTTGTCAAGCATTCAAACAGGCTGCCCAGGGAAGTGGTTGAGTCACCATCCCTGGAGGTATTTAAAAGATGTATAGATGTGGCACTTAGAGGCATGGTTTAGTGGTGGACTTGGCAGTGCTCAGTTAACGGTTAGGCTTGATGATCTTAACGGTCTTTTCCAACCTAAACAATTCTATGATTCTGTGAATTTTTACAGTGTGCCTGATTGAGATCAGAATGTACCTCAGAAGTTGAATTTGTCATGAAATTTCCCTTCTAACGTTTCCAAGTTTTCTTAGTGAAATATGACCAAGTCATATTTCAGAAAGTCCAAATTTTTTTTAGGTAAATTATGTGGACAGGTAGATATATTGCCTGCAGTATCTCCCGTGCAAATCTTACACTGAGAACTCCTGGTCTGTTTTCTCCTTGTTGTATTAGTTGCAGTTAACATTGTAACAGTTTTTTCCAAAGTCTATAAACATTACTCAAAATATCTGTTATTTCTCTCTGAAATTATCTTTAATGTGATTTATATCTTTCAAACCATTGCCAGTTACAAAACTAAACCTTTGTAGATGTTTGCATCATGTTTTCTTGATGTACAAACCAACATGACTCAGAGTCCAGCAGAAGGTATTTATTACTCAACATTGTAACGTGCCACATGTCCACTAGAGGACGTGTGCAACATTTACTCGTCATTGAAACAGGAAGTTGTTTACTATTCCATTATGTAGAAGAGATATGCCTTTGTTTGACTAGGAGTTATTTAAATATCTAAATAAAACATACTTATTTTAATTAGAAGTTTTCCAGACTACCTCTTAAGATAAATTCTGAAGTTAAAGACTAAACCTGCCTGGGTCCATAAAGAAAAGTGAAACAGAGTAGCGTGCCTGAAGGCTTCCTCCTATGAAAACTTGCTCAGATAAATTTCTATTACAGAGACATACACATACGGACTATCTAAGACAAAAGGCAAATGCAGTGTCTGAAACCCTACCATACTGTCGGTATCAAGTTAGGCAATGAGGAAGAGGGACACACAGCTTTCTGATGCAGCCTTAGTGAAGTAAGCTAGACATTTTTCTTTTTATTTCTTCAGATTGACATACTTTTGCAAGTGTTCTAGAGCTTGGATGTGATGAATGAATGCTTACATTTTCATTTTAACGTTTCCACATTTAAGTATGATTTAAGGTAACTGGATAACAACAAGGCATTCCTCAATTAGCGTTTGAGGAAACTTTTTCAACTGGAACCCCTTGCTCACTTGTGCATCCTCCACCATATAAAAATGGTAGCAGGATGGGCTATTTGAGCTGAATAAGCCAAGTCAGGAACTAGAACTTCATGAGTACAGACTGAAGTGTCTTCCCGTGACTGTTAGTGACCAGGAACGGAATAACAGCAGAGAGGTGTACCCAGAAAACCTGTGATTGTTAAAAAGAAAACGCATTGCATGTGTCTTCTGGTTACGTTTTTTTACACATCCCAATTTTGAGTGGTCATTTATTACATGACTTCTAATCTCAACTGAAAAAAAGTGAAAAGCAAACAAGTCCTTATAATCACTTATACTATACAGGCATATATTTCAAGAATAAAGAGCTCCTTATGAGAATACAGATCGAAATTTTAATTGATACCAGTCTCCTCCACTTTATACTTGTTTTCTTAATCTAAAAATTAGTAAAGTTACAACTAGAGAATTATATAAATATCTATTATTTTAATAGGGAACACTGCCTCTTGATGCTGTGAGACCTTGATTTCCATCCATTCTTTGCCAATTAAGTTATAAATATCAGCAGCATAAACCCAACCTCTGCTAAGTCTTCCTTAATACTATACTAGCACTGAAGAAAATCAATTGTTCTCCACGTTTAGGGACAGAACCTGTATAAGCTGACTTTTGAATTATCATGTGATACATTCCTTTGATTTCAATTTTTCACAGCCATAGGGTTGTTCGGTTTTATATATAAAATACTTTTAACCACACCGATGACCAACATTACTAATGATATTAACCTCAAGTTATATACCTGTCTCCTCTACAAGGTATCCCGTTATTTTTTTGGCTAGGAAACTGGGACACAAGGAAAGGGATGTGAAAGCTCAAGTTCAGGAGCAGTACCAATAAGAGAAACCAGATCTCTTATGTTACAATGGAGTTTTAGATTCAGGAGGACATGCCCAATCCAAAATCCTCACTATTTGCCTGCTAACTTCTGAGGCCTTCACA
>NW_008824283.1:5115677-5134028 GCF_000699105.1 Pygoscelis adeliae | reverse complement strand
GATGTGAGTGAACAGCTGTGTGGTGCTTTGCTGCCAGCTGGAAATAAACCACGATAATAAGGAAGGCCATCTATATCAAGAGGTATCAAGATATCATCACTAGGTTATTTCTATTTTTAGGGCCTTTTGATCTTAAATAGTAATATATGTAGATATCTAAAATTGCAAAACAACTAATTCACTTCTCTTTTCCATCAGGAAAAGCAGTATTATGAATAACTTAAGAATTCAATATAATATCAAGGGGTTTTTTTCTGCTCCCTCTAAGAAATAAAGGGCATCCTCATATTATATGATGGCACTCCATGGAGCAACTGCTGAGATGGCTGAGTAGTTCTAAGATTACTTTTGTTGTCAAAGGAAAACATTTTTACCATGGGATAACTAATACCTAAAAACTTACCACTGCAAGAGAACACTGGAGTCAAAGCATTTTACACAAGGTAAGTTAAGCAAAATGAAATTAACACATCCAGAGGAATGTAGTTTATCATGCTGCTGTTTATAGCAACCTCAGAAGAATCAAAATACCCTGCTTCTATTTAAGATTTTTCAGTGGTAGAGCTGACACCCATTTATTTAAGAACAAAGCAAAACAAACTATCTTTGAGCCAGTGAGGAAAACATCTAAGTTAACAAATACTGCAGATATCAGTAAGCTTTAGAAGCATAACTACTATGTGTGCAGCACAGCCACCAAACAGGGAAAAGGTAGAATGCCAAAAGCAACACAGAGAAACAAGCAACATTATTTGTCAAACAAAACTTGGATGGATAGCAATAAGACAAAATGCATTATTGCTTCTTCATTTATGCCACAACAGATTTTTTCCACTAGCCACAACTACACAGATATTAAATTATTTGTATTGTCTATAGTGGTTTCCAAATCCCACTCCTAAGTCTATTCAGTTGAATTTCCAGGATATCTGCCACTGTATCACTTGCTTGCCAGCAGCTCATGAGTAAGATAATAGTAGTTTTTATTCTCTATTTTTGTGAAGGGAAATTCATAAACACAACAGTACAGTCTATTTCTGGGCTTTGCAACATTTCACAGCCATGACTGCATCTACTGGTTTCTACACTTGCAGCTACAAGCTGTTATCTAGCGCCTCATGGTACAAAAATGTGTGTCCCTCTATACAATAGGGGCTTAAAGCAAGAACACATTCATTTGTGCACAGAATTGACCGGTTGGGGTGAGGTCCAATAACACATGTGAGCACCTGCATTTAGACATATCAGCATCTTCCTTCTTCCCTCCTGATGCTGCCATGAATGCTGACGATGTTGCCTGATACTCTATATGACTAATACAGGCTTAGACACCAACAAAGGACCTAGATAAAGCATTACTGTATGTATAAATACACAATGAGTAACGCATGAATACTGATTAGTCTCTTATCTGGCAGAGTTGATGGTCCTAACTTTGAATCTGTGGCAATTTAACAGGTTGGGGTGTTTTTGTTTTGTTTTGGTTTTTTTTCTCAACAGGTCTTTGAATAAGGTCTGACAAGCTGACTCTATTCTTCCATGAAGTATTCTCACTGGGAAGACTAGTATATACATCGAGTCTCAATACTAAAAATCATGCTCACTAATACACTCTCTTACTCTCTTCTGGTCTACTGAACCGAAAGCACCTTCTGCCTCATAACACACTATTAAAAAAAAAAAAAAGAGTTAAGTGTTGCAAGCTCCTCTTCTTAACCTACAGCTGGTTGAAAATACAACTGATGTGGATATAAATATCTTGGAAGGGAGAAGTCACTGAAACAAAAGCTGTGCTTCAGCCGTGGTTTAGCAGGAGGACACAATCATTTCTTGTGCTGAGAAAAACAAAACAGTAGCTGATGACCTGTATTTTGAGTGTAGCATAGGCAAGATCCAAGCTGTTTGGTCCTTTCAAGAAAAAGGCTCTTTTAAAACAATATGAAGTGGCAAAAATTCCTCCTCTTTTTTTTTTTTTTTTAAATGCCTAATCATATATCTATGGATTCTGATCAGAGACAAGTTGGGGAGAGATTTTTATGACTGCAGTTTTGGCCACATAGTTTATTTCACCACTCTCCCACCTTCTAGCACTCAAATCCTATCTCCCCTTCTTTTCTTTATGAAATGGATTCCTCACTCCTAGAAGTGAAAGGGCAATATTAGATAAACCTTTTATAATGGACATCTAGACTAAAACCCCACTTGGAATGAAGAAATTAAAACATTTCTACATATATTTGAGACCAATGCTAAAGAAACCAGATCTTCTAGCTTGGAACATTTTTGGGGCTTCCATGACATGGCTAGTACGAATCTCATTAGCCAGTTAATTCTCTATAACCATTTGAAAACTAAATTATGTTTTTGTAAAGAATCTCTTCAATTGCTTGAGCTTCAGTCTACTGAAGTAAATTGCACATCTTTAATTATGAGGGATTAATTCTTCCATCTATCTTATTTTTGGCCAACTTGAAAAATGGCCTAGACTCTCTACAGTCTTTACTACCTTGCATTTCATCCCTCATCACACTGGACATCAGTTCTTTATTACTGCTAAAGCTTTTTAGGTGGAAATTCTTCATCATTAGCTTCACATTCTCACCCTCACCATGAATTACTTTGATACTTTTTCCTTGATCATCATCAGCCTAATGCATTTCTGCCAGTTACAGAAATTACGACTCCTTGGAGAACCTGGCAACTAGAATATGCTCCTCAGTTGCAACTCTCTTTGGTGATCAATTCTCTCATTGTTTTCTTGTATAGGGTTTTTTGTTGTTGTTGGTTTTGTTATCTTTATCATTTTAACAGTATAGTCATACCTTTCCAAAAATCAATATTCAATTTAATCCCTTTCACTGCACATCAGGCCACATGATATAAATAGAATTTTTCTTTTGCCCCTGAAACCTTTCTGTTTAAATCATGTTCACTCTGTAAAGTCACTTTTCTCTAATTCCTTTCTTAGCCCTCAACTTTTTACATTAATATTCCTCTTCCTTTAGATGGTTTTTTGTTTTGGTTTTTTTTTGTTGAACATTTTTATAAAAGATGTGCTCATTAACAGCCGAGTTGCATTCTGTCCACTTCAGGAAAAAATTATATTTATCTTAAAATATTAGCCCTTCAGCTACATTTTCAGGGGAAAAATATCAGCTCAGATTCAAAAGCGTTTTCTGCGAAATAACATGAATAATGTCAGAGAAGTTGAAAATTAATATTTCCAGGGAGGACTAATTTGCATATACCAAGCTATTTCTTGGTGCATGGTAGAAGTCACCACTTTACTATAATGAAACTCCCCGGTGAGGAATTTTTATTTGTAAAACAATAGTTACAGATATATATAGAATTTCACAACTCAGTGATTGCCATCTACTCCAGTCTTATGAGAAACAATCAACCAGAGTAAAAATATAAGCCCCTGAATCTGTGGCCGTTGAAGTTGCTGGGATCCTGGACATATCACGTGACCATTCAGCCTCAGTAGGAAGGAGATGGGGAAATCAGCAAATTCTGAAATAGTAAAACCATGAGTCTCAACCAATGAAGCTGTAAAGCATGGAACAAATCCAGTTTTGGAGCTAAGAACTGACCATATAAACTAGTATCATAGGGGGCCATCACTCCACTAACCCCAACCGTCTATCTCAAATGAAGTCCTAGGTTGCTAGATGGGTTTTGTTTGGTTTGAGGTTTTTTGGGGGGGAGGGAGGGGGGTTTATTGTTTTTGGTTTTGTGGTGTTTTTGGGTTTTTTTTTGCTTTGCTTCATGTCATCACCTGGGTTTTTTGGTTTGCTTTGTTTTGTTTTGTTTTTTAATAGCATCTTATTTATCACCAAGAAATTGAAATTGCAGAGCTAGATAGAACCTGAGGTTTCTGTTCTATGCAAAGCTCTCACAGTCCAACCAGGCTGTAAGATGCATGTACCCTTGACACGAGTCACCTAAATGAGCTGCACACAGCTCCTACAGAGACATAGAACATTTTTTTCCTGTAGCTTTTGTCACAGTAAAAACAATAATGAAAATATGGATATTTAAATACTGTATCCTATTAAACATACCATGCAAAACCATTCATATAATTAATAACAAAAACCAACAGCTGTGAAGCTCTTGCTATGAACCACTGATTCGCCTTTCTTCTGTTACTGAAGTCCCTGCAAACTTCATAAAAAGTAAGCAAACACAAAAAGCCATATCCTACTGGAAAGAAAGCGAATAAGGAAAAACACTCTGCATGAAAGTGTGCAAGAGTTAAAAGCTCTGTGGAAGGTGAAGCTCTTGAGACACAGAAGACAGCAGGAAAGATTTTAACAAAGTACGTTTGTGCACCACTCTAAGCTTGAGCCAAACCTGGACTTACAGAAAGGGATAAGCAACTCAGAATGCTGAACCATGCAGGAAAGTTACTAATTTAGCTTGAATTAGCCACATGAGAGCTAATAAGCAATGAACAGGTGGAGGTGGGATGTTTAACACTGGTCACCAGTGGATCAATTAGAAAACCACCGGAGACTGACTTATCTCTTCCTAAGATGAGAATTACAAGGGTCACTTACTCTATTGCTTGCTCAGAGGAGGAATAATGTAGCCTGATGCACTGAGGAAGCAAAACCACAACAGCACTTGCAGATGGGTTAAACTCAACTCAGACTTTAAGAAACTAAGGGTAAACACTACAACCCTAAACCTATTGTTACAATATATATTAAACAAGTAAAATAGATACATAGCACATTTCTGCTTAGACAAAACTGGCTGAGAAAGGTCACTGCTCCAGACTATGGCTCATTGCTGCTGTTTGTCATAGTAATACAACTTTTTGTGAGACCGTGCTGTAAAAGGGATCAATAAATAATAATTAAAACCAGCAAGCAAAGAAAACCCAGGAAAAAAAGCAAGAAAGTACTAACAAGAACAAAGCAAAACAATTCTATTTGTAATTTTCTATATTTCCCATATAATTTTCTATAATTTATATAAAACTTCTATTCTAGAAAATTTCTATTTCTGCTTGATTCTATTTAGGATTGTTATTAACCTCTTCTATTCACTTCTCCTGTTTGAAAGATGGTCCAATAAATAACTATATGAACAACAGGTGTTGCAAGAATGCCTTAAACAGTTATGCCAAAACCACCCAAAAATCCCACCAACACTACGAAAGTGTAAAAAGTCCTTAAGGTGAGTGTTAGTAGAGACTAATTCAAATAATTTCACTGTCCAGACAGACATGTAGCACCTTCCACATCCTGAAAAAGCAAAACTTTAAGTTACAAATCCACAATTTCCCAAATTTATAGAAATGCAGAAGGTATTTAGTTGGTGCTAAAAAAAAAAAAATAATATACATTAAAAAAATCCAGCACTAAGACTGTCAATTCATTTAACAAATTGATTTACTGTCTCAGGAAGCAGATGGACCGATACTAGCAAGAGATCAGAATCCTCCATGTTTAAATACCTGTGTACTGTCAAGCTGTCAGTAGTAGATATATTTTCTTTAAAACAACATCATATTGAATCTTAACATTTCTCAATAATATGTTCAAAAAGGACATAGACTTCTCAATACATAAACTGCCTTTCTAACAGAAGGCACAGATACTCTTTACGGACCTTAAATTGAGTGCAAAAACCCCAAAGTTGTTAAGGCTTTTCCACAATGTAAAAGTAGAAAATTAAAGAATCCATTATGGTGGAAGATTAAAAAAAAAAAAACAAACAAACACATTCAAACCATGTCTTCTCTTCTGTGTGACACTGGCAAGTTTCTATTGTCAAAGCAAGGGTCAGTGTGAAAAAAAAAATACACACTTAGCCTAGATAAATATTCTCCTTATTTCTGAAATAGCTTTACTAGAAGAATCAGCTGATGAAGAACCATAGTAGGTATGAGTTTGGCAAACTTCTGAGGTGAAAAACTTGAACATACAACTGTTAATTCCTAAACCAATAAGGTAGTGGAAAAGAAAAATGTTAAAATGATGAGGTGCCTTGTGAAAAAGACAAATCAAATATGCTCCTTATTTACACTATGAAGATAGAAAACAGCAACACTATCCCTAATAAATAAAATTGACGTGATCGTATGGTCACTCGCAGAAGCGATGAGCTCCGGTGCAGGCACATCCCCACAGTGAAGCAGTGGTTCGCGGTGTACAGAGGAGGGTTCTGAACCAGGGAAATCCCAGAGGAGTGAAGGGACCCACCGGGAGCTGGCAGCTCTCACAAGGGCGGCTGATGAGGCGAGGGTGGGGCCAAGTGTAACGGCCACCACCTCCCACTCCCACAAAAGGCAGCCCCAGGGAGCACTGCGACCAGGGCATGGTGCAGCAGCTAGAGCATGGCACGGCAATTCGCATAGGAGGGCCCCTCTTCGAAGGAGAGGCATTCCACAGGCCGAGTAGGAGATTTGGAGTACACATAACCCAGCCATGAGGCACCGTTCTGTGACCGTCAGCAAAGGTCAAGGGCACTCACCCTACCTGACCCTCAAGGCAGAACAGCAAGCACTCATCTAAGAACAAAGGCCGCAGCTCCAGCTGGGAGGTCTGCACCATCTACCTGATCTGTCCCCTGTATAACAACCAGCGCAACAAAGAAAAGGCGACGGGTGATAGTAGTAGGCGACTCTTTTCTGAGAGGTACGGAGGCACCCATTTGCCGACCAGACACACTTTCTAGAGAGATGTGCTCCTTACTGGGGGCTCGTATCAGGGGTGTCACTGAGAACCTACCAAGCCTCATACAACCCACCGACTATTATCTGCTGCTGTTGTTTCATGTGGGCACCAGTGACACAGCCAGGAGCAGTCTGAAGGACTACAGGGCCCTGGGAGCGGCAGTAAGGGACTTGGGAGCACAGGTAGTTTTTCATCAATCCTGCCAGTCAAAGGGAAGGGGGTCCAGAATAGGAGCACTCCAATAAAGGCTGGCCATCCTCTGCATCAGCTTTCAAAGAATCTGACTCCATCTTTTCCTGAATGTTTGGAATTCCAGGAGCTGCTAAAGTGGAAACATGAGAAGTTAATAATCACTGGATTCACTACCAGTAATAGCAATAAGATCTGATTATATTACCTGCTTACATTATCTGATAGGGTCAGGATGTGCAGGATGAATATTTATTGCACCTTCAGAGGCTTTCTGAATCTGTGTCTAGTTTAGGCCTTTCTTAAAGTATCCTGTTTTCCAACAGGCTGTCTAATGCTCTGAAGGTATCCTGTTTTCCAACAGGCTGTCTAATGCTCTGAAGGTATCCTGTTTTCCAACAGGCTGTCTAATGCTCTGAAGGTATCCTGTTTTCCAACAGGCTGTCTAATGCTCTGAAGGTATCCTGTTTTCCAACAGGCTGTCTAATGCTCTGAAGTGCCATTTTAGCTATCAGCGGCAAAACCCATTCTTCCTGAACTATATCCTTTCTAACAGAAACAAAATTAAGGCAAAAATGTTATAAAAGATCCATCATCCAAATGATTTGTGTTAGGCTAACCCTCACCCAACTAATTTAATCAGCTCTCCAGCTGCTTTGGATCATGGTAGGGGAAATCAGAGGTTGAGTTCCATGAGTTTATTCAGCAGACTGCTTTCTGCTGTAGTGTTACTCCAAACAGCCCTCACGTGAGTTCTCCATCCAATTTCTGATGATGTTGATACTTAAGCTGCTTAAATATTTTATGTAAGAATCACAATTTCCATGCTGCAACAACTACATTGGTTTTGCTGTCCTTGATGGTTTATTTAGAACTAGTATAAATAGGGCTGCACTCCACCACAGTCGGCAGTGTAGACATAGTCTATGAATGCTACCTTTTACTTTACATTTACAGAATACTTTGGCTTTGCTAACTACTTAGTTTCTTCTCCTCTGGTTTCTTGTCAGCTTTGCTTCTCAGTAACATGTCTTCATGAGAAGCTCAACATGACCCAGTAATGTGTGCTTGCAGCCCAGAAAGCCACTGGGCTGCCTCAAAAGAAGCGTGCACAGCAGGTCGAGGGAGGGGATTCTGCCCCTCTACTCTGCTCTGGTGAGACCCCACCTGGAGTACTGTGTCCAGCTCTGGACCTCCGCATATAAGAAAGACATGGACCTGTTGGAGCAGGTCCAGAAGAGGGCCACAAAAATGATCAGGGGGAACACCTCTCCTGTGAAGAAAGGCTGAGAGTTGGGGTTGTTCAGCCTAGAGAAGAGAAGGCTTTGGGGAGACCTTCTTGTAGCCTATCAGTACTTAAACGGGGCTTCTAAAAAAGATGGCAGCAGACTTTTTAGCAGGGCCTGTTGTGACAGGCCAGGTTGCCCAGCGAGGTGGTGGATGCCCCATCCCTGGCAACATTCAAGGTCAGGTTGGACGGGGCTCTGAGCGACCTGATCAAGTTGAAGATGTCCCTGCTTGTTGCAGGGGGTTTGAACTAGATGACCTTTAGAGGTCCCTTCCAACCCAAACTATTCTATGATTCCACATAAGAAATTAAGCACTTCAAATTTGATTCATACTTTAAACAGGTTGAAGGAAAAATGGTAAGTATTAATCAGTCAAGTTTTATTATTTAAAATAATTTCTAAACATCTGCAATACTTCAAAGATTAGGAAGCTTAATTCCTTCAGCTTCAGGGTTTTTCTCCTTATAGTTATGGTTTCCAGTTGTAACTCAACTGTGAATTTTAGCATAAAGGAATCCACTTCCTTCTCTGTGAAACCAAATAAGAGCACAACACGCCCCCTTTTTCAAGTTAAAACATACTTATTTACTTTTGTAATTTGTCCCGAACTGGGTCTACATCAATTGAGTCACAGAATCCTGTAGTTTTAAGTTCCAAGTTCTAGGTATTCTCTACACTATCAGTACAAGTGAAAGGATGGATAGTCAGATTGCTGATGATTTGACTCTCTCCTAAAGGGTACTTTTTAGTTTGCTTTCCACTGTATTCTCCATTCTCAAGGTGCAGAGAAAATATTGCACAATTTCTTTGAATTTATTTAGCAAAAATTTAAACAAAACCCAAGAACCTTATGTCTTGAAATTATTTCACCACAAATGCAGTAATGTTCAAAGACCGTAATTTTACTGAGCATCACTTACTGTCCCCAGTACTGTCTAAATCAAGTTCTACATCAGCCCACAAACTAATTAAGATATGTACTAACTTTAAAGGGGTAAGCACTCCACATGACTTTTACCTAGACTACTTATTCTGTTCACTATAAAGCACATAAGAGTTTTGTTGAATAGGTAGAAGTATGCACTAACACCAGGCTTCCAGAATATTCCTAATACTGTATATACAAAAATAAAATAATAATTAAAAATCTATGTTATTTTAAGAAAAATAAGACAGTGTTAAGACTTATGGTATTCTGAAAACCTCTGTCTATTTGGTGTAGCAATGAAAGCAATCATACAAAACTATAGTTATAATTAACAAAAATTCCCACAATTCATTTATTTAGAATAAACTTAAATTAAATCCTGCTAAAGGGAAATTCCCATCACAAAGTTCCCATGTTAAGCCATAGATAATGTAACATTTTGAATTCATTTTGATATCTCTCAGTGGTATTTTAAATCATTTAAAGAATGATCTTCAGAGCCACTATTTCTTTAGATATGTTTTACCCCCAAGATGAAGCTTTTCTTACAATTGCAGGCAGAGTCCATAAAACCAATAGGTAGAATAAATACTCCAGTATTTCTTTTTTTTCCCTCTCATTGTAGTTATTGACTTACTAAGAAACCCAGCTTCTACAGTTTTAAGTTACCTAGACATTCTACCAATTAAATAAAAATAGAATCTGTGCATGTTTATTTACTAAGACTTTTGAGCCTTAAACTTTTGTGAGGCATTTATACAGAACAGCAACAGGAAATCATATGAAGTCATAAACCTGAAGCTAAAACAATAAGATTATTCTGTAGTTACAAAATAAAATAAAAAACAAGTCCACAATATCATTAGGCAATCATATTCCAAAGAAACCTTGCAATATTCTGCATTCCTATGGGTTCAAGAGGGAAGGGACATGAAATTTAAAAAAAAAAAAAAAAAAGCAGCTGCTGGAGACAATAGTGTGATGCAGTACATCACATTCAAAGAACAAGACTCCCTACAAAGAACAATTATCCATGAGAAGCACACTCTCAAATTATAAAAAGCTCCCAAATTATAGCAGCATGCAGTCTCCAGCACCACCAAATGAGACAGAAAACAATAAAAACATCTTAGTTGCATTATAGGGAGCCTTCAGAAAATAATCCTTCACACCACAAAATGACAAGCAAAAATAGCCTTCTTTTTCTTAGTGTTTATTGTTTTCTCCATACTTTTGTACATGGTACCTTCTCTGGTACCTGCAACAACTCTTGTACTTTAGGCTAGAAATAAGAGTTTGTTCATAGCTATTCTTGCTGTACCAACAAGTTAACTATTTCTACCAGACATTACAGTTTCTCTGACATACAATCACATCCTGAAAGCTACATTTCCCTGAGACTTATTGCAAAGTAACAAAGGCAAAAGACAATAGTTACATAATAAAACCAGTAACAATTACACCTGTTACCTAAAATTTCAGAAGTGAGTTACCTATTATGTCATCTTAATTTTTCATAGACAATTTGACAGGTTCCCTCTCGCCATACTTTTTTTTTTTAGTGAGAGAGAAATGATGCAAAGAAAAACAACAAACAAAAAATTGTGAAGATGTTGATAGCAGGAAAAGCTACCTCGTCAGCAGTAACTTGTAAACAAGCACTTAAACAGGTTATCTTAAAGCTCCACTGAATGTGGTTTCAGTTGGTGATATCTAAGCTTCTGCAGAAAAACTGAAAACAAAACTTAATTTTTCATCAGAAGTCAAGATCATGAAGTTAAGACAGATGATTACTTCCTGATTGAATACCATTAGATATCCTTGACATTTTAGAATTTTTTTTTTTCTGAAGCAGCAAAGCACAGAAACAAGAACAAGAAACAAGCACAGACAAATATAGTGTATTCTTCAATATTTTCCCATGAAAACATATATCAGAGTTTCTGCAGGCTTAACAGCCACATAGACATTAATTTGTATCCTCTTCAGCAATAAAATAATTTTATTATTTTATATAGACTAAGTTATTTGTACAAGATCTCAGATATGCACAAACCAATATAACTGCATTGAATTGCATGTACCCAGTCAATTCTTTCTTGAGGTTCCCAAAAAAATATATACGCATCCATACACTATAGTGTGCACACACATGCATATATGGACATCCATTTAAGGTCTCTAATACGCACGTTACACAAGAATATTTCAAATGTGATTTCCCTTTTGGAAGCTGTAAACTTTGCATACTACACACTGATTTATGAATTCAAACGGAGATAGCATTTTTCCCATTTGTTCAGAAATTAACTGGTTTGTAGCACAGGGTTAACTTCAAATTAGTGATCCTTATACAAGCATATATGTGATAGACTACAAAAAGTCCTTTTGGAAGTAGGAATGCACAAGTATCTTTCATGCAGTATTTTTTATTTCTTCTGTATTATATTATATATCGTCCTCTTAAAAATGAAATCCCTTCAAAGAATTATCTTGCTAGATAAGACATTTTCCTTTTTTCTGCTACGTAATTCTGCTTTCACAAGTTGTGGTGAAAACTCATTCACACGTTAGCTTCCCCCACTAAATAAATGTGTGTAAAATATGTCAAGTGACACGTTGCTTTTCATAGACTATATGCCACTTACTGCATTGAAAGTGCAGAATTTGTTCTCCATAGTTTTATAAATTTGATGTAAAAAAGTTAAAAGGACTATTGCATTCACCTAAATATATTTATTAACACTATTAAAATTACATCTAATACTGTACGCTTTTATGATACTGTGCTGTTGCCATGATGTTCTATAAGTAGGCAGACCAGACTTGTACCTAGGATAGTATCTTTCGTTAGGGGAAACTAAGCTCTTTGGGTGTTTAAAATAAAGTCTGTTTGGCATGTTACAGGTTTTACAATGTGTGTTTCTGTCTGAATATCTCAGAAAAATTCTACAGGAAGGTAACAAAACTAAGGGGAGGGAGCTATAAGAAACAAGAACATAACCACAAGTACTGTTAGACATGAATTCATCAATGTTTCCTTTTGAGTAGAGACTGAGCTGGAGTCCAGCTCGTCTCTACACTTACAGGTCACAGTCAATATAGATAACAACGGAGAAAAAACAGCCCTGATGAACTAAGCTGCATTTGCTAGTAAACTAAATTGGAAGTAACTGGATATCAAACAGCTCACAAAAATAACAGCAAACCTGGATGCAATGTATTAAACAGGTTACAAAAAAACCCCGGCTAAAACATAACACTGGCAAATATAAAGTATCAGACATGAAGGACAGGAGATTTGATTGAAGTACACAAAATCATGAATAGAGTGTTAACCTCTGACACACAACATGGATAATTGGGCAAAGTATGAAAAAGGAATTAAAGCAGAAAAAAGAAATTAGAAGCTGAAGCAGGTAAGAACTGAAGCTCTCACTCTCTACCCAAACTGTATGCGTCTGCAACGGCCTTGCAGGGATGACATTGCAGAACAGAATGCTGAAGCTGTTACAGTGAGCCCATTATTATCTCACGAAAAGGGAGAATGGACAGAGGATTACAGTAAGTTCGATGGTCTAAAAACATTCAGAAGTAGTCACTATTTAATGATATTAAACAACTATATTAATATTTATAGAAAAGGTTCTGTCACATTAAAAGCTGAATAGCCACAAAGGCTATATACTCCTGCTCTGCCTGGGAGATCCTGATTCAGTGTTACCTATATACTATATCGGAAGTAGAGATTTAGCCACCTGACACAGCTGGGAAAACTACTGATCCTGATGATAACTAACAGGTCCAAATTATATTTCCGCTCCAGTTCTATAACAGGCCCATAAAAGAGAACACAGGCTTGCAGCGAAGCAGCCTGTTCAGGCCAGCTACATAAGGTTGCGAGCTCTAATTTGCCAGCTCCACAATCTTGGTGTAAAGACAAGCCAGAGAGGAAAATTGTCATTATCACCACAAACTCAATTATGGCTGCTCATGCTGGAAACAGGATTAGCACAAACACATCTGAAGGCAGTATGCATGGCGATAGTATAGGACAGTGCTGGTAAGAAAGGTCTACTTTGTGTACAAGGAAAAGAACATAACTACATCTACTCACAAACCAGAAGAAACATTAAACTCCATAGGTAAAACACAAAATAACAAATTCTACCTCCTCCTCTGATTTATACGTGGGGAATGTGGAACACAGCTGTGACTTTGTTTGCAGCGTTCCTGATGAAACATATTTTCCTTGAAGAAACATGTTATAGAAGGAGGAGTAAGGCTGGTCTGCTGGTACAGAAAAGTCACTTCGTGTCCAACACAAGAAGCATTGCTCACCGTTCATCCGTCTGACTATGTAAAGTCAGGCACTACTGCCAACTAAGGTCCCTATGGCCTGAATCAAGCTGTTAAATATGTACAGGCAAATGTAAGTAACAGTAGTTCATTTAAGCAGCTAAACAATCCAAAGGTTATTGCCATGAGATTTTGAAGTAGAAAGTATTAGTTCCATAGCAAGAAATGTAATGAAGTCTGTTCTACTATTTTTCTGTCTGTCCTGGTTGGATATTGTGTTTAGTGAAAGTGCAAAATCTCACAGACTCGTCCCACAGTTAGGACATTTGTGGGTTCTGTATATGCAGTCCATGTATCAGCAAAGTCTTTCACCTCTAAGCAGCTAGATCTAAGTTTCAAAAATTCCCAAACGCATTCTATCTTAATACTCTTATGCCATGCTTAGTTGAAATCAAGTCACCTGTTGATAAGCTGCTGAGAAGGGACAGAGTACACCAAGAGGCATTCAGAGACACCGTTCTCTCCCAAACCTTGTTTCCTTAAGAAACAAGTTCCTTGAAGTCATCAACTCCTGCGTTCATCACTTCACACACAGTCCTGTCAAAATAGGTCTATAACAACACTTCCCCCTCAAAAACCTAAAACAACTAAAACCATCTCAAAACTAACAACCCAAAGTTTTACCTAACTGTGAGATTGCAGCAAACTACCAATGGCAGTAAGTGCTTAATCATCTTTGATTGAGCAGTAAAGAGGCCCTCAGTTCTAAGGCAAGAAGCCACTCCCTCAATATCTGATTTTCCACAAGTTGGGAATAGGCTCAGAGCCCACTAAAAATATACATTCCCTGTATGGCATCTCTCCATGAGGCATCCTGCCTGGGTAAGAATAAAATTTCCCTTGCTGCTGCAGCAAATGTAGTCCTCCATTGAAGGAGAAGACCGTACATTAAATCTTGTGAAAGTAAAAGTACAGCATGACAGAAGAAACAGTATAGCTACATAGTAGTCCTTATTCACTTCCTTTAACTTATATGGCTATATAAGCTAAAGAGCGTAGCCCTGAAAAACCATCTCCAAGGTTAATTGGAATGTGAATGGAATACAATAGAGAGCACTGTATCCTTTTTTAGATTTATTTTTCCCCTACGACAAGAGAAATGACATTTTTAGCTTCTCTTTGCATCTAATGAATACACCAGGACATTCCAAGAACAGAACAGACTACCGTTTTTCATAGCCTTATTTACTCAACTTTTGTTTGTTCAATTGAATATAGCTAGGGAGTTTGCATTCAGCATGACATGTTTACTGATGTTGGCACACAGGATAGTCTAGAAGATATTAAGTGTTGAAATAAAGTAACTGCTTTCACTGCTTAAGCATCCCTGGTTCACTCACCATGTATTAACACATTTCAAAGCACACACAGTGCACAAACAGAAGCTTACAGAATAAAATCTTCGAGTATTTTCACATACATTGGAGAAACTGATTCTATTCTCTATCAGAGTAAATCAATATTTATACCATCTAAGAAATCTGACCAATACTAGCATTTACTGAATAGACAACTGAATTTTAGATACAAATTTAATAAAAGTAACACAACACAGGTAATAAACACAGGGTAAACAAAAGCTACTTCTATTTCCTTTAGGCTTCTGTAACCAACAGATAGATTTCTAAGTGGTTGTATATGTTTGTGTTCTCTAGGATGTTACTGTTCAAAACTTCATCACCATTTATTATTTTTCCCCTCAGAACATTTACAAGCATAAGGCAAACACGTGCAGATACAACTAGCTAGAAAATGACTTACATAAAAAAGCAGAAGCTAGTAAGCAGAGACATGCAGGGTTTGGAGACTGGGATTCACCATTCTAACTAAAGGGCCTCAACTTACTGTAGTTTTCATCATGTTATTCAAGTCCATTGTATTTAAAGACGACAGTGCCAGAGGATGTATGGGAAAGTCAACCTCAGTGGATGTACAGATAGCCAATCAAGTCTATAGACAGCAAATATTTTTGGATGCTATCACACGATCATTTAAGAAATTTTCCAAAATGCTGCTACTGCTGTACACATCCTTTACCTGGCGTACCTTTCTCTCTCCTCCCTGACTCCCCGTGCCCCCCGCGTGGACACCAAGGTTCTGCGCAATGCTATTTCTACTGTTCTTCAACTCAATGTTCTGTTTTGCAGCTAAAAATACAAAATTCTTAGCTGAACAAGAACATCCTTGAAAGACATTCCTGAGTAGCCATGCTTCCTTCTGTACTCTAGATAGTTGTTGGCATATGTACTTAGTCCAAAATACTTGCCAATCTGATGCAATGGACCCTTTTCCACTGAGGAAATTAAAAGAATGCTTTAGGATATGCCACCTAAGACACATGATGCCTCTATACTATTTCTCCAGCTGACAGAGGCATCCTCTGTACAGCATCCAAATCTCACATGGATCACAGCCACATAACAAGCATCACAACTTTCAGCACTTCTGATATGGCGGAGAACACGATCCCACATCAACCCTGCTCACAGCTCTGAATAACTGAGTATGCCAGCTTCCCGCCCTCAAAGTCCAGGCTTGCTTACAGGCTCCACAAGTAAGTCTACTGGCAGCTGAAGACTTCTTTGGAATAAGCTATCTGTGCAGAGTCTTAACAAGAATTACTATATAGGAAGACTAAGCCCTAAAAGCAATCCTCTTGAAGTTCAAACTGAATCCAAATGCCTGCTCCAAGGTCACATATTAGATTAGCTAGTACTCTGTGTAGAAAATGCATCCTAATTTGACATTCCTTGTAACCAACAAGGTGTCGGACAGGACTCCCCAAGAGAGGCTCATGTTGCAATTGATAGCAGTTTGTCTCCAATTTGACAGAAACTTCCCTGGATAGCTTTTTTTTTTTTTTCTATAATACTCCAAAATTCAAGTCAGTTTATATTCTCAGACACTCTAATATACCTAAAATCTACAAAGATTTTCCTTTCAAATATTGCCCGAGACCTACTAAGCAGTAGAAGCATGACATTATTTTTAAATGTTTACTTGAAATCTTCAGTCTACTTTGGAAGTTTTCTCTGTATAAGATCCAGCAATGTTCTGTTAAAGAGAATCAGCTAGGGCTTTAACCAGCCATAGCCAGCAGAGTTCCCATTGTCTTTATAACACTTACTGTACACATGGATAAAAAAAAGATAAATCTGATATTAGTCAGGTCCTGAGGGACTTAAGAGATAAAATAAGTTCTTGAAACATCTAGTGGTACATATAAGTGGAAAGGTTGGTGCAAATGCTCACTCAGAACATTTCAATCAATGCAGCTTTCAACAAAAATGCCTAATGGGAAAAACATTTCACCTCCTTTCATGGTTGCCCCCATTTCATATTCTACTTGACAATAAAGTGAAACACATTTTGATGTGTCCTACATGACTGTAAAGACATGTCAGTGCATAGACCCCAAAATATTAAGTCTCCAAGAAATATTTAAATTATTTCGAATTGCAAGAACTACAGTGACAAATCAGAGGCCAGTATCCAGACAGAGGAGGAACAACATTTCACCTAAAAGAAACAAAAACAAACCCAGAAACTTAATGTCTAACACCGCAAGAGGGGACTCCTTCACAGTCAGGACCATGATTACTTGCAGCATTTGAAACAGGTGAGTTAATGATCACTAAAAATGTCACTGGAAGAAAGTGGAAAGATATGTTTTTAATTTTTTTTATAAATAAAAGAAAACAGAGCGAGATGAAAAAGTGCATCTCACTACTTGTTCATTTCAGATAGGTTCCTCAATTAGCATTTACTTCCAGTATCTGCTTCACTACTGAGCACAAAGCTAGAGGCAAAATTTCATACTCCTTCAAATCTTTCATAAACATTGACCATTGATTAGCCTGTTCCAATGCCTCCTTATTTCCAAAAGATACAACAGCATTGATTTTTAGTTTGGCATTTCCTTTGAAAGTACAGGGTAGATTCTGCCTTGTTTTCTGTCAGTCTTCACTCTATACATCCATCTTTTTATAACTGACTTCCAAGCTGTCTCTTTCTCTTACATAGCATATGTTGCTATGTAGACAACATACTGACAGCATTTAATTTTTTATGTGCACCTTAGTACATCCTGCACTCTCTTCTACTATGTTCTTATTCCTTATATATATATATAAACATATCTTAGACTTTTTATGTAGCAAAACCATCTTTCTTTAATTTTCACATCCCTTTTTTTTTTTAGCCAATTGATTTATACACCTTCTTGATCACCTGTTGTGGTGGGTTGACCCTGGTTGGATGCCAGGTGCCCACCAAGGCCACTCTATCCCTCCCCCTTCTCAGCTGGACAGAGGAGAGAAAGTAATGAAAGGCTCATGGGTCAAGATAAGGACAAGGAGAGATCACTCACCAATTACTGTCATGGGCAAAACAGACTCGGCTTGGGGAAAATTAATTTATTGTCAATCAAAATCAGAGTAGGATAATGAGAAAATAAAAACTAAATCTTAAAACACCTTCCACCACCCCTCCCTTCTTTCCGGGCTCAACTTTACTCCCAAATTCTCTACCTCCTCCTGCCCAGCGGCACAAGGGGACAGGGAATGGGGTATGCAGTCAGTTCATCACATGTATCCGCTGCTCCTTCCTTCCCGTGGGGAGGACTCCTCACACTCTTCCCCTGCTCCATTGTGGGGTCCCTCCCATGGGAGAGAGTTCTCCATGAACTTCTCCAACATGGGTCCTTCGCACAGGCTGCAGTTCTTCACGAACTGCTCCAGCGTGGGTCCCTTCCACAGGGTGCAGTCCTTCAGGAACAGACTGCTCCAGCGTGGGTACCCCACGGGGTCACAAGTCCTGCCAGCAAACCTGTTCCAGCATGGGCTCATCTGTCCACAGGTCCTGCCAGAAGCCTGCTCCAGTGTGGGCGTACCAG
>NW_008824283.1:5113296-5115411 GCF_000699105.1 Pygoscelis adeliae | reverse complement strand
CGCTGAGGGCCTTGCCATTGGCCAGTGGCGGGTCCATCTTGGAGCTGGCTGGCATTGGCTCTGTCGGACGTAAGGGAAGCCTCTAGCAGCTTCTCACAGAAGCCAACCCTGTAGCCCCCCTGGCTACCAAGACCTTGCCGTGCAAACCCAATACACCTATACTGATCTTTTACACACTACCAAGAAGCATATACATAGTCTCATCAGACTTGATTACTGTCTGAATCAGGCACTGAACAGTTTGTTTATGATTAGTTTTTCTGCTGGATGTTTCCTCATGTATTGCCATACCCTACTTTATAATTTTTAAGCCCTTTTAACCTATCTCCCAACTACAGCTACAGTTCTTGGTAGAAATTCCAGCACCTCCTGCTGTGTTGGATGTAATTTCTTTAAGTTCTGTAGCTTTGGTAATAAACCTTCAATGCAGTTCGACTGCTAACCTATGTTATCATGGACCACCACAATGTTGAGACAAAGGCTCAATAAATGATACAGTTGTGGGATTCATTACAAAGTCAGATAAGCTCTTTGTCATTTAAGTAGACAGGAGAGACTGACATTAAAATACGGTTCATTAAAAGTGAATTTGAGCCTCAGCATTCGCTATACCAAAACATCTGGAGACGGTCTAATTTATACTGGAGTGCCTTAGAAAATATTTGAGCTTCTAACTAAGCACAGGGGATTTGGCAAGTAAAAGGCTGCCAGTTTTGTATCACTATATACTTGAGGAGAATTTATTTTTATGAATGCCACAGTACCTCCCATCAACTGAGAAACCATGGACCAAGTACCATGGACCATCCATATTAAGAGCTATTATTTCAGAAAATATTGCAACTGTTTGATTTGGCAAATTGTCCAGGAAAATATGCAGTTAAGGAGGTAAGTTCCTGTGTATTCTTTTATTTATTTTACACATCCATCACTTCTGTCTAGATATGAAAGTAAAAAGGCAAATTCAGGAAATAAAAGAAGCAGAAGACATGCAGAGGAATCCAGATAATAGCTAGACCATGGAAGTACCTTTCCCTGTCTTTGCAGCGTAAACATAAGGAGAGATCTATTCTAGAAATAAAATATCAGTTTATTGTTTTTGTCTATTCTGAAAGGATGATGTTATTCACATAATGCTCTTCATTCTTGAACTTCACATTTCATTATTGTATGGTACCTTCTTGGATCATTAGGACTACAGACAGATCAGATAAAATAAAGCAAAAACTTTAAACACTTCAGTAAACAGATCACAATCTAGCTCAAAGAACCCTTATAGATTGACAATCAAGTTTTCAGAGTGCCTCGGCAACAGCTAACATCTGTTTTCTTAATGCTTTTCCCTTTTCTTTAAGGGAAAACTTGTTACTACTATCAAAAAAATGCAAAGAAAAAAATGGGACCAAGACACATGCTAAAGACATGACAATGAAAATCAGTACATGAAGGCAGGTGGAAATACCAGTGAAATTCTATGCTTCTCTCTAGATGCACATTCATCGTGATTTGTTAATACATCAGAACTGTTTACTCAAGTTGAGCATATGTAGCTTCAGTCTTTCTTTTGATCAGGAAAGGCACCTTGAAAGGCAGAGACATGAACGCTCATGTAGAATAGTTAGGACAGCATGCATTGTCAACTAATTTCAGAAGCCAAAGGAAAACACGCCAAAAACATAGCAAAGCAAATGATAATATGTAGCTACACACTGGAAACACCAAAATCTTTTATTCCAACCTTGATTTGCACTTGTCTATTTATGCTTGTTTAAATCTGAGACCTTTCCCTGAGAATTTCTATTTTAAAATATTTTCATTTTATGCTCAATTATCTATTTTAAAATATATCCTTATTTACATAAGTTTATAATACTGAAAAAATGTAATGTGGGTTAACTTGATGATCAGGAGTGCAGTTTCTTGGGGTTTTGGGGTGGGTTTTTTTTTGGAAAAAGGGATCAACCCCCATTATCTTTCATAACTCAGTCTTCTCATAGCCGTTTATCTAGAAAGTTATTTCTAAATATGTTAACTATTAACAGTATCGTTCAAATGCTTGAATAATACTAATTAAAAATTACAAAAATTAGCATATTACCTTTCTCGGCAGCACCA
>NW_008824283.1:5083016-5113219 GCF_000699105.1 Pygoscelis adeliae | reverse complement strand
GGGAGGGGAGAGAAAGTTCATAATAAAAATAGCTTTAACAATGGTTAAAGCTATTTATAATAATTTTATGCTCAATTATTTTAAAATATATCCTTATTTACATAAGTTTATAATACTGAAAAAATGTAATGCGGGTTAACTTGATGATCAGGAGTGCAGTTTCTTGGGGTTTTGGGGTGTTTGTTTTTTTTTTAAAAAGGGATCAACCCCTACATCTTTAAAATAAACTAACAATGTAGTGACAAAAGTCTGCCATTGACACCGATTCCATTTTCACTTCATAGTCAAATGAAGAGTGGGAATCAGAATGAGTCTCAGTTAGATCATGCAGAACTTTTAAAAATTCAACTCAAAGAAGCTGCACTTGGTGTAAGACTAGAAGAACATGACCCTAAGGAAATATAATGCGCTATTAAACTACACATGTATTAAGTTATTTTAACCCAACAGTTTTAATGGTAAGCTTTTGTATTTAGCAAATGATGGAGCACAAACCACACAAATTCACTGTGCTCATCACTTCACATTTCAAAGGTAAACCTTACACTTTTTACAACAGTATCAGCTGTTGTCAAGATGCAAAACATATGTGAAAGAACACAACATAATGCAATTAGTTAATTCTGGTAGATTTGCACAAGTGTTACCAAAACAGAGTTTGTTCCAAGTACATCACAAAATTATAACGAAAAAAATTTCAGTGAATTCCTGACTGTGCAAATATATTACCTTTTATTTTTGATACCACTTATTTCTATATCACTGAACAATGGAAGAAGATAAATTGTTCGATATTGCTTCTTGAAGTGTCGGACAGAATGACTCCCTATTGATTTTCCTGCTGCTGTTCTGCTGAGGGTACAATTGAAAGACATGCAAGTACTTTACACTTTTCTAAGGTAAGTAAACATTTAGACACTGAAACACAGAACAAGGCCTTGGAGGTAAAGTAGCTGAAAAACACAGAACAAAGTAAATCAGTAGCCTTAACACTGTCTACCTGACAATAAAGTATTTGATTGAAATTTGAACAACCATATGTGCACCAGGTACAGATGTGATCCATTATCAGTAGTGTTGGGGATTTTGTACTATTGAAGTGAATTCCTTACTGTTTGAAAAATGACCAAACACATTTTCTGATCCACAGACGTTAAGTTTTATATTGAAGTTCTATCAAGACACCCTCAAACAAGGAAAGGATCCTAGAAAATGTGAAAGAGCTTATAAGCTAAGTAAACAACTATTTCGCTATTTTACAGAAAGAGAACTAAGGAAAACAGGAAAAATTACAACTGATTTAGTCCAAAGTAGCATAAATGCTTCTCAGCTAGCTCTTACGTAACTTCAGTATTGACAGCAGTGACATCACAGCAATATAATTTGCAGTTCAGGTAAGCTACTCCGGTATATATTCAATGTCCTGGGCAGCTTCATAGCCGACACCAAGTTCTGGGCTATTCAGTGTGCCTGATCAAGTTTTATCTACCTTGGATAGCAGTGCAGACCTGTCCTACCACTTCTACAATGAATTGTAATTAATAGCAGAACTGGAAGTGAACTTATAGCTGACAATTTTCTGTCCTGTGCCTTGATCCTTTCAAAAGTACTGTTGTAAGCACTATTTCTTCTAAACATCAATGAGATTGATGAAACACATACCAAGCTGTTTAAATATCAAAAGCATCAAAAACTGTATTTTGGTTAAGATGCCTTTTTCAATGATACTTATTGCATAAGCCTTAGAGCACAAATTTACTTTTTTTGAATTTACAAGTGTGACTTCACAGCTGTTGCTCTCAAATGCAGTCAATATTTGTATATTACTTTAATGAGTTGCTAGTAACCCAGACTCCTAAAGCGCAGCTGTGCTTTTGGAATCAAACATGCAATTCCCATAGATTTCAGTTACCAGAACTGCATTGCTTCTTCTCCACCTCTTTTACTTTACATTTCTGGCACATTAAGTAAGGACTTAGGGTTTTTTTCCTTTCTCTTCCCTCCATGCTTTTCAAAGGAGTCTTGTATGAAGAGATGGTGTTTGGTGGCTCTACCGAGCAGCTGGGATACTTTGATATCTACTGGAGTCCAGCTGTGAATGTGGATTGAAAGGATAAGTCAAAGCCCTGTAGACTATGATTTTTATGATTTATGTTACTTTTTCTCAGGCCTTTTGGAAAATCTGAGGCAAGCTTGTTTACCAGTGCACAGCTCCAGAGAAACAAGCCTTAGCAACACGTTAATGAGTCTTGACCACTACTTAATTTTCGTGAGTTTGGGGACCAGTTTACACACACACTCCTTAACTTCCATTTGGCTGTGTGTGGAAAGGTTTCTGTTTAAGCGTTGACAACTAGTCATATAATGCATAGCCATTTTAAAATAGTTTTTATGTTTACAAGAAGTTCTGCTTCTTTTCCTTGTTTATAAGAAAAATATTTCCCCTTCCTTGTTATATTGAGAGGCCAATCATTAACTCAATCATTAATGAAGCTCAGTAGTACACAGCACAAAGCTCAGAATATCACTTTCAGGCATGCACAGCAAGAGCAAATGGTTAATTCTGAAAAATAATTAAAGCTGTTTAGAAAATGGGAAGAAGGAATTCTCTGACAGTCTTTAGCAAATAATACATACATATTTACTTTTTAAAAGAAATTATCCAGGCACTTCTTTTAAAAGATTAAATTTCTGTTTTCACCAACAGACCAAATTTCAAACACCTCATAGTGCAGAGTTAAGGGTATCAATACTTGTCCCAGGATGAAGGATACAAATTCTCATATTCCTCAGGTCTTTCCTTGCTCTTCCCACCACCACAGCAAAACCACAAACCCCCAGAACGAGTTATGTTTGTCTGTCTCCAACTACAGTTTTGCTTAGCCAAAACCTTCAAAGTAGTCACAGCTGTATCAGAAGGAGCACAACACTAAGCACGTAGAACCGAAAAATGAGGGCAAGAAAGTATAACTTCTCAGAAACCGAAAATTTCATTGTGCACAAAAATGAAAGATTTTCAGTGAAATTTCTCTTTTGTATCTACATATCCACTTCCAGCTTGCCTATATCTTTCTGTAGGCTTAAGATGTAACATATATTTGGTTTAGGCTTTTTTAAATTAAATTTTATTTCTTAATTCCCAGCTATGTTTCTGTCAAATACAAAAGAAAGAGTTCAAAATAAAAAAACAAAGAGTTCAATTGTCTTTTACCTCGATTCACAAGCAGTGCTACTACTGTGTTATGTTTTGTTTAGTGGGGGGAAAAAAAGATGAGAAAGATTATTGGTAAAAATACGTGCATGATTTTTATGTAACGTACATCATACAAGTGGTCTTTTACAAAGGACTTTCAAATCATGTCTGCTGTAAATTAATGCATAGATCTAAGGTCAGTACTATTTCCTATCATCAGAGAATTAATTTATTAATTTTCATGCAACATTTTATTCTTAACACGTTTTAGCACATTTGTATTGATTTATTCCGTTTAGTCAGAAGCACCCTACACCACTAGATGTCACTATAAACAGAACATTGTGAATCGCATGTTTCTGATACTGAATTTGCAGCGTATCCTGCTTTTTTATTGTCTTTTTTAAAAATAAAAATTAAGGAAAAGGTATTTTCAAGTCATATTGACTTGCTTGTTTAGTCAAAGATGAATAATTACCACATTTAAAATACATACTGAATCCCCAGTATTTGGATCTAAAGGTATGATGAGTAAAAACAGTGACAATATAAGAGCTGAAGGATGGGGATGATTACAAAAGCTACCACTATCTTGTTTATTAGCTGATAACATCATGCATAACCAGTCAGTTTATTATTATTTCTTAAGAAAGCATTGTAAGTATCTGTCTCATTAGAGAGCAGAAGTAGCAGACAGATTAATGCACATATGCTACAACATTAATTAGAGAATCAGATTTTGCAGAAGACTGATAATTTGATAGTGACAATTGTAGCTGCAATTAATTGAGTCTTTTCTGGAAATCTTCTGATGAGACAAAATGAAAAGAAGTCACAAGAATGCCAAGATCCAGCTTGAGGTGGAAAGAAGGCAGGAATTATCTTCAGCACAAGACAAAATGCCTCTCTCAACAAAGCAGAATTTGCACTATGATTTTGAAATTATATTCCATTGTCTGCATTGGCTTCTAATGGAGGAAAAGGAAAATCAGTCCACATAAAAAAAAGCTTGTTTTTAACATAGACAAACAAAGGTTCCAATCAGTAATATAAGCAATCAACAGTTAAAATGTCCTTAATAATAGGATAGTGGCAACAGAATAATGGTAGGAGAAAATAACTATTCAAATTACCCTGCTCAACTGACATTTAATAAATTCATATTTAAAAAGTGACATTTAGAGAACTAGATGATAATGCAAATGAGGGCTATATTTATGAAGGGGTGAAAAAACAGCTTCTAATCTCAAGTATAAGAATATCCTAGGTTTTGGTACCTGGCAAAAAATATTGAAACTGCCTGATGGATAGTGATCCTGTGCTGCAGGATCTGCAGTACTGCAATTATATACTCTTCTGAGCTAAATGGCATGGATTCTCCATCTGTGCTTACTGTCATTGCAGAAATAACTGTCTAGCATTGGCTAATTCTTGTTTATCTGTGTCACCCTCTTGACATGAGCTATCATTTTCCAAATATAAAATGGTCCGATAAGCCAAAATGAGCTGCTGTAGTCTATACACTGGGACATTGCAGTGTGCCAAACAGAAGTTTGGCTACTAACTTTCCTATGATAAATTAATGATGTGGATGTCTCAGCCCATTTATGAATCTGTATTACACATTTCTAACCTGCCTAACAGTTTCCACTATAACAAAAATATTACAATTCTTTAGGAGCATTTCCATTGTCTGGAACAGTTCTCTGAGATTTAGCAGAGGCTTTTTGTGCTCCCTTTTGCTTGGGGAGTTTATGGGACTTGGAAATAGAGTAAAATATTCTAAATATTACATACTTGAATCTCAGATTTAATAATACTGTCTATCAAAACATCCATTGAGTATTTGCCCTGGCTTATAGAAGGAGCTGCCTTTACAGACATAAACAATTAGATCATTTATTTATTATTTATCTTTGATGCAGTACAAGACAGATATCAGTTTTCTCTTGCTGCTTTATAGTGTAGTTAATGCCTATACTATATTAGAGAACCATGATATACTACAGAAGGCTTAAACTCTTCTGTTGATATATGACATAAAGCTTGGGAAAGAAAGAATTGAAACCCTATTTGTGACAATGTCAAAGATGTGCAGGGTGATGAGGAAGGAATTAGGTTAGACTCTTCAGAACAACCTTAATTCTGTTCCCTTGTTTATGTGTTCTATTATGTGTTTTTAATTACATGATTATTCAAGATTGCCCCACAGGGCACCAGTCTCACTCAGTGATGAGATCAGAGAGTGCAATTATAGGGTTAGAATGATGGGTAAGAAAGGTTTGGGAAGGGCACTATGTTTCAGTGAGAGGCGACAGGAAGAGGTTTTGGAGAATGCATTAGGAGGGTATACAAAGAGAAAGTTCTCATTCTTAAAATTAAACTGCATCAGATATTTAATTATCTCCCTAATTTGTTTCAGACACAGCTAAAGATATGCAAATGGCCAGTGTCTTTGCTTTTAAAGAGCCTGTATTGATTCTGATGTTTATGCAGGACTGAAATGAAGATTCTTATCAGGTCGAGAAGATACATGCTACACAACAGCTTCATCATGCAGCTACCGTATCATTCACCAGCTGTAATACCAGTAGATTTGGGTTGTTGTCCTTCAATTCCTTCTTCATAGCAATTCCTCTAAACATACAGCTTCACAAGTACATAGCTGACGTACTGCAACTATTGCCTATAATGAAATCAATACCATTTATGTGTCCTAGTTGAAGCCTCTCCCTCACACTTGCTCCTGTAGGTTGAAGGTTTATTTGCAACTGTTCTGTTTGCCCTGGACATAGATTTATCACAAGCCTGTGTGACTTAAAGGAGGAACAAAACATACCCTGTTTGCTTTGCACCCAGACATATCACAAGACTGCTTTGTATACAGCACAAAGTGAAACATTTTGTGGTTTGCTTGTTTGGAACAGTTGAATAAAAATAGTAAAATTATGATATTGGTACCCATTCTGCAAGTACTTGAAGGAATAAGATGATCAGCATCCAGTCTGCAAATAAGTAACATCTATGTGAAGAGGTGAAATGGACCATCACTCTTTTCAACAAGCCAGAACAGACTGGTTCAGATGTGCAAGAACAGAAGCAACCCTTTGGATGAGACTGGTCTTGATCTATGGAAAAAGTGTAAAAACACTAGCAAAACTTGGTTATACAAGGTCCTCCTTCAAAGTTCAAAAGGGTTCTCTTACTACTCCATACACTAACAATTTGGAATCAATTCCTCTCCTTTCTAATCATAGACACTCCTTAAAATACTGTAGGAATGGCCTTCAGGTACTACCCTCCAAGTCCAGTTGCTTCCTTAGTAAAAAACAGTGACGGAAACTATGCAAGAACTGTATCTATACAAATCAACAGATGCATATGGATTACAGGAATCGGGGTTATGATTATTAAGATCATATGGCTAGTGTCACTCTGAAGGGTGCAGCAGTAAGGACTGAATTGCAGTGGAATAGTCAAATACGTAAGTGGTTTTACTTGTGTTTTTAAAATCAGTTGGTTTAAAGAAACAAAATGATGAGACCACAAAAAGACAAAAAAAATCTTTAGTCTTAGCCAAAATTCCACCACATGCCTGATTACTTACTCTGTCTCAGACTATGATATAGATGCCATTTTGCTATTCCCCCCAACTTTCCCTGAAAAGGATAGTGCTGTTGTTCTTGGTGGTTTTGTTTTTAAAGAACAGATAGGTTTGTTTAGCACCAGTCAGTGCTGGGTAATAAGTGGCAGTGATTTCATCCCATGTTGGGTCAAAGACATATAGTTCATTTTATACTGTATTTTTTAGACAGTCTCCTAATTTATCTATTTAAAAACAAAAGTGACTTATGTTTTAGCTATACACTTGAAGTATATTAAAAATACAAAGATGTTATGTACGGAGTCAAACATTAATCTCAGGTTTTCCTCAGGGAACATTTAATGTAATTAAATCTTAAACAGTTTTTTTTCCCTTTCTTTTTCTTTTCTTTTTTTTAAGAAGCCTAAGCCTTGCATCATACTCAGCTTGCAAGTCTTTTTCAGCGTGCAGTGAGTTTACATCCCTTTAATAGAAAAGCCAGTTCCAGTTTGTCAGAACACAAATGTTAATTAGAGTTTCAAAATGCATGTTTGAGTCTCAGATAAAAAACATTGATACATAAATCAAAACAAAGTAATCAATACAGCTGCTGTAATATTTGTGGCATTCATTTCAATATCTAGATAAAAATCCCGGATAAAAACATCTCAAAATGAAATAATCAACATCAATCATTTAAATCAAATTAAGGAGCTTTCAGACTGTGTAAGACTCATGACTACAATTGATTAAGTGGGAACTTCAGGCATACTATTTAATTGCACAAACGAACCCCAACCTGTTTGTTGGTGTTTAACTTAGTAATTTGTTATTTCAACATATTAATAAAGCAGTATTTATTGAACTTAAAACTCTTGAAACACAGTCTGCAAAAGTCTGGAAAGCACCTTAAAAACCTAGCACTTGAGAGGAAAGACAGGAAGAATTCAATCTCTGCACAAAGAATCAATGTTACAGCACACCTACTAGTTAAGTAATCTTTCTTACTTTGTAACTATCTTCTGGCCCTGCTCACCATCCCTTTTGGACTTACCAGAGGCAGACTTTCCAAAAGGCTGTTGTTTTGCCTGTTTCAGTTCGTGGTGAAAGAAACATTGTCTCTTTGGGATCATTCGCTCCTTGATTCAGTGTTACAGTCATTCAAGACACATTAATATTCACTCAAAAAAAATCCATTTTGTCAGTATCTACAACTGGGAAAGAAGGTGTGAAGAACCTATTCCACTTGTAGAGAGTTGAAAGAAGAGGGCAAACCACACAGCTCAGAGTATTTCATCTCCAGATCAGTGACTTGGATCTAAACTGTATCAAAATAAAAAGTATCTTTTACTGTGCTGAATTATAATGCTACAGAGGGTGAGCAACAGGTGTTTACTAAGTAATCCTCCAAGTACTTGGAGATACTGAAGGGAGCTTTCCAACCACGCAAAGTTGTAAACGGAACCCTTAATTAAGTTATTCAAAATGTAATGGTAGGCTTTACCACAGACCTTTTTGCTGAAGTTCCTCTTAAGAGGATGAAGCCTCATTGTTTTTCTTATCTGTCATCACTCTGTCAATGTCTTCTGCCTTAGAAAATCCAAAAAAAGATTAATAAAGCTTGCAGCTTTACCATCAGACCCTTAGGTGGTCAGGTTCACTGTCGACTATGAACACAGATGTGCTAACTTATCTCTAAAGTAACATCACTAGTAGCAGTATATCCAAGTATTTCTCTTCTTACACTTTAAGTTGTCTGACACTTTTGCAAACACTTAGAAGGTTTCAGGCAAGTTTGCAAAACAACAACAAGCTATTGGAAACTGAAGACATGCCATAGTCCTCAAAATTCATTCCCTTATTTAGGGTTGCATATGGGACACCATGTAAGATTCCATAGGAAGAATATGACCAGCTCCGAAAAACACCTACACAACCTCCTGTCTTGAGTCACCACACCAGACTCTTTTGAACACTTTTTTTTTCAACCTATTCCCTAATGATCTGATTGAAATGGTATAAATTAATCTATAGCAATGTCATCTCCATCAACACTTAGATCACACCTCAGTTACACAAAAGTTACACTATTAGACTAGGGTAGATATAGACCTTCTAATTTATACTTCCACTATAATATTATGCCTCTTTGAAAGACGAAGATAAGATATCACTTTATACTATTTTTATTCCTGCCCATTCCTTCAGAAAAGCAAATATCTTATTCTGTATTTTCATTTTACAATCTGTGATCGGTTATCATTATGAAATTTGTATTTTTTGTTATAACTAAAGCAAATCAATGCATAGTTAACTTAACCTACATACATAAATTTGTTAAGTAATTTAAACAAATATCTTAGAACCACCACAAAAATCAAACATAACACTTCATTCCAGGATCAAAATACACAGAAAGAAAGTAAACCATAATTAAGAACTGTCCTGTCACTCAAGTCTTCTAGAGAACACTATTTCAGAAATGTCAGTCACAAAAATGGGAACCTTAAAGTTATTCATTCATAGCGCTAACTTCCTATTTGTCCAAAGCATGCCATGTCTTCTGATTGTTATATTCGATAAGGTATAGTTAGAATCTCTAAATTACTTTTAGCAGAGTTGAGTTCTGTTTGTATACAGCATCAACTCATACTTTTAATCCCCCCCCCCCCCCCCTTTTCTCCTCCCCCCCCCCCCCCCCTTAAAGGTTTTAATCTTTAAACCTTTTAATCTGGGTACTCCTACAAGTTACATGAGAAACTAAAGTGCAGTAGATATACTTGCTAGATGTGTATGTGATGTTAAACCTCAGATCAAGGAATAACAGAAATCTCATATTCCCCTCTTCCTGACTAGTGTTTACACCCATAACTTATAGTTTTGCTTACTCAATTCCATGAAATACATTATGTGCATTATTTGAAGGTTTTGTTCCAATTTCATGAATTACTAACAGTGTTACATTATTTCATTCCTGAAACGTAAGAACAGTAATACAACAAGTCACCCACAGCTGTCAGAGGGCTCTGGCAAGTATCCCAGAGACTTAGAACAAAAATGACGTGCTTTGCTACTGATCTGATCAGTATTTTTCAGGAATCAACTCTTATGTTTATGCATAGCCAATTTTGTCACTTCTTGTAAATGTTGCCTGATCACTTCATATAATTCACAATGCAACATTTTTCTAATTATTCAGACATCATGAAATAGAGAGACACATAAAACACATATCTGCACCTTGGCTGTATGACAATTTTTAACCACCTAGAGCACCTGGGATGCAAAGGCATAGAGGCACCAGGCTGATGTAAAGCATCATGTGATGACAGCCAAAGGACACTGTAGTTGTTGCACATTTGCCACGAAACAAGCCCTTGCTCTTGCTCTGTGGGGAAGTTCACTGTATGTCTCAATAAACCTATAATCAACCTGGCTTTAATAATTTACACTATGGAAAAAGATCAGTTACGGTAAAACAAACAAATCGATCGCTGATTACAAGATCAAGCTACTTCAGCACTGAATAACCCAAGTGAACTGGTAAGAAAACCGGAGTGCAAACAACCCCCCAAAAGCATCATTGTTATTGCATCCTGTAGCAGTAACAGACCGATGAATAACATGACAAGCTAAATTCAAGTTAACGGCCAAGTAATAATTTAGGGCTTAATCGCATATAAATTAAATATGCAAATGAAAAACTTTGTGACAAACTATATATTTAAGACTTCTAGGCAAGCCTCTGAACTTTTAGAGGATCCTCATGTAATTCACACTAGGTCAACTCAGCTCAAATATGCCAATATAAACACTTAACCCAGTCTGCATAGCCCATGATCACAGTGCAAGAAACAAAGTGAGCCAAAAATGAAAATAAGATTTTTTTTTTTTTTCCCTGTCAGCATTCTTACTGGTAATGAGCTATGTATTATACATGGGCTTTGGATTGGTCTTCACTAGTTTAGACCCGTTAACAATGTCAACAGATGTTTTGAACCTTCAGTAGGAATAGAGCAATGCTATTAGAACACAGAAAAAATTATTGTGCCAGCCTGGTAATTTTTTTGGTGCTTAATATTTATGGGTACACTGCTGAAGTATAAGGTAAATTCACAAGTGTCATGGAGGATGTAATCACTAGTGTACAACTAGCGAGTTGAAGAAAAACTCTTTAGGAAGGCTCTATAAATAATTTTTAAAAAAGGTTTAATAAACAAAGTAAACCTATTACTTTACAAAGACAACAACTGACTATGAACCTCACAAGTCAACAAAACCATAGGTAGCAAATTGTTATCAACTACAAATGGCTCTTTGCCATTATTCACTTATTCTTAGAATGCAAGACAGCTTCAAGGAAAGTCACTATGTATTCATTGCTTTAAAATAGCAAGGCAACTAAAAAGACATCTCCAAAGAATCCAGAACAAGTCAAGTAACTTGATTTTTTCAATAAAGAGAACAAAATCAGATATAAATTTTGCTGTAAAGAGGACTGGAGCCGCAATAGCTTCTAAAGCTTCAATGAACATGACCACATGCATGCAGCCATATGACTTCTGCTCAGACTTTACCAAGTTGGCTTTAAATGAGTTTTGCCTCTGTACTACCTTAGGTAAACTAGCATGAACTGGCAAGCAACTCTGGTCACTGTCTCATCTGTGCTACCCAAAGTGCAGTCACATACCTTAGAATATACCTAACCTTCTATGAATGAGTGAAGCTATTAATAATTTAAACTGCCCGCACTATTCGATGAAGTTTCTTGGAAGTTCATCCCTTAGGTGTGGCATATACCAGGGTCTGACTGTAAATTTTTTTTGAGTAATTGGCATCCTGGTTCTGTTTCACTAATGGATTTTAAACTGTCCACTCCCTCCACCCAAGCCCGCTCTCCTCCCCACAGTGGCTTACAAAGCTTGGATAAAAACATTATACATAATTGTTAAACCTTAGATTACAAAATACTGTATAAGACTAATCATAGATATTTATAGTCTGCAAAAACTTTGTTTGCTCATCCATGGCGAGCATTTAATAAAGCTAGTTCATCTGGAAAGAAGTTAAATTAAATAATCCAAAATGAATGTGATGCATATTCAGAAAAATATGGTGTTCAGAACTAACAATAATGAAACTTAGGCCTTAGGAAAAAAAAACCCAAAGTCTAATTTGTTTCATTCTTCCCCCCATTAATTTATTCCTACTACCAAGGAAAAATAAATAAAGGCTAATATTTTACCAGCTTGGTACAATATTTTTTAAAATAAATGGAACTTCTGATAATTGTCCCTTCCTATTTAAGTGCAAGCTAAGATTCCACATCTTTCTGACAGGGAAAAGGGAGGGTGATAAATGAAATAACCTTGAAATTTCTGTCAGATAAACATAAAAGAAACAGAAAGTTAAAGATTTTAATCACTTAGGGTGAAGTGAATATAACATCTTTTTATGCATCTATGTTTACACTTTTTCTCCAGTCAGTCTCTACAGTTACTGGTACACTTGTTAATGACTTGGGGATTAGATGAACGCCCATGAGTAAATGGCCGCTGAAGAGATGGAAGACCCCAAGAGCAGTACTGAGCAAAAGCTCTGAGCATAACGAAAGCCGGATACAGTTTCTGGGTTTTGTTCAGAAGAACATCTATGAAAGCTCTTCATTGCCTTGACCCAGGTCTGCCTGGGAGAATCAGCCAAGCAGGAGGTGAACTCAGAAGATACAAGCCTCACATCTACTAGATCCCAGAGTCCATGCTCTTCCTCCTTGTATCAAGAAGCAAACTACAGTCCCAGCTCCATAACAAATGAGCAGAGACTATCAGTACTAACTCACAGGCTGAAATCTTCGAGGCTACACAGCCCCTGCTAGGAAACCCCTCTGCTCGCAGTCACTAATGTCAACTAAGACTAAATTGTTTCTTCTGTAGCCATGGAAACATCAAACTAGTGAATGATATTTGTCCTTCCCTCTGTCAAAGACAATCTGATTTTTAAACTGTCTGATCATAACAACATTCTATAATTTTTTTAATACTTAATTGACAGTTTTCCTCGCCAACCAAATATAAAAAAAGTTTTCCTCAACATTCCTAATTTACTTTTCAGCTATTTGGTTTCCCAAACTTCCCAATTGCACAGGGTCTCTACAATGTCTGACTACAAACATTGTAGTCCTGTAGCCCAGCAATATTTTATTGCCATTGCTAATAACAGGCCACAGGTATTGTGTTGGGTTTGCAAAGCCTCAGGATGCACCTTTCTTGACCTGCCTGGATTATTTTTACTTGGTTTAGTTATAATAACATTTTTTCTAATGACCAAATGGCTGTAGTTATCTTTGTATGATACAAGTAAGATTTATACATAGATAATAGTAAAAAGTAATTACTCTGTGTAGAATAGGATATTTACAATGAGCACAGTGATACAGTGCAGAGAAATACAGACCTGGAATGGCAGCAGAGGTTGTGAGAAGTGGAGACACAGGATACTGTGGAATACAGGCATAAAATAAAGAGGTGGGGCCCAGGCTTTGCACTGATGACCCCAAGGCTACAAATCCACCAGTGGCCAGTTAAATAGATGCAAAGCTGGAGCTGGACAGAAATGGTTTCAGGAGTAACAAAGAAAGGCTTCATAAAAATATTTAAAAAATCAAACGTAACATGGAGTTGCAGATGAAAGGAAAGCAAGGTGTAAAAGCATGTTAGTAAACTTATAAGGAATGCATGTAAATGATAAAGTGAGGAAGACAAAAGTATGATCACTTTCCTCCCACTAAAGGACTCAGAACAATGACAACTTGCCAATCCATTCCCTGCCACAAGCACTCCAGACTGAAGCCATCAGCCTAAGGACCCAGATGAGAAGAGACAGGGTGAGCACATCACCAGGAAAAGAGGTAGATAATAGGACATGTGTGGTATAGAACAATTTTAACTATATTCAGAGACTCCTTCTGTGTAGTAGTACTCATTTTTTATATTTCCTGTGACAATTACGTCCACATCAGTAATAATAATCCTTTGATTTGACTGTTATGCTTTGAACATACTAAGAACATACTCGTCTTTACACATAAGGTATGTTTCCTTTTTGCCTGTAACAAGACTTGGAGTGTAACATCATGTGCTATCTGCAGCCTACCTCAGCTATGAATTTGTTTAGTATACACTGAACTCAGGTGGAAATTCCTTAAGGCCAAAGAAAGGTAAGGATATTATTTAATATACTGTATTAACAAAAAACCTCACAACTATCAAGCTGATCATATTTTCAGGAGAGCATGCAAGAATGAAACAGTGATACATATTATCAACATCCTACATGTTAACAGAGCTCTTAAAAGGCATACTCTGCCACAAACACTCCTACTGCTCTGTGCTATTTATCATAGAGCACTTTCTAACTTCCCATATACTCCCCTTCTTTTTACAGTTTTAAAACATGCCACACTTCTGCAGTCCCTGTATCATACTACAAAGGTTGTCTTCAATACACTATCATATCACGTAATTTTTAATTTAAGATCCTGTTATTCTTTGCAAGAGACTGTGATTCGTGATGACTTTAGTAGTAACATGAAATTCAAGAGTTAAGAGCAGGATGTGGAAATCTCATTCAGAGGAGCAGACATTTCATGCCAGCAATCAGGGCATTCTGAGCTGAGAAAGTGACACTTTTCCTTCGAAGAAGTGGAAGGAAAGATAGGATCATCATAACTCAACAGATACCTCCACGTTTTTGCAGCCAGAATTGGGGAATTAAAAGTGACAGGAATGATTCCATTTTTGATGGGTGCTCACAAGACTATCAACATACTTACACGGACCAGAAGATGCTGAGATAGTTATACTAGCTATAGTTTGAAAAACAATGTCAAACTTAATATGGATTTGCTTAATAATTTTTTTCCACTTTCTCTTAACAACACACCTGTATTGGAACTTCTGTTCTTCAACATTTCTCATTGGCTTCTTGTAACTGGCAGATTATCAAGATAACAAATATAACTAATATTTTTGTTTAATATCACTTCTGTTTATCTTCTATTCTGAGTTTAAATTAATAGTGATATCTATTCTACATTTATACATGGTGAATAAAAAAAATACCATCTTATACTTACTGACAGATCTGAATTTTAGATCACCTTGTCTCATTACATCTGTGGTAGATCTGGGGCACTCTATCTACTCTGACAGGTTTAGCTTCTGCTGAACAACATGCCTCTCAACCTGCCAGTGTTCAAACATGGGCACACACTCGCTGCAGATAGCTTGAAATTTATACCAGGATTTACTCCTGTTTAATGTAACACAGAGCACTTCCCTCTATAACCCTAGTGTTATGATTCCACATACCTAATCAAATTAGGTTTTAATGACAAAAGTGAGCTCTTTCCACCCCAAACAAACCTGTTCATACTTTTGGGTCTAAATGTAATGAGCCATGTCCCTCATAATGAAAGGCAATTAGAATGTGCAACACACACAGACTTTCAATACCGCTGTTGTATAATCGTCTCTGGGTGTGCCTACATTAGGACTCTATTTTGGGTCAGGATTGTGGTTTGTTTTGTTTTTTATGCAAACTGCACAATTAAGTCTGCTGTATTACGTGAACCAAAGTACAGTAAGGGGACAGAGTGCATAAACAAGATGCCTTTCATCTGAAAGGAAGCTAGAAGATGCACTCCAGAATTACACATAATTCCTTCCTATCCTGAATGAGCGTTCCATTTAGAAAAACAGGCTAGAATTAGCACAAAATATAATCTCTGCAAAATATGTATTAGTGTAAATGCCAGGTCCAAGACACTATCTCTTTCACTTTGCACATTCACTTATTAGCCTTCACTAGCTCCTAACGTGAACTTTGTCATTGAATATTGTCATGGCTTATAAAGATTGGTTTGAGTTTTTTTAAAGCACCAAAAAGAATATTCTAATTTGGATTTACAGATCAACATTATTTTTATATCCTGGCAGAGTTCCAGTTGCAGAAGCATAATCTAGACTTCAGACATGACTCAAGATTTCCTGAGCAGTCTGCATGTTAGGAAAGGAGTTCCTGGTGTAGTCTTTGCACTACTAGTCATGAAACAAAGAGATTCATTTTGTTTCCTTCCCTCCACTTCAGTCACCCCACTTGCGGAAAAAAAAACCCCCAAACAATATCAGTTACTTACTGTTGCACATAGATCATTACCCGATACTGGCAAAATGTGCTTTCAACTAGGATGCTGGAGAGCTACTTAATATTTTTATGAAGTAGTTCTTGTATCACTGACTTCAAATTGGCCATGAAATATCATAATTCTAGGGATCTGGATATTGTCAGAGCATATTTTCTAATTTAACTTCAATATTCAGCTCATATAATATACAATTTAATGATAGTGGAGAAGATAATCTTCAACTGTTCTTCATAAAGGTAAAGAACACTTTTACAGCTATTAATAGCATTAGTATTTGCTGTGCATGCTAACAGATCATCTCCTTTATTTTTACTGCTAAAGTATAACCCTTCAGAAGGAGCACAAGTCAACGACATGTAAAGAGATCTAATATGCCAAAACACAAGGCAGATTAAAGACCTGTCAACTGACTTTCAGATTCATAGGTGTCACTCAGAATAGTTGTGCCTAAATCAGACCAAATACAAAAGAGTACACAAGTACAGTACGATTGGAATGACAGCTTTTGTCCTGGCACATAGCATGACTATAAGCATGCAAAGGCTCCAAAAGTTGTTCATGGATAACTGAAGCTCACTTGGCATGTTCAGCTCCTAGGCTCCCAAAATTCTTTTTAGCATTTTCCTTGGCATCTCTACTCTTTACGGTGACTTAAGTAATTTTCAAATGCAAGCTATGGAAATCTTGTCTTTTTTTTCAGGCTATTACCATAGGAACTTTCTCCTTAGAACCCTTCATTTAAATTCCCACTCCTCACCACCTCTCCATTCCCAATTCTTAGGAAAACAACAGGGGGGAACAAGAGAAGAAATGACAGGCAGCAAAGTATGAGAGAGACAAAGGATGGGTGAACGTAACAGGAGTAAAGATACAGAGAAACTGTTTAGTTTTTTCAGTTAATTATGTCAAATCCAACAGTTAGTGAGCTTATTTATTTGGTTTTACATAAAGAGGATATGATCCTTTTGAAGCGTCTAACAGGCTTCATACTCTTAAGCGACAGAAAACAGAATCTGTGCGTCCTGGTCTACACATCAAGAAATTAAAATGCATCTACATGGAAACATGCAAATAGATGTAATTACACCTAGTTAACATGCATTAACATGCATAGCAGGTTCCTACAATGTTTTTTCAGCATGCTAGTAAGATTAAAATTAAAACCAGCTGTCCATCTCTTTATCCTTGCAAAAATCATGCACCTAATGGCACAAACTTTAGTTTTGCACCTCTTAAGGTTATCCACTATCTAGATACCTGCGCTACTTGACTGATTTTCAGCCTTTTCTCAAATTTACAGTCTTGTAAGTGTATTACTCTGCCTAACCTCTATTTGAAAATGAAGCAATCACATGCACATTTTTCTATGTATCAGTATTCCTTCTCAAGCTCACAGACCTGAAAACCTTGCCTTGTGGACATCAAGACTGGGATGGATAAGCTATTGTTATGTTGTTAGAGAACAAATACAAATAAGTGACAATATATGTTTCATTCTTTCTTCATTCAGTTATTGTTCTAGCAGAAGTTTGAAGAGAAGAGGGAGAGCAAGAGGGAAACACCCTTTTCTTGTTCAGAAGACTTTTCTGTCACTGAAAGATTTGGACATAAAAAGGAAACATCATTCTACAAGTTACACTATAAACAAAGCAAATACTTATTAGAAGCTTGACAGCTTTTAAGACCTGTTGGTCACCCTCAATATTTTACCATTTTGTGCCATAATCTTACATAGGAACAAATATTTTCAATGTCTGAAAGACTAAAATATGTGTTTATAGGAAAATTTCGCATCAGAGCATGATGGATGTACAGACTGAAGGTCTTTTCAGTCTTTGAAGTGCTGTCTGACAAATGGAAGAACCTGGATGCAACATATGCTTTTTGTTATTTCTGGAAAAGCAGAGCAGGAAAGGGTCCACTTTGGATACACTATTTATGAAAGCCTCCTTTAAACAGCAGCCTGCAGGAAATTAGATGTTTGGTTTTCAAGGTGGGGTGGGTTGGGTTTTTTTTTTTTTTCCTTTTTAAACATACCTGTGATGGAAATCATGTTGTTTCATAAATGCAAAAATGCAAGGACACAAGCTTAGTTTTTTTCCCCTCAAGAATACAAGTATCAATAATACCGCCAAAGCTTAAGTCATGAGATCATGAAACAAGCCCACAAATACAATTGTCTCCAGAGACATTAGTCTATATCCTGGTCATATCCCAAAGCATTTCTGCATAGCGAGTAGAGCCACGCTAACTTTAAAGTAGAAGTTACATTGCATAACTGGCAATAACAAGTTGCCAGTACTGAGGGCTACTTCAAGAAATAAAACAGACATGCAAAAGAGACAAACAGAGCTAGACAACTCCCTCAACTCCCTTCTAGCATAGATCTGAAATAACACGACAACCTCCCCCTTCATTAATATAGCAGTCACATGATTATTTAGCAGGAACAGCTATAGGCGTACAACTGCACCTAAATTGCACATTTGCATACAAATATGCAAACAAGATATAGAGATCTGATAACAGCAGTCTGCAAAACTGAGTTTATATTTACTGGTAGTGGTTTCTAGTTTTACCAGTCCTGTACCAAGCAGGCCATTAACATGTTCACTAAGTACATAACTGAAAACAGCATTTTAAAACATTCATGCTTAGACTACAGTACCTCACCTTTCCAGAAGCTGCCAAAGCCTGCTCTGCCCCCACAGCGCTTCCAGTAGCCACTCCACAGGCAAAAGGGCTCCTGGTGAGTGCCAGCACCGAGCACAGCCTTCATCACAGCCATGTCAAGCACCACTCCCTGCTATCACCTCCCACTACAGCACACCACGGACACACCATGAGCACACCTCCTCAGGAGCAGAGCAGCCCACCCCGGAGGCCACCCACTGCCAAAGTTCTCCCTCTCCTTCCCCACAGCTACTTTACCTCAGGACTGCCCCACCCTGGACACCTCCACATAAGCTCTCCTTCTCTCCAAGCCCTCGCTTAAAAAACTTCCCTGTAAAGAGCAAGGAACACTTTACCTTACCTCCACACCGCTCTCCCTCCTTCTCTCTTCAGATGTTCCACCTCTCTGTTTCCCCAGCCGCTCACAGCTGCCCCAGCAGCCCTGGCCGTAATGCCAGCCACAGCTCAGCTGTGCTCACCTGCCCTCTGGGGAAGGGCCCCTCCTCCCTCACCTGTGCGCACCACCTGGCGCTGCCACCCCGCCCCGGCACGACCTGAGCCTCTGGGCACCTCTTCTGTAAAAGATAAATTTCTCTATGGCTGTAGCAACATTTAGTGGTACAATATTAGTGATTGCTGCAAGTTAACATTAACTGCAATTAATGTAAACATTAAACGGGAGCTCCCTCAGCCAGCAGATAGGATTCAATGCCGTGGTTCCAGAAGGAACCTTCTAGAAGGAGACATCCAACAGCTGCTACTGAGCACGTTAAACTCCGAAACTTTCCATAAATGCCAATTTAGTGCCAGGTATAACACTTGCAAAAATTTAAATATAAATGCTTTTCTACTTCTCATCTAGATTACACATCACTCTTGAGCAGTACATGTTGTCTGAAGCAGAAGCGTAAGCATACGCGTGGGTGGGCAGACTCACTGCTGGTATTCAGTGAACTGACCGACAATAGCAGAATTTTCCTAAATTTTGCTGTGGTAAAAAAATGACAAAATTTAGCATATTGTCTGCCAGTTCCTGCTTTGCTGAGTACAAAATGGAAGAATAGATGAGAACACTCATTTCTGAATAGCCATAATTAAACCAGAGACTGCTGAAATAAATGGAGTGAAACACTGCTATGAATGGTGAATTTAATCCTCCATTAGGCAATAGCCTTGCCCCAGCCCAAAACACCGGGGGTCTAAAGCCAACCTAACTGCTAATAAGTGTCACAAACCACAAGCTTCTGAAGTTTGATAGGTCTTTTGCTGCATACCTGAACTCAAAAGCCTCTATGGAAAGCCTGGAGTGTATGATATTTTAAAGGATATTGTGAAGAGATAGAAAGAATAAAAGGTCATGATAACCAATGATTTAACAGATTGTGGGTGGAGAGGTGTTTGTGCTTCTGATAATTAATTGGCAGTTTTAGAGAGCACAGTTCTTAATTAAGCTGTAAATATGTGTTGATGAGCATTGTGATTTAATAATGATTAATGGCTTTATCATATTATCATAAGAACATACAAAATGGAGTTAGATCTTCCATAATTTATCAGATACATTCATAATTTTTCTCACTAATTTCATAGAAAAAAATAGTTTGTTTCTGTAAACATAAAGGCTGTGGACTTGAATATGAAGGTTTGGCATGGAGAATGTACATTGTGAGTGGCTGAAAATGGTGAGCAAGTTGTGGAGGGGAAAACCAAAGTATTTCTGAGGGCTACAATGTCCGTGAAGTTGCATGGAGATGGCATGTGTGTTACTTTGCTTTAATTCTCTTCAGAAGTTTACTGTGTTGAAAGAAACTAGACTTCTGCAATAACAGAAACCCTGTTTTGGTGGAGATACTGTTAGAAAGCAGGACTAGCATACCTTAATCTTGTGTCTGTTTTAGATTGCATAGAACAACAAATCATGCACCATGGAAGACAGCATGTAGGGTACATTCTCAAGTCTCCAGCAAAGGAGGCAGTGGAGCCTCCTGTTTTTAGAGAGGTAAATCAATATAAGCGCAGGTTCCTCAGTTCCAGCAAATCTCCTATCCAGCCTATACACAATTACTGATTACAAGTTTGTTGGAGAGAGAAGAATTGAAAACACAACTAAGTTTTGCAAGAAAAATGTCTGATACAACATAATTATTCTAACGCAAAGGACTACTTTTTACACCAGCAACAATAGAATAGTCAGTGAGAAGGAACGGGAATGGTTTTGTTCTTCCTGAGTGTTAGCAGGGATTGATATGCAGCCCTTTGCCCTCTGATGTGTGTGTCATCTAAGCGTCATGCCCTCCAAGTGTCACACTTAGAATTGTCTCCCATGATGCAGCTCCTTCCTTCTCCCCTAGGAAAACTGGAGAGAATGAGACTTTTGGGTTCTTTGGCAAAAGATGCTACTGCAGGAATATTCATTCAGGTAGCACTAGAATTATGCGCTAAAAGAAATCAGGATCCTGCAATTATCACAATTACCAAGGGTCAGGACTTGAAAAAATAGAACTGTATAGAGGACTATAAATTACTTAAAATTCTGAACCGTAGACAGACTGTATGTTTTTTAGCAAAAAAATTCCACATGTATTCTTCCTGCTCTCCCTGCTGAAAATGGTACAAGTTTTCTGATGCAATCTTTGAAAAAAGTTTGTGTCAATCTCAGGGATTTAAAACCTGCTTGAAGAGTATAACTTGAGCTTAACTATGGAGCTGCTAAGGTCTCTCTATGTAAATTTTACATAAGTTTACAATGCCAGAGTGGTGCCTGGTGGTTCACACAGCAAATTGAAGAGCAGCCCCTACCCACACCTCACAACCACGATTGCTTGTGACAAGACAATATGGGGGGGTGGGGAGGAAGGGGCAGGCAGAAGACAAGGCTTTATTAAAACCTCCCTGCAGTATCTTATGGTAATTTGCCCTGAGCAACACACAGCTTTTCTTAGGAAAGCAGTATTTTAAACAGTGCTGCTTTGCAGTGCACGAGATGGGGAATAGAAAGGCAGCAGAACATCTCAGAAGCCTCCAGTAAACAATTCTTGTTTGGCAATAGCTGTGGAAAAATATATGGAAAGAGTAGCCGAACAAATCTTTGACTTTGACTGTAATAAAAAGCTTACTTTACTCTTGGACCATTTGCAAAAGCTGTAGTGAAGATGATTAAAAAGCAGCAAAAAGGAAGCAGTATTTGCATTCATTCCGGTAATAGAATATGAAATTAAAGCATGAAGGGATTAATGTTTTAAAGCTTGACTTGCAGTGATAAAGCTAAGGTATTAGAACAGACAACATAACCATTACAGGATAGACAAGCAAAGAAAAAGCAGCGCATGCCTTAAAGATGAGCAAGGCAACCTAGAATGGAATTACAAAATGATTAATCAATACAAATGAGAAATTGTACAAGGAAAGAGAGCTTGGTGAGACTTCTTATGGGACTCAACACTGCAGCCGCTTAAAGATAATGAAAGGAGCACAGCAAAGCCAAAGAAATACTTTCATTCAGTAGCAAAGTCATTTGCGAACAGTTTAAATTACCCTAATCACCTCCCCTCCAGCCGTCAGTATGCTCTGTTTCTTTAGTTATTTAAAAAAAAGAGTTTGGGGAAATGAGTTCTGTAAATCTAAGCTGCAAAATAATTATACACACACCGTTTTAGCATTTTAACAATGCAATCCCAAACATTTGTTCTCATTAGAATGCAAATCGACTCATTTAATAATCCCACATGAGAATTCCACCACACTCAGCTTAAAAAGCGCAGCGGTATTCAAAATATTATTAATAAATGCCAAATATGGAAAAGCCAGTTTATTTTGCCAGCAGCTCAGGGTAGATAAAAGACATATAGAACATTTTTTCAAACCAAATTTGTTTAATTGAAATTTAACAGTGGGAATGGTCTGGGACAGTCTTTAAAAATATGAAGGTGACAGTACCCTCTGCTTAACACAGATACACTCACATTCACCAAAGGCTGAGTACTACAGCCTGTCATACAAATCAATGACATCAATTTGCTTCAAGTAGAGTCTAATTTCAGTAAGCTACTTCACTGTTAATAGTTTTAACCTCTGGTACAGGTTCAAAGCACTGTTCTGAATTGTGTCATTTCCGATTTATCAATCCAAGTGGTGGTGTCATATTTTCAGTACTGCTGCAGAATTTTGATAATTAGAGGACTGAAAAAACCCAAAGGCTATCATACTCAGACCTTTCCTATAATATTTATTATCCTATTCTTATCCTGGAATGCTATATGTTTCTATTGTTCAACAGAGTATTTCATAACCATCACAAGGAGATCTAATATAGAACAGAAATTAGATATATTCTAACTGACCTCTCTAAATAATTAGGAAATCTGTAATGACCAGGACAGATAAAACAGAAAAAAAAATCTGACCCTGAAGCATCTGTTTTAATGAGTAACTCTCACATACATATATTAGAAGCAAGGTAGAGATAGCAGTATTACTTTCTCCAGATTCTTGATACCAGTAAGAATTTCAAATTAAATATACAGTGTGCCATTCTTAGAGTGGGCATACAGAAGTCTAGTAGGTAAAAAACAAAGCGATCTCTCTGATCTGCTGCTTCAAGACCATGATTCAGGGTTGATTCATGGTGATTTAGGGAACAATTTGCTTTTTTCTGAGAGGGACAAGTTCTGCCCCTTTACTCATTCAGAACAGCATGATACATCTAACAATACATACCACAATGTATGTCAGTAGGGCCATGGGCATAAGGTTGTTACTAGATATGATTACTAGCAGCAATCAAAGCTGGTTTCCTGCTCTGTTCCTTCAAATTTCACTCATACGGGTTCTGTTACTTCCAGAAGCTAGCTTTGTGCACAAGAAAGATACTCACCTAGGGGTGAGCGGTGAGTAATCCAAAGAACATGCTTGGCGTATTGTGTACTCTCAGTATTGAATGTTTTTTCAGTACTGATTGGGGCAATGCAGCAGCTGCTGAAATATTAAAAGTCTTTTAAAGCTAATATAGTATGACAACAAAAACAAATTAAATATTGTAATATGACATGGAGTATAAATTGTCCTTGACACAAAGTTATAAATATCTGGGAATCTTTATTTGCTTTGAAAATGCCAGCTTGTCAGAAATTTTCTTCTGACTGTTTTAATTACCTCTACACTGATGCACGTTTAAGCCACAATAAACATTTCAGAAGTCTCAGCTTTAGGTTACGCAACTATGTTGTTAAGTACCCACTTCTGAAAATTTTAAGACAAATTAAAAGGATTTCAGATTTTCTGAATCACTTCTTCCTGCTACATAAAGCTCTGTATCACGTGTTGATTGCTCAACTAGGTTACAGACACGTACAAAATAATCCAAAGCATTCATCTACAAGGAGGCAATGCCAACTCTCTTAATCACAAAGTATGTAATGGAGTTCACAGGATGGTGTTTAACTCATTCAGAGCCTCAGCTGAGGGAGACAAGATGGTGTGATGAATGAGAATGTTATGCAATGAGCTGCATCTACATACCACACCTCCAAATTCACTATTCCGTCTTTTAATCGCTAGATATTTCTGCTTCACATGAGTAAAAATATACTGTAATGTAATTAACTGAATATCCTAGCGACACATAACCCACAGATGGACTAATTTAGTTTACTGGCGATGTAATTGCTCAGTAGCAGTGAAGCAATAGGTAATTATCCATTGTAAGCTACTGTTAAGTATGTCCTAATAGACTGGTTTCACTGATTTTTTCCTTAGTATTTATACAAACTCATCCATTAAATTTTCTGAGCACCTAAAACCCTTAGTGAATTCATCTTCACAATTCTCTTAGAAGATAAATGGCACAATTCTCATTTTCCCGAGAAAGAAATAAAGTGAATCTATTCCAAAGTGTTCTTATGCCAGCTCGGAACTGAAACTTCACACACCCTCACTCTGTATGCCAGTTTTGTCTTCTACAAGGAAGACAGGGTAGGGTACTTGGAGGCACAGCATACCCAATTCTATCTATGCTACGAGACAGGCATGAGTTTAGACCTGACTAAACCTTTTAGCATGCTAAAGTGATGTCAGATTTTTCATTCTACTTTCTCCCAAAATCAAGAATCTGAATATAGGCTTGCTTTCATGAAGTGGGGACAGTCAGAAATTCAGTTTAAGCATGGATTCAGGCCTATGCTCAATATTATAGACAGTCAAATTGCAAACTACTTACAATTCTAACATATAAAGTTCCTGAAACAAAAGTATACTGTACAAAAGTATACCCAGGAGTTTGCACAACTGCTCTAAACCAGTTTTAACTTCCTGTCAAGTGGCAGTTTCTGTTTATTTACAAATTCTGACTTTGACCCTCCTGAAACTCCCTGAGGGTACAAGAATTTTCAGTCAGCCAATTCTCCTCTGCTCAGATGGGCATAGGGAATGGAGGTGGACACCGTGCAGCTCTCTCACTGAGCCCTGACATGCATGGGTGACACTCAGCAATGCCATGCATCACAGAGTTTTCTGAACTAATCAGTAGAGATACAGGACATTACAGGGCATAGAAGCTCTGATATAGGAACAGCACAGCTGTAGTCACCAAAACATAGGCACAATATGTTGGGGAAACAGCTGTACTTCTAGAGTCAGGTGTGCTGGTTTTGTCTGGGATAGAATTTATGTTCTTCATAGTAGCTAGTGTGAGGCTAAGTTTTGGATTTGTGCTGGAAACAGTGTTGACAACACAGGGATGTTTTCGTTACTGCTGAGCAGTGCTGACACACAGTCAAGGCCTTTTCTGCTTCCCACCCCACCCCACCAGCGAGCAGGCTGGGGGTGCACAAGAAGTTGGGAGGGGACACAGCCGGGACAGCTGACCCCAACTGGCCAAAGGGATATCCCACACCATATGATGTCATGCTCAGCATATAAAGCTGGGGGAAGAAGAAGGAAGGGGGGGACGTTTGGAGTGATGGCGTTTGTCTTCCCAAGTCACCATTACGCATGATGGAGCCCTGCTTTCCTGGAGATGGCTGAACACCTGCCTGCTGATGGGAAGGAGCAAATGAATTCCCTATTTTGCTTTGCTGTGCACAGCTTTTGCTTTACCTATTAAACTGCCTTTATCTCAAGCTACGAGTTTTCTCATGTTTACCCTTCTGATTCTCTCCCTCCCACCCCACTGCGGGGAGTGAGCAAGTGGCTGTGTGGTGCTTAGTTGCCGGCTGGGGTTAAACCACGACATTGGGTTAAGTATCTGCGCAGCACGATATCCACTGCTTCTAGTTCCAAGGCTATCCTTGAGAGGAAAAAACATTCACAATGGACTGAATCATAAAAATGCACTCCTGAAGTTCATGGAAAAAGAGGAATGTCAGCACGGTAGTGTTTTTATTTAATTAAAGATGCCTGCTTGCTTATGTTTTGTATACTTCGTATAACACTTAGCCAATCACACATGACAGTATACAATTATTCTAAGAAAACTTGCTTAGATTATATTTGCCTCATGTTTTCAACCATTCCAGACATGCAATTATTACACAGTTGTGTCTGGAAAATTATCAAAACAGTATGGTATTTATAAAAGCGAGAGCAAGCCCACATACACATTATCAAATTAAACTGTTGTAATGTGCTTTTTTACATGACTAAAATTTTTATTATAACATAATTCTGCAATATCTTGTTGCTTCACAGAGTTGTTACACTTTGGGTAAGTGAAAACCTCTCATTCACATTTTTATGCTCAAAACATTGCAGGTCCTTAGGTGTGTCAAAATAAGCTTTTATAACTTCAATTACTTGATCAATGTAGAAAAAAATTACGAGAGTCATACTCTTGGAAGCCTCAGAGCTTTGTTCATCCCAGATTCTTGGCTGCATCCCATGCCTCATGGTTTATCACACAGTTTCATAAGAAATTACAGTATTTTAAAATTGCACCATATCTTTCCCCCAAATAACCTACAACAGGATTTACAAAAGTAGTTAGATTTTAGTCATCTGAAATTATAATAGTACTTTGTTGTGGCTGTATCCACACATATGGCTTTACTCCGGCTATACTGACACATAAAACTCTTGGTTTATGCTTGGAAACAGCCAGTATCCACTGACTTAACACTGTCACTATCAATATTAAAGTCTGCAGTGCTAGAACTACTTCTCATGCTACGTGGTCATGAAAAGTAACCTTTACATGAGTCTTGAGCAGAATAATCTCTTTACCACACTGCATTCATGTGGTGGATAGGAGGAGAAAAATCAAAGCAAAACAAATTCTGCCCCTCACATCCCTTTTCCTCTGTCCCCTCAATTAAATAATACAAACTCCACACTGGTCAAAAGAAGCTACTGTACACTGCAAAGCTCTAAGTGCAGTTTAGCCTTGTACTGAACTGGAAAAGCAAGGGATTCTCAAGGCCTGTCATTTAAACATCATTAAATGGAAAGAAGCACAACTGGTGTTTGCCCCTGAGGGAATAATTTACTCCTTTTTTTTTTTTTTTTTTTAGGATAAGCAAAAATCATAGCTAATGGAAAGACCAGCTTCAAAGTATGATTTGTAACACTTTTTATTAATTTCCTAACATTCCGCAATGAACATGGCATTTTAAAAACTAGAGAAAGATGCTGAGGCAGCTTACTATTTACTATTTCCAGCTGAAGTGCATTCATGTAGATTAATTATATGGGAGTGTTCAATTCCAATATTTAACAGAACACAAACATTTTCAGCTGTTTATGCAGTCAATATATAATTTTTACTAGCACATTTTTGCTTATGTATCACTGTAAGAAGAAAAAGAAAACAGAAAAAAGATTTCTTATTTGAAAAAGTATAAGTTGACGTTTGCCATAATTGCTCACTATTGAGTTTTCCTCTGGGAAGAAGTTCTGCTGCGGAGCTTTCATTACAGGCTTTGAGTATGGGAGTCCTTTACTGAACTTTGTCACTGACTTCAAAATAGTAAATTGCAAAGTGGTCTGAGATTCATTATTTAGAATCATAGAATATTTAACAGTCTGTGATACAAATCTGTTCATCAGTATTCCCGATATGAACAATACCATCAGATTTTCATATGAGAACCTGCAAGAGTTACTGCAATAGAAATATAAACAAGCTGTGAGTAAGATAAGTTTTCTCATTCTGTTTTTTGAAGTGGCCATCCCATCCCACTTAGGATTTTTTCTAACATTTTTTCCTGTGCAAAGTATTTCTCAGGAAAATTTATACCAGTCAGCTGTACTCATGATGGTTCCTAATACCAATCGCAAAGGTCAAAGTTGTTCAAAGGTGGCAGGATAGGCGGTAACTGCCAATTTTAAAAGTTGGTTTGTCCAAAAATCATTCAGGTAAGTGAATGCATACGGAGGTGAGGGGGTCAGTTCTGCTTTCTCTGAATCCTCAAAAGAAGAAAAATGGTCTTAAAAGGATCTTACAGATCCTTTTCTCTGAGAAGCAGGACACAGACACCAGAAGATGTGCAGGACAATTTAAAATTATTAGACAGACACAAACATTTTGCTAATTCTCACCTTTTCTCACAAAGAATTTTCTTAAATATTATTAGGAAATAAAATCCCCAGAGGAAAATGTGAAGCCATATTTATGCATTCTGCATGAATCAAACACAATGAGCATAAATGTCAATATGTGATAGTAAAGAATAAAATGTGTAATAGTGCAGGAGAAAAAATCTGACTTTAAAAGGAACTTCACAAACTAATCACAAAAATTTAATATGAATTATAAATCTGATATTTCAATTATATCCTCAGTCAGCTTTTCAAATATATTATTACATATTTATAGTTACAGGGTTGCGGTTTTTTCAGGAGTCACTCTTGATTTTGTTTTTTATGATCCTGTTGACATTCAAGTGCACTGGATTTGCTTGAGTTGCTGCATAACAATTGATTCAGAATGCGTAAGAAAGTTTCCTTGATAAAGAAGATATAAAAGAACATATGCCCCCCTCCGTGACCATATTTGTAATTTCTTTTGCAAAATGAGATAGATAACATTAATAACCCCAAATCGAGTGCATGGCTCTCAATGGTAAATATCAGCAGGACGAAACACTGAATGTCCTTACCAAAAGATCTACACAGACAACAAAACCACATCTCAGTCACCTTAATGAATAAACAAATAAAAATCTAACTAACCACCTAAGAAAAATATTATGACATATTCCATAGTTGCCATTATAATCCTTTATTGTATTAGTTATTCATGTTATATTCTGGTTAAATGTGTAGTTGTTTGTGGGTTGTTTTTTTTTAAACATATGCATTACAAATTGGGAGGCTTATAGGCAACTTTAGGTAAAGCTAACAACCCATTTACAAATCCCTCTTCTCCAACAGCATTAAAATTCTGAAGGCTGCTGCTTCTTAATTGTACATAGGCAGGACAATTTGCTCCAAGGTTTTATTACATTAATTTTGTACAACATTGTTATACATTATTAGATTCTTGCTAAACTCTATACTGCTGAAGCATGAAGTAGAGAGCTCATACTACAAACCATCCTACAGTCTACAGTACTGTGTGGTCTAAAAAATTTAAAGTATTGCTCTTATTTTTTAAATATTCATAACCTTGTAACTTGGGAAAAAGAAAATGCAAGGTTGCAAGAACATCAGTGCAGTGGCAGATCTCCCAAAAAGAACAGAAAAAGTATTCTAACTTTGGAATTGCATCCAAATTCTTCCCTAACTAGTTTGAATAGGAACACTGGTGAAAGATGATCGTATAATTAAAATTATCTTTATGCTCTTTTCTGAAAAGATAACATTTCTAGACAAATCTGATGCTTCAGAGTAAAATGAGAGATTACTTAGGAAATTGAAAAATGTATGGGAAAAATCCCTGCTCTGTTAATTGCAACATATCTCTTTGAACAGGATTTTTAAATTCTGCATGTTTATTCTTAAGGTTTCTTATGCCTATACCACACAGTGGCCTGAGAGGATGGCATTCAGACTTCATCTAGAGCTCTGAATCTTCATTCAGAATGATTCTTCTTGTCTGATACTTTTGCCTCTGCAGATCTGAGCATAGTTCCTTGGGTAGCCTCGGAAGCCTCAAAACATAAAATCATAGAATCATAGAATAGTTTGGGTTGGAAGGGACCTCTAAAGGTCATCTAGTCCAACCCCCCTGCAACAAGCAGGGACATCTTCAACTTGATCAGGCTGCTCAGAGCCCCGTCCAACCTGACCTGGAATGTTGCCAGGGATGAGGCATCCACCACCTCGCTGGGCAACCTGGGCCAGTGCTTCACCACCCTCAGCATAAAAAATTTCTTCCTTATGGCTAGCCTAAATCTACCCCCCTTTAGTTTAAAGCCATTCCCCCTTGTCCTGTCGCAACAGGCCCTGCTAAAAAGTTTGCCGCCATCTTCTTTATAAGCCCCCTTTAAGTACTGATAGGCTGCAAGAAGGTCTCCCCGAAGCCTTCTCTTCTCTCTAGGCTGAACAACCCCAACTCTCTCAGCCTTTCTTCACAGGAGAGGTGTTCCATGCCCCTGATCATTGTCGTGGCCCTCTTC
>NW_008824283.1:5045053-5082556 GCF_000699105.1 Pygoscelis adeliae | reverse complement strand
ATCCCACTGTCTATGTCATTGATGAAGATATTAAACAGTACCGGTCCCAATACGGACCCCTGCGGGACACCACTCGTCACCAATCTCCATCTGGACATTGAGCTGTTGACCATTACCCTCCAGATGCGACCATCTAACCAATTCCTCACCCACCGGACAGTCCACCCATCACATCCATGCTTTCACAGTTTAGAGAGAAGGATGTTGTGGGGGACCGGGTCAAAGGCCTTACAGAGGTCCAGACAGATGACATCCATAGCCCTTCCCATGTCCACTGATGTAGTCACTCCATCACGGAAGGCCACTAGGTTGGTCAGGCAGGACTAGCCCTTGGTGAAGCCATGCTGGCTGTCTCAAATCACCTCCCTGTCCTCCATGTGCCTTAACATAGCTTTCAGGAGGACTGGCCTGTAGTTCCCCGGGTCTTCCTTTTTTCCCTTTTCAAAAATGGGGGTTATGTTTCCCCTTTTCCAGTCAGTGGGCACTTCACTGGACTGCCACGACTTCTCAAATACGATGGATGGTGGCTTAGCAACTTCATCCGCCAGTTCCTTCAGGACCCGCGGATGGATTTCATTGGGTCCGAAAACTTCTTATTGCACTTCTATTTAGACAGGCAATTGGAACACACACTGTCACCGAACTATCGCTATGGGAAGCAGGGATAGGACTGAAGGTGACAGGGAACAGAGAGGTGAAAGGAGCTGGACAGTTGACCCTAGGAGTAATCGGACCCAGCCAGCCTGACTGACACTGTGGTCAAGGAGAGGACAGCAGATGCTGTGCAGTTTGACTTCAGCAGGGCTTTTGACAAAGTCTCCCAGAGACTCCTTGGAGCTACTTCGGTGAAATGTGGACTGGGTAAATGGATGCTAAGGTGGATGGAAAATTGGCTGGACCATCAGGCTGGAAGGGTCAGCTTTTGGTCAGTGGTAGAAAAACAGAACTGGTGGCTAGTGTCACTCACAGATGTTAGTGCTGATACTGTTTTATGTCCTTATTTACAACCTGGACAATGGGATGTAGTGCATTCTCAGGAAATTATACTTTCCAGCTGGTTTGGAGCTTTTTTTAGAATTGATTGAGGAAATCTTATTATTAAAAACACATAAAAGAAGAAATTATATGACTGGTTTGCTTCTCTATATATACATTTTGTAGAGTAACAGATCATACTGTCTGTATCAAATATGACCACTTATGTATTTCACTATAGAATAATAAATTATTTTGATTATTTAAAATGTTTCTAATGAGCACCTTCTGCTTGGAAATCACTGTCTTTATTCAAATATTACCTATTACTACATGGAGACAGGCTGGTATTTAGAACTGTTTTTGTCAGAATACGCTCAATCATCACTTTTGCAAGACAAATGCAAAAATAGGAAGATTTTTTACTAAAATCTATAATATACTAGGGAAATGAGAAAGTTCAGTGCAGATTAGTGGGTTTGATTAATGCAGTTATGTATACATTCAGAATAAATGCCTAATTTAAGGGCCTGATATATGCTGCTCACTCATCTACATTATTCACAACACTATAAAACAAACCAACGATGAATACATTCCTGGAATCTCTATTGCTGTAATGAACCAATGAGGATAAAACCTTTAAGATACTTCAAATCAATGAAGAATCAAAAGCAATGTTTCAAAAAGCTTACTTGGTGAAACCATTGCCAATAGAACTCATATGCTGATAGTCGTACGCACCTATTAACTCCCAAACGTAGAAATATTTCAGAGGAAAGGTATAATTGTTCATTAAAGCTTGATGTGTGATGGAAGGCAGAAATGTCACAGTTCAAAGTGCAATGCAATCTAAAGAAATCATTTTAGATATTTCCTGTAACTCAAATAATAACTAGTTAATTCTTTATGGAAGTTATTTGAGTTTTCTTTGGGGAAAAACAAAGCATCTTCAAGGGAAGGGCAGGAGTTCGGAACACTTCTGGAGAGAATGTGTACAGGCACATGCATGCCCTGTGCTTATGCTCTTCCCTAGCTGCAGCTGTTGGCCACCATCAAAGAGAGAGTGTTAGATTTGGGTACAGATACAAGTTGCGAGTACTGGATAGATAGTTGGCTATAGGGACAGTTGGTCTAATTCTGCATAGACACTTCTAATATTATGTTTAATTTTCTGTGTATGCAGAAGAAAATTATGAAAGTGCATGGAAGCACATAAAAGAATAATCTGTGCTTTGTATGACTTCTCAAAGTCAAACATGAAGGCCCCACAACTTATCAGTGGAGGAACTGGAGAACTATAAAATAGTGAACATAATGATTTATGTATTGAGGACATTTTCAGCTGTTTATATGATATATAAACACAAACAATTTCTATTAGCAAATTGAGTTTATACTCCACAGAATGGAGAAAAGTGCCAAAATGGAAGTATAATAAAACAATCCAAATTTTAGCCAAAAAAAATTAAAAATAAAATCAAACGCATCTTTTTTCCTGATAATTCCAGGAGTTGGATTTTCAGTAGGCCACTAAATAAAGGTCCATGTACGTGTGGAAGGGGCAAAGATCATGAGAAAATGAAGGAGTTGAAGTTATTTTTGTCTGGACCAAAGATGGAATTATTTTTCTGAAACTATGCAGGGAGACACTCTGATGAGGAAAGATAGTATGGCTGTGGTTCTTCAGAATTGAGTCCTCCCATGGGCAGGGAAGGATAAGTTTTAGAAGAAAACTAGGAAATGTGTTCATATGGTTTCTATGATAATTTTTCATTAAAAACCCAAACCAAAACAACAACAACAAAAAGCCCAAACCACTTCTGTTTTGAAAAGACTGTTTGGTAACCAATTCCCATTACTGTCATTGCCCAGAGGGAAAAGAACATCACTGTTTAATCTAAAATCAAAATAGATCAGGTAATCCAAGGTGTAGGATACAACTCCATTGAGAGCCTACTGATGAGGAGTGCTCTGAGACCTGACTGATAAATGGGAGAGGGAAACCACCTGCACCTTCCTGCTAACGTGCAAATACCTGGTCAGGAGATGGAAAAAAATTAGATCAGGGCTCACCCCAGTGAGAGTTATGTCATTAAAGAGACAATGTTACCACCAGACTTTCATAGAACAGGAAGTATTTCAGTAACATATTGTAATTTATCCTCACAAAGCATTTTTTTGAAGAATATCAGAAATAAAGGCGCGGAGCCTGGAAAATATGAAAGGAAAAAACATGCAACTTTTCCAAATACATTGTAGAAAGGACTAGAACAATTGTTCAACTCTTTCTTCAAACTGAAAGGTTCATTAATTTTTTATGCCGGTGAATGCAGAAAACTTGACTAATTATGTATTATTTACTTGTCATATTTTTAAATAGCTTTTTGTAGGCTTCCTCTGAAAGATTATGATGTACTACCCACCATTATTATCACTGCTAACACAGAGGTTAAATGTTCTTTCTTCCAAACAGGCAGAACAATAAAGGGCAGAGGAAAGGGCATTACTTCCCTTAAATATGTTTTTGACTTCCCAGTATTGTTGACTAACTTATTTTATTTTTTATAATAAGCTGAACCAATGATTCTAACAGGAATAAAGTATTCAACTTCTGCATTTATATTCTTTTGTCCTAATGTCAATAATAATTACTAAATTAATTTTAATGCCTTGCTTATTGAATAATTGTTTGATGTGTTTTTCTTCAAGATAAAAACATTCAGAATGCAACCATTCAAAACACACTTTCCACAACATGCTTTAATACAGGCTTTACAATAAGTCCTCAGCTAATTCCAATTGTGCTTTTATAATTCTTTTTATTGTCACTTCTGCACCTGTAATGTCACTTCATATGGTAGGACAGTGTAGGGTTGAGCACTGATTTCAATTTTCTCTCAAACTCATTTTAGTTGTCTGGTGGGGGGAATAAAACAACAAAACCTGAAAGAAATTAAGAGATTTGAAACAAAATTTCCGGACAGCAAACACTCAAACATTCTGGGAACTGCGTGTTTAGGAAGGGAGGGATACATTGGAAGAGAATTCTAACCAGACCTGGTGCCATGTCACATCGAAGTCTCCCCTGACTGTCTTCTAAACTGTAATTGTACTTTTTCTGAAATAGAATCACAATTCAGCCTCTGGCTCCTTGCTAGTCACCCAAGAAAGCAGTGAACTCTACTGGCATTTTCCTTGTAGTAGTTTATTTTCATCTCCATATTAGCTCAACCACACACTTGCCTCTTCTTAGTGCATTATGCTGTGCACTTTTGTTGGCAGTAAAATAGCAGCAGTCTCTGTCCCAAACAAGTCAGTGCATGTGAACAGAAGCAAAGGGCATCTGATATCTTACTTCCCTGAAGGAGCTGGCAGAAACAGTTCCCATATACCTTGCAATAAGAACATAAACTCCATAGCAAGCAACTTTAATGTTAAATAAATAATTTAACAAGGCAATCAATTCTAAGATGCACAAATTTTTGGGGAGGATCATCAAGCCGATCTATTGACTTTGGATTCTGCTTCCAGTTGTGCCACCCCCATGGAAGTGGATAAGTAAAATGGTAGATTTAAAAATGGATTGCCAGTTTCCGAGGTCTCTGAATATACCCTCTCTAAAAAGTAATTTGCAAGTGTCAGCTCTGGAATAAAATACACTATCACTGGTATGAAAAAGTAGTAAATAAAATTATGGGAGAAGAAGAAATGGAGATTATAAACTTATTTCTGTGAAGTATCTGAAAAGACATAGAAAATGCTATTGTAGTAATATTCAAAGAAATAAGAGACACTAGATCTCACAAGGTAAAAAGCACTTATGAGAATGCAGATGGTAGAGGTCAGTAGAACTGACAGCCAACACAGGCTGTTAACATTATTTGTTAAGACACCTGACTAATAGTTTCCCATCACACAATATTGAGCAAGCATTGTATTCAAGAGGGGAGAAGATATTGCCCTCCAAAGCCGCTGAGAAAGATATTAATCACTTCACTAGACTTTGATTCAGGTCTTAATTCAGCTGAAATATGGCAAGATTTCATCTACATGTTCTGCAGTACACTGAAGACATAAGAAAAGGCTTTAATGGATTTTTGAAACCAGACATTGACACAATGCCAGCTTCTCATTTTCATGACCTTCAATTTATTATTGTGTACATGACTGACTCATAATGAATTTCACAAATGTTGATACTGCAACTCTGCTTTTAAAAGTAGTTTACTTATTTAACATAACTTCAGGTACGTCTAATAAACAATTCTCTGCCTCCATAAGAAGGAAAAGAGAGGAAAAGAGAGGAAAAGAGAGGAAAAGAGAGGAAAAGAGAGGAAAAGAGAGGAAAAGAGAGGAAAAGAGAGGAAAAGAGAGGAAAAGAGAGGAAAAGGGGGAGGGGAGGGGAGGAAAACTGGGTTTACTTTTTTAATTTGAAAGGAGACATTCTGCCAGTGTGATTATTTACTCTTTACTTAGAATCACCATTTGCCCTCCTGGCTTTATGTGAGTGGCTTGCAATAATGGAAAATCTATTTGCTTTTATTAGAGCATAAGGTACTCAACCACCATAAAGCTTATTGTCAAACTAGTGCTGGCTCTGCATAAAATGATTTCTAATGTTCTTCATTTTATTATGTTAAATGAATTCTCTAGTGCAATTATTGTGCAGTGGATCATGGGGGTAATAAGCTAATTGTTACTTGTTTTAATTGCTTAAGTATGAAGTGTCAGTGATTTATAAGTAATGAAGAAGCTGAGATGAAGTCATAAAATACTAAACGCCAGTAAGATCAAGCAGTGTACTTCTACAATGAGGAAGACTTTATTTCACAATGGCAAAAATACTGTATTTGCAGCCTCTAAGTATTAAGCTAAAGACAAAATAAGGAAAGAATTCTGACTCTTCTTCAGCACAGTTCCTTTTCAAGCAATGGAAAATGCACGTTCACTTTAGTAAAATAATTGGTACAGCATTGATAGTACATATTTCATACGCTAGATACAAAAAGGATGACATGAACTTTACTATGTATGAACTGTATGAAAATAATTTTGTATAGCTTTATGCAGTCAATGGACCTAAACCAGTCAGCGTTCAATCAGTTGCACCTGTTTTGAACTGGAATACAGTTGTTTTAAGAAGTGATTTATATTAGCATGATCAAGTAGAGTTTAGCTTTGCATAATACAGAATTAAGTCTTATTATTAATTCGTACCGTTTATAATGAAGCTGTCATACAGTGTATGCTTTTCCTTGATCCAAAATATATAGCTATGAAAATCAGATGGAAATGTATAATTCCCTATTGCACTGGTCCACAGAGATGGATGAGAGAAAAGCTGTTTTGTTTCTTGACTTAATATTTTAAGCAAGGTTCTAAATTTCAAAGACTTGTTATAAATAGATCTGTATGTGTGAATTTCCAAACTATATTTTTAAAATATGAGGGGATTTATGCTCAATAACTCTTCAAAATTGTGCAAATTACATAAAGAACAAAATTTCTCAGCATCAGACCAAATTGATAAATTATGTCTTTTTAACTTGCTCATCCCCAATGCAAACTGTAAACATTTAGAACACATAAACTTTCATTCTAGTCCACAAGCTCAAGGAACACGGGGGAGTGGGCAGAAATTAAACTTTCACCCTAGCTAATCTGCACTCCAAGACTTTAAGGCTTAATCATTTCTGATTTCCAGAACTCAAATTTCTGAAATATCATCAGGGTATCTTTTTACACAGACTTTCTTGAAGAAGAACATGATAATCTGCTCTAAGACCTCTTCAGTGTTAAAAATTGAGAATCTTCTGTTTTCTCTAAACCAAATTTCTTAAGGATTGATACTTTTCCCCCCTGGACTTTGCCGGTATTTCAACATTTCTAATTCTTTGCAAGGAAAGAATTAAAAAAAAATACAGAAGAGGGAAAGAATGTCCCATACAGTATGAACTTTAGGAAATTTATCAGTTGGAGAGTGAGTATTTTGAGTTGCTCTTTTAGAATGAGTTCCAATTTAGAGAAGTAATCAAATATTTCTGAGCAAGAAAGAGACCTAAAAGATGATGGCTACAGAGGAAGAGGATGGTCATTAACATAGCTCCTCACTCTCAAGACAAGTGTCAACAATATCTGGCTCTACTTTCTTTGTCTTCCTTTTTGTTTCTTGCATTTTAAATATTTTTTGCATCCTGGACTTAAAGTTTTATCAAAAATAACAGGTTTCTATGAAAAGTTTCATATTTGATTACTGTTTTTCGAATAAACAAACATTCATTAAAAAGTCCCCTCTCTATTTTCTCATCTTTATGAAAATCCAACTGGCAGTCAGTCAACAAGAAAGCAACAAGTTGCAGAATTTCAGATGGAGTACAAACTTCACTTTGTGCTCTTTCGTCACTTACACTCATATCACACACCCTACTCTACATTTATAGACAAAATTGAAGATACCAGTGACCAAACTAAAGTGTCATGATTTTCTCATAAACCTATGAAAATTTCAGTTTTCTAATCAAAGGGTTTTCATCCAAAATGTATGTTCAAGTTACCAGTAACATAAATCAGTGACTATCTCTATAACAAATGCATGTGAATACAGAAGAATTGCACAGTTGAAATGATTATGATTTTGCAAATGCTATATCAATTATTATAAAAGAAACACTATCATTATCATTACAAATGATTATATTTTCCAAAGGAAACTATAATCACATTTTCAATTACTATTGAAATTTCACTAAGAACTCACTAGCTGGTTATAAACTGATACTTCTTAATTTTGTAAACATTTATTTAATATTTTAAAATCACAGAGCCTTGCTAAGAACATGACTCATGTTCATTATATATATTCTTTTGAAACAAATATTAAAGTCTCTGAACATTTGTGCTGCTGTCATTAACTATATTTATTGTGGACATACTGACAGACCAAAAATTGTACCTCCCTGTGCCATGCCTGCCCTGAGTAATTTACAATCTAAAGTGTTTGGCCAAGAGAGACAAACAGTAGCAGAAAGATAAATATAGGCAGGAAACTTCAACCCTTTTATGCTTACAGAGTATATGGAAGCTAAAACTCTCTTGTTCACTGTACTAGCTCATTAAAAATGTGTCCATAGGTGTGGAACTTCATCATTATCCCCATATCCCAGCATAGAGAAAACACCCAGCTTTTAACGTTCCTCTACACACACACACACACACAAACCTTATGCTGAAGGGATACAGAACTGCACTCAACAGTAACAAGTAAACCAGAGACATTATTTTATATCCTTATGAAATAAGGCTTTGCGTTCTTTGGTCAGGTAAAAAATATACATGGAAACTTGTTTGCTTCAATAAACAAGATCTCTTTGGTTGTACAAGTCAGATGCTTTCTTTCCATTGCTTCTGTTCTGCTTCTGTTGAAAATTGTGTTAGGATATGACTGAATGTGAAAGCCCAAAATAAAATATTTCGTGAAAGTGAAGATTGCCCCCCTCCCTGGGTAGACAGTGAAATTTAAGATCATAAAAGGACATAAAAGCCAGCAATTTTTTTGAGTTTAGGAAGATACCTTTCACATTGCACAATCACTAATTCTTTCAAAGACATAACACTGCGTATGTCCAGAACAATGCGAGTACTACACTGTATCCGAATGGCTGTTTACCTTCTATTATAGTGCTGAGGAGGAAATTGAGCTATATATGTTTTTTATTGGCTTGGGATATCTATCTACTATCTGAAATTACTTCTATTTCCATATCCATTATGTGAATTGGATGTGGAAATTATAGTCTCAGGTTTCTTGTGGCATCTGCACACTAATGCTGATAGCATGTGGACTCAACACCCCTTGGAAATAATTGTATGAGATCACTCACACCATTACATTTGATGCATTAGGTCCATTACATACTCACAGAGATCTCTGTCCTCACTACTGTAAGCTATATACTTGATAGTACTGATATCAAGGAGAGAAATTCACCTCTTATTTAATCATAGTAAATGTGATATTTCAGGGTAAAAGCAGTTCCTGAAGCAAATCAACTTCTTGGTCATAGCAGATTTGCTGATCTCACCCTACACAAGACGGGCATCTTTTCTCTTTTCCATAACAACAAACGTCAAGAGGAAAATTCGCTTACCGATCTTCTAGTAAAGTTGTTTGTGCTTTCTTCTGCCAGCAGGAAATCATACCTATACATTAGTTATGAAATGGTGCACAGAGTTAACAGGCTCCTTCTGGGTCAAGCCAAGAGGGAAACTCTGCTTTACGAGGTATACTAGCTAAAGCCATCATCTATTGAAAGTGAGTTGCAGCTTACTGTTTTTCAGGCTTATCAGATTACAAAGAGATAACAGTAGTAGGAAATAAGCTAAATACTTGTAATAGGAGTGTAACAATGCATCTTTATACATAACTACTCAGATTTCACAGGAAAATTCTATTAGTTGCTGGTAAAACATGGAAATCTCATGCCTAACCATTTAATAACTAGTTAGAGAAGTTAAAGCTATATTTTTGGCCAAGAAGTTGTAAAAGAGCAAACCTTTCTTTTCACACAAAATATCACTTACCTTTTCTGAATTTCCTTGTTTCTGCTTTTTCCTATAAAGCTTAACACCACAAGCACTGCTTCAGGCTGCTGTGATTTAAAGCAAACATATATAAACAAGTATCTTCCCTGTTATTTTGATGGCTTGGTTCAACGCAAGTGGTATGAGCATTTTTTGAACTTTGGAAAGGCAGATCAGTAGGACACAGAATATGTGCTCAGCTACTCCCAAAGATGAATCTGGATTTACCTGAGGATAACAGCTTCATTCATCAATCCCAAAGAGGAAAGCCACATGCTACAAGAGGTAGCAAAGTCGGTGTGGCATAGTTCTCCTTCAAACAACACTGTCAGTACGAGGAAGTGGGAAGAATACCTGAGTGAAAATGACTTTCAAAATTAAAATTAGTTGAATTTGGAGAAGTAGCTGATAACTGACCATTGTTCAATGTAAGAAGATCAACTATGTGAGTAGATGAGCTATTATATTTTAGAAAGACAATCTATAATTTTCAAATCTGTACTTTTCAAGTCCTAAATTATGACATTATTACTATTTCCTGCTAGGAAGATACTTTCACACATTGGAAAGTAACACTATAGTGTTTTGGTTACCAGCAGGATCCTGAGATAGAAATATTTCTGTAGTATGTATGCTTCCATTTTGAATTGGTAAAATTTTATAGATATCAGATCATCCTAAATACATATACAATAAATAATACAGATGCCCAACATAAACATGTTCCCCCTTGATCCCAAAATTGTATACCATGAAGAGTAAATATTATCACTATTTTACACATAAAGGTTAATTACAAGGTAATGAGAAAACTCATTCAAGATCACATCACCGAACCCACTTTGTTAGCCACTAATCACAATTCACAGGCAAAAAATCACCATTGAGCAAAAAAAAAAAAAATCACAAAACCACAATCCATGTTCACTGGTCATAATCATACCATCTCAAAGATCAGAAGGACTGCATGGAGCTTTTGCTGCAATACTAAAACTCAGGTCAAGAATATCTAGTGAGCTGTGATAGCAGTTAGCTTAACAGTGAGTCTTAACTGGAAGGATTTATGGATTTTGGAAAAAAAAACCAAGAAAAAAAGAAGCTGGTTATCTAAATCAAGTTTCTTTTCAAGAGTCACAGTGCATTTCAAGTGAAAACACAAAAAGGAGCAAAATGCAGTTTGCTTCAGAGTACAGGCTGAGAGGGAGCCTGCAAACTGAGACCAATGCCAAGATAGTTTGCATATCGTTTGGGCTTCATTTCTTTTCCAAGCTTTATAGGAAAAAAGGGAAGTAATTTTCCCTGGAGAGTTTTTTTATCTAGCATTATTTTTTGAGTCTCATGTTGAGGGAAAAACATCACAGAAGACATAAGAAATTATTGATGAAGCTGCATTATTTCTTCACCATATGTTATTAAGTCACAAAACATCAGTGGTATATGTCTTTTCAAGAAAGATTTTGAAAGACTCAGGAGCTTTGTCAAACTAGTATAATCCTTCTAGATGAGCCAACACTGAAATAAACTTTATTGCTTCTGGAATTAAGAAGTATAAAGCTGAATGGGGAAAAAAATCATTAAATGGTTTGATTTTGTGTGTTCTTTTCCCCCTCAATCTCAAATGTTCGTATTCAGAGGAACTTTTATTTTATCTCCTAGACTTTAAGTACCAGTCATCTGTATTATCCACAGTATTTGTGGATAGGTAGATATGAACAGTGTTTATATGAACATCTTAGAAGACATGCATTTGCACTTTCAGCTGGTGGAAAATATTAGTTGAACATGTTAAGCATGATAATACAAATTCAAAGTAGATGTCAGCTATTATCATGTGCTGTTGTTTAAAGAGGAACCCAAAATTACAGTCTAATGAGAATAATGACTAGGTTAAATCTGTGCCAATACCCACTTTTATCATCATTTCATCTGTTTGTGACATCCTCTTTCAAAAGAAGAGCTGCACTAGTTACATTTTATACTAGATACTCTGACCTAAAAGTGTATGATATTACTTAGACCTTTCAAGAATTCAGCGAGGCTATTCGACTTTTACTGTGGGTTAGCTGCTAACGGGGGCACAGGCAAAAGGGAAAAAGGGATGACAGAAAACAACACAAAAGATTACAGGAAACATCTTCTGTTACATTTCATAGAAAATATTAGATAAAAATTCAACTACTTTTTAGTGAGAGACTGTTTCAAAAATGGGAAATAGCACAAACAATACATTGCAATGACAAGGATTTAGGTGGGTTGTTTTTTTTTTAAAAAAGGAAGGTTAATTGTAAATGAATATTCCCTATGGATACCTCAGGAGATATGTCTCAGTCTATTTCCTATTGGCAGGTGGTAGCGTAAATTAAACGTGGTATTATGAATTTAAATTGGATTTCAACTGCTCATCATCCATACCGTGGCTTTAGAATAGGCTGAGATGATTATAGTCTAAAAGCCATAATGAAAATGGGTATCTTTTGTGCCATTTTCTAGTCTCTTTTTTTTTTAAGAGGATAGATTTATGATGTTCATAAAATATTTATAATCTCAGCAATTTATTATTCTGGATTGTACACATGTGTTACTTTTGAGTAGGTGAAGCAATAAATGCATATTCCGTGGTACAAGTATAAAAATATAACATCAGTGTGTGTGTGTGTGTTTATTTAACATGGACAAGTGTCAAATCCAGAGGATTAGTTTTCAGTCATTAGAAACAGAAATGTTGACAAAACATTATAATAGGGGTTACCAGTCTCAAAATAGCTATAAGACTTTTGGAAAAATATATATATGTGCATGCTCCAAACACAGGCTAATTTAGTTAGTCTAATAAACACAAGCCAAATACAAACAAACACCACACTAAATACTCCATTCCCTCTTTCTCAATTCCATTTTTAGCTTCTTGACCTTCCAGTTTGTAACTTGGTTCAGAATTACGCAATTTATAAACACATTTTTATGCCAGTGCATATAAGCAGCAACACAGGCCCAGAGATGTCCCTGCTAACAATGCAGAAAGGACACAGAAAAAAAATCACTTTCTCGTAACAGTGAAAAAGAGAAGCTACTGTAAGAAAGCGGAGAAATATTAACACTAAACTTGTCTTTCATGCTTACTATGGAACTTTTTCCCCTTATCCTCCTGCTTATCTCCTTGCTTCCTGCTACTGGCTCAAAGGAGCAGTACAAAATCTCACCGTAACAATACAGCTGGGAAAGAAACATCTGCAAATTGCGCTGGGGTCACAGTACTGGAAAAACAGCCATCATTTTAGAGATACACAGATACCACAGAAGCAAGGGTTCATAGAGAACCATTCTTTCAGAAGGATCTAAAAATAGCAAAACATGAGTATTCCATGGATGTAAACCATCCTGATGACTCTGATGTGACATCAACTTAAGCATATTGTTTATACATGCACACACACATAGAGCTCCTGCTAGGATTTTAAAGCCGACCATGCCAACATTAGGAAAATCCTGAAACAATTTAGCTGCGTAATCTCCTAGAATGCGTCTGTGCTACAATCTCTGCTCAGTGTAAAGGACAGATAGAGAGTGCTAATTAATACCAACAGCTGTGATGATTTTACAGCCACAGAAGCAACAGTTTATTATAATGAGCCTCCATCACACATTAAATTTAAAATAGAAGACTGCCACTACCAAAATATTCACTGATACAAGCTTTAATTATTTGACTAGGAATCTATTATTAGCATTTCATAGGACTATACAGAATAACTTAATCTGTCATTTGAAGTCCATTTTGCAAATATCTTCATTAAACAAGTGAAAAGTATCTGATTCAAAATAAACAATAGTAACTAAAAAAAAAAAAGCACCCCCCCATGCAAGCTTCAGTTCAAAAGAACAGGGTATTTTTCTTTACTGTTGTTAATAAAATGCAATTATTCATGACATTTGGAATGATTAAACATAAATGCAAGAATAAAAAGGAATGTTCAACCTTTCTGAAAATGGAAGGGGCTCGTATCTTTACAATATCCCCCTAATTTAATTAATATATTCCTCATACCATCTGGTCTGACTTACTGAAAATGTAACAAAGTAGATCACAATTAAAACATTATAAATCTAACACAACCTTAGACTGAACACTTTAGATTATACCATCACTGTTAAAAGCTGGGCTGTCAGTAAAGTGACAGATGATTCCACGGAAGCTAATTCAGCAGATACTTTACAATGCTCTCTTTGTTAAAAGCATCTGTATATTGATTTCCATATTTGTATTTTAAGACAATGGCATGCTTAGAAAAAAAGATCTCGATGTACAAATGAGGCATGGAATATATGTCACTTGTCAGATCTGGACTGAAATCTGGAGACATAAAAGTGTCAGGAAATAAAATATTTTACATCTGCAGTGAATAACTAACCAGGCAATTATTACTCAATTTCTTTTGGAAAAAAATGGCAGAAACTCAGGGAAAAATCATATTTGGATAAGTTTTTACAAGTCTCCTCTCTTTCCTTTTAAATACCAGTAAATTTGAAAATAGCAACATCATTTTGAGATACACGTCTTCTTTCCCATTAAATTTTACTATAATTCAAAAAACATTTTGTAATGCATTTTTTCAGTATCAATTTAATTTCCATTGAAAACGGTTCCTCTGGTTCTACAAATGGGCCTTACATTATGAAAGTCCATGACCAGGTCAGCAGATGAAGGAGAGACATATCAATTGTATTTATCTATTTTTGGTCAAAAGTGGCTCAGGTCACACTGACAGAACTAGATTCAATTTGTAAAAACCCTTTCTTGTTTATTCAAATGCAAATAAGTAAAATCAGAATGACAATAATAATTACTATTATTTCTCCTGAACATGTATATACAGATAGGATGTGAAAATATACGGACAGAAACATTTTCTTTTAGTCCATCCCAGCCTTACCTCCTTTTTTTAATGAAATACCACACTGGCTGCGTCACAAACCAGGTCATTTTTCAGTAAAGTGGGCAGAAATCGGCAACTTGCAAACCGCAATAGCCTTGGGAAAACGAGGGGACTTTCCTACACAATCGATCCCCCAAAGGCAGAAGAATTCTTCCAAACACAGGCAGATGTGACTAGTCTCATAGTGAAAAAGTATCATATGCTTCCCCAAATTCCTACTGACAAAGAAATCTCTTTAATTTTGAAGTGGTAAATATCACAAGCTAACAAAAGAAAAAAGTCACTTGGAATAACCTTAAATATCATGCCTTAAAGTACATATATACAACTTAAAATATAAAGAGATGTAAAGAGTGTTCCTCAATACTTATTGTAGCATAAGGACCAAATGCTACCCTGGTATATCAGAAAGAGCAAACATGGGGTTTTTTTTCCTTTTATATGTACACCATTTTCTGCTCTTCACCTTTCACTAGAAGAAGTCTTTATGGCCTTTAGTCCATAAGGTTTGTGAGAAAAAGAAAATCCTTTTAGAATAAGAAATAAAAAACAAGTGATAGCAGATTTATGTTTCCACAGTACACAGAACAGTCTCTTTCCTGGGTGTGAATGTAATCCATTGAGAAACTGTATGGCACAATATGATAATATTTGTATTAATTCATTTTTTTTCTTATCCTTTGAAGCACAGAAAAAAAGGAGAAAGTGCAATTGCAGGTCGACATCATAATATATTGTGAGGGGCATCCATTTTAGTGCCATGGGCGCATTTCCCCAGTCTAACTTTTACTGTGCTTGGGCTGTAATGGAAGAACATATTTGCATATCATCACAACCCATCAGAGAATCAGTACTCCACTAGCCCTGACAACGTAAGGAAGAAAGAGCGTTCTTTTATACTAACATCAGTTAATTTATCCTATTTAAAGTACCATAGTTTTGAATTAGATGTAATTGAGAACTGGCAAAACAGGGTGAAATGGAGTTTTAGCTGAAAAAGTAAATAATGAGAGATAAAGTGACGCGTGTTACCAAATACCATCTATCTAGATTCCCACCAGTTAGACAAATGTCAAGGTATTGATCTGTTCATACAATAGTTCAGGAGGGCCTAGTCTGGAATTTCCTATGGCTCTCAAGAAATTCAGATGCAGCTCTCATGCCAGGGCTATATCATGTATCTGAAAGAGGACTGTGCTGATGTGGAGGCCGTGGGTTTTATCAGGAGGCCTGGCTGCTGCAAGCAAGACCCAAGATACTAGGGATTTCTTTGACAAACTTCACAGACTCACATGCTCAGAAAGGACATATAGCACCCTTGGAAGAAGGTCAGCAATCTGTTGCTGTCACCTCAGCAATCTGTTCCCAGAGCTATTCACCACTCCCCATCGTTCTCTCCAGTGTAATACAGGCATGGGAGGATTTTGTTACTTTAGGAAGCTTTTGGCATTTGTCCACCAAATTTGAAATTTAGCCACCTCTGCATTGGGCACTAACTGCTTTTATGTACTGAATCTAGACCTAATGTAGATTTAAGAAAATGGGCCAAATACTGAGAATGGGCTCCTGAGAACCAGACCACCACGAAAATAAGGCAAAGCCCACGGTGGAAGGCAGCTCCCCAGGCACCCTGCCCCAGGCTCCAGCGTGGGCCAGCAGATAGGGCAGCTTTTCTCTGCTGGAAGTTTCTGCAGACACCACTTCATACGTCACACTCAGATCACACTGTCTTCACCAAACTTTTCAGCATTACTATGGAGTTCAGAAACCATTCTTAAAAGACGTCTGTGATGCAGCTACTAATTATTTGGTTTGGGGAGCCTGGATAAAAAGTATTTATCTAACGTATCTGTGACTCAAACCGGTCTATCCAGTGCTGTTTCACTAAAAAGTAGCCAAATCCAAAATATTAGCATCATCTTATTCTGAATATCTGCTCAGCCTTTTGTGAGCTGCATTTTAGTATCTCAGGCAGGCACTACTTGATTTGTGAAGAGAATTTAGAAGCACAGGAGATATGCTGATTTCCCGGCTTATTATCCTGCCTGACTTCCCCTTTATTTTTTCCTTTTCTTCCTGTCATGAACTGAGAAGGTCCCAGATGGAATTTCTAAATGAAAGCATTTGTGTCCACTGCTCCCTATAGAAAATATGTTAAGGGAGAATGTCTGTGGGAGTACAAAGAATGGGTGAGGAGTTAAAGGGAGAACAAAAGGTATCAGTGGGAATATAGATGAAAACAGGCAGGAACTGAGAGGAACAAAGACTACGCATGAAAGAATAAATATTAACTGCCCTCCTATACATATATGCCCTTTCAACAGAATATGGAGCTCCTCAAACTACTTTTTACCCACTTCCTACTGAGAAAGAGCCAAATCTGGTTTCCAGTTTTTATTAAAAAGTAGATCAATAGCTCTTTCACAAGTAACAATCTTAACGTTTTTTGGCTATATTTGCTTAAAATGTTGTAATAAATGTATTTCTCATTGAAAAATATATTCAGCTGCTTTGCACACTTTTAATTTTCCAAAGCAAAATTAAGAGAGTGCCCTCTGTGGTACCGGGGGGGGGCGGGCGTGCTGGCAGGGCTAAGTGCTCTCAGCTGCCCTTAGCAGGGCTGATCCGCTTCCAGAGCCGAGCCCAGAGTCCAGCCCTCCAGCCTCAGGCCTGGCAAGGCATGGGAGACTCACAGCAGCTTTGCTCTTTCAGTTTCACCTCCTTTATTGCTGAAAACTTCTGCCCTGCTTATAAACGTCACTACTGTAATTATTACAAACACTTAGTGTAGCAAAGTGCATTAGGATAATATTTTGCTTTTAGCTTACTTGTTACTTGTAATGACCTTAACAGGCAATAAAACCTGTTACTAATGTTTAGCTTGGTTTAATCAACACTAGAGCACAGTAAAGAAACAGAATTGCTGATCCAATGATTTAGAAACAGATTCTTTGCCTCACTGTCATGTTTTTAGATCCTGCTTGCTAGTGATTTATAGCTGCATGTTCCTTGGCCTATATTAAAAAGGAGCAAGATGACTAACTACTTCAGAATCATAAAAGTAATTGGAAGACTACATTGTAGCTTCAAGGAAAAGGTAATAAAATGGATTCTGAAAGACACTTTCACTGGAGGGGTAATGGTAGGGCTTTGTGTAGCAAACTCGGATGGCATGATGGAAAAATCACACCTTTCTTCTTTAGACAGCCACCCTGTTACCTTTTACCCAAACTCATGTAAATGAAGAAACTGAGCACTGTTCTGTAACTGAATAGCATATGAAGTAACAGCGTGGAAACAAATGAGATGAAACACATCATCCACAGCTCATTGTAATCACCTACAGAGCTGAAGTAGATGAATGAGGGGCATCCATACAGATTTTACTGCCGCTAGTATCTTACTTTTTTCCTCCTCGGTAGTTGCAGAGAACACATAATTACATGTAGTGATTTGCATTAGAGAGTAAATGTGCGTCCCTTTCATTATTCATTCACAGGTTAGATTAACTTGGTGTATCAAGACATACATAAAAATGTAATCATTTCATTGTCAGGAGCCTAAAGCTAACGTTAATTACAGTTTGAAACTTCGATTATTAATGCATCTTTACCTACTGAAGTGTGAAATAAGCAATAGTAGTTGGAATACACCAATTAAATTAGCTTTTGAGACTGGAATCCATAAATAGGATACTATCTTGTATTTACAGTTAAAATTGTAACACAACATGCAAACGCTGGAGGGTTCTGTATTCTAAACAACAATACACCTTAACATTCATGCAAAGAAGGAAAAATATTGGCCTTTTTCCATAAACCCATTGCTAAATTATAAATATACAATAAGCTTTATGTCCTGTGGAAGCAGTTGCTGTATTTATTTTATTCAGTCAACTATTACAAAAATCAAACTCACCTCTCTCATAAATCTTGCATTAATACACACACCCACACCCCCTATAAAAGCAAATGGATTCTGTAGCCAGAACTAAGCAAATATTGAATACAGGTATTCAGGAACAATATTTCAAAGAATTAATAGATTTTTTTGTTAGCTAACAACTTTTTCTGTCCATTTTCTAAGTTTGTTCATTTCATTTTGTTGATTTGGAAAGTCAACAGTAAGAAAATGTATCACCTAATAACTCAATATCTTAAATACTTGGAGAAGAAAATGTATATATAATTTACAGGGAAGCAGTAATGTTTTTAATATATTGTAATTGTTTAAGGACAGAGAAAATTTAAAATTACTTATAAAAATAAAGCCTTAAAGAACAACAGATTTCAACTTCTGTAGAACATACAATATTCCATTCAATTGTGCCAGTTATTACACTTTTAAAAATTTACTATCTTCAGTTCAACCACAGAACAAAATTCCCCTGATATCTTTTGATCCTTGTAAATTCTCTCTCACTTTATAATCTCTAATTTTTCTGAGTTAGTTATTACCTTTTCTGTATTTGTTACAAATTATTGCTTTTTAAAGTTAATCTTTCATCTTTCTTCTCCTAGTATCCCTATTTTCCTTAAAACCATTTTTCTTCCAATATACGGTACCTAGGAAAGGCAGCATGATTTCTAAAATGCTGCACGGAAACTTACATACATTTTGTGATCATTGGAAGATCTTCCTCATCCTTCGATATAATTAAGAAACCAACTATTACACTGTAAAAATGGTGGGATTTTTGACATATGCTTTGAAAAAGTCCTCATCTAGGAGAATGTACTTGATAACTGGATCATAATTTTGTTCATGTTTTGTATTATCTTATACATGCTTGTTACAGTTGCAATTGCCAAATTATTATTAATGTGAATGAAATGAAATTAACTTTCTACTGAAAAGAAATTAGTAAAATGTCATTCCAGAAAGAGAGAGATTTAGAGATTAAAAAAAAAAAAAATTTATATGTTGCCAAAAGCAAATTTGACTTTCCTAATTTGATATGATTGAAAGCTGTGAACTCTGCACCTCAGTACACCATCGACAGCTCTTGACAAAGCATTACTTGTTTAAATTAACCAATCTGCCATCAAAAACAGCAACTTTTTTTGGACATCTGCCTATACATGAGTCCATACATGATTCATTTGCAAATAGTATGGAAGCTTAGAAAGCTTCACTGTGCACATTTTAAGTTTTTTAAAAAACAGAAACATTTTTGTGCAATAAATTACTCACTATTAGTTACAGACAGCTTTAATTACAGGTACTGACTTAGATTGAAAGAAAAAGTCTGCACAAAGTGATCTAATAAATTAGATATGAACAAGAAGCATGAAATGACAACCTGAAATTAGTATCATAAAAGGAAATTGGTCTTCAAACGTTAAAGTAGATCATAAGCTTAAATTTAAACAAAGAATATATTTTTTAGTGCTGCTTAGAAAACTCACTCCTTTGAAAGCAACACCAGAAAACTTGTTATACGTAAGGGACCAAAAAATGGGGATGAGTGAAAAATAATTAAGTAGCAATTCAAAGAAGGATTTTTCAACATCTTTCTGAAGGCATGAGTACACTGGAGAAAAACACTTAGAGAGTGACAATTGTGTGGAAATAATTTAAATCCTACAGAAGACAATATTTAATCCAGCATAAAGTTAGTGACGTGCACGGATGACACCTCCTCTCAAAAAATACCCTGATACAAAATTAACCCATCAAAAAAATTTAAATACTTTTGACTTGAATTTATTGCTGTTGGGGTTTTGGTTCACTGTATTGTTGACCCTCAGTTTCAGCTGACGACAAGACAGAAGTGCTTATAGGCAAACGAAAATGGGGCCGTGGTGATAGACAGTGGTTTAGAGGGAATCAATGATACAATAGATTAGTGGACAAACTGATTAATTGGTTACTTTGTCAGTGTGCTGGGGATGTTAGGGGAAAATTTCTGTTAGACTGTCAGGGGGGAATCTAGGGCAGAGCCAGGAATTGGCAGGTCTGACAAAGATCATTCACTTTCCCCTCATAGATACTGCTGCCCTGTTTCATCTCAAAAAAAGCCAAAATTCAGGATGCTAAGATTGTTAGGATAGATAAAATTCTCAAAGAATAATAATACCTTGACGCAAGCCAGCTTCTTTTAAAAGAACATGCAAAGTCTTGTAATCAGGCAGGGAAAATCCATTCAGGAGACAGATTTGTTGTTTACCTTCCCTCAGAGTTTTAAGTCCCCTGACTTCTTTCCTCAGGGCCACAATACCGGTGCTCTGACATGTTCTTACTGCCTTCCCCACCATTTTATGTTTCACCTGTGTCCTTCATGTAAGACACCTCTCTCCTGAAATAACAAAGCCTTGGTGCTCATATAGCTCACATTCCTGAGTGGCCCTGTGCTGAACCTAAATTTAGGCTAACACCTTAAAAGCTTTTAATAGCACCTTGCAACTTGCTCAAACAGGGGACCATAACCCCTCTCCTCAGCCCCACTCACACCCTTTCCTCTTCCCTTCCTGACCCATTTCAGTGGGACTAAAACCAAATCACAGCGTTACTATCTCAGTCTCTTTGCAGTGCAGATTTGTTTGGAAATTCCCTAGTCAAGCAGAATTAGAAAGTGCTTTGCAGAGACAGTTTGCCCCTTGCTGAGATGAAGCAATAGCTAGCACAGCTTTGGAGCTTGCAGGCTTTGTCTTTTTTCTACTCTCTAGGCTGAAGGAGTCCTGCAAACCAGCTGGATAGCTCATATGGTAGCCAGGTGGAGAAGATGCTATTTCACTAGTTCCACTGTAGGTGCATCTGATCATTTGGTCTTGCTGACCAAAATCAGGGACACAACCACACTGAAGAAACAAATAGGTCAGAGTGATCCCACCGTGGCAAATACAGGAGCCAAACCACAAACACTGGGGTTTCTTTAGAATATTGTGATGGCAGAGGTGACTGCAATGATCTGCACTGTGCTTCACAAGTGTAGAAAGCGGAGTACCTCTAGGCACATCTTACCCTCTTTTGTGCAGGAGGTCCATGTTTACTCCTCCTAAGCAAGTCAAACAGCTCTATATGTTATCCAGAATAGAAAGTCACATAGGGATTTCTGAGTCTTCTGTATGTTCACTTCAACAACTACACTGAAAATCAGGACAAGAATTGATAACTTTAGATCCAATTCTAATTCTGCCATAAGCTTGTTTGGTTGTCCTAAGTCCAGCATTTCTGGAAGTTTTTCAAACATCTACCACTTCTGTGTGCCGTTGTATGACACTAAGAGCGAGACCTTTAAATGTGATGGGGAAGGACCAGTTTGGAGTCTTAAACCATTAGCCTCCTCTGCTGTTGTGTTAAGGGAACTTAATGCTACCATGACCCTTCAGCAGCAAAATAAAAATTCTCATCAAATAATTTTTAACAAGAACAGACTGAAAAATCTTATTTAAGAACAAATAAGGAAGAACACAATCATTAAATTACAGGGCTCCACTAGCCTTGCAGTGTTCTGGTAACCAAACAAACATCTTGCCATTTACTCTGTCATTTAAAATATCTTCAAAACTTCTGGTGATAGGATCCTGCAATTCATAGTTTCTTGTATTTATTCTGTAAATCCAACAGATTATGTATTTCAACTACATTGCACCATACTGCAGAATTCATCCAAAGAGATTGTGACTGAAACAGGCTTTAGTTCATTTCTAAAAACCTGCTGGAAAATTCACCTCACTGAACACCTGCACTGTTATTTCTGTATTTGTTCTGTCTCATATTAACTCATCTTTAGAAGGAAAAACACACAGAAGCAATAAGATATTTCAAGCTACTAGATTCTGATGGAATATCTCAAATTACAATAATCTTCAGAGAAAAATTTCAGTAGAATTAATCTCATTACCAATCTGACCCTGTATTTCACACAACATACAGTAACTTTATGCTAGGAAAGTTTCTGTTCTTTGCAATTTTTGATGAGACCATATTAAATTAACTTTGTAGGTTTAAATAAACACAAACTTTAAAGGATAATGAAAACATTTTTAATTATTTGAGCTTGTAAATTGATCACAGTATTCAGTAGATCAGAGGCTTTGTACATTCTTATTTATTGTAAAGCAGGGGGAAACTCAGTTTACCATCGTGATTCAAATGTATTTAAGGTCTGATTTAGAAGGGTGTGCTAAGCATAATGATTCACATAGGTGCTCAAATAGTTGTTTAGCAGGTGGCATACCAAACCTATACACTCAAGGGGTTTGGGTTGTTGGTTGTTTATTGTTGTTAATTCATAACATGTCCATTATCTTTGCTAGGATCCTTATTAACTTTGTGAATCTTCTTCCTTCTTTAGTACAGCAAGAAACTTGCTTTCAGATTGTAGATGTTAAATTAGTAAAACAGCACTTACACACCTTTCCCAAAATGCCTATTAATAGATATTTATACAAATGTGCATGAGCAGAAAGAAAGAGATGAAGAATTCAACAGAATCATTAAGTGCCTATAAAAACATTTGCTACAATACCCTATACGTTATGCAGTTTTTCAGAATTATCTCGCAAAATAAAACACTGAGATTGACCCTCAAGTGAAAAAAACATCAAATACATTTTATTCTCTGTTATCTTGCCAATATTCCAATGACAGGTCAAAATTGTAAACGTATATTTAGAGATCTTTAGTAGAGAGAAAGCTGCACAGGGTCCAGATAGAGCCAGAGCAATAGTGTGCTATTACACAAGAAACTCTTGACTTGGTAGGTTTATAGCTTTACCATTATTAGGACTTATTTCTTCACAGTTACAACCGCAGATAAAATAATATTGTTTCTAGTTACGCTAATATTGCTAAATACACTCTTTGCCGTATTCAACTCCTTGTATTAAGGGGAAAGACAAAGTAAACCTGTCATCTAGCAACAGATCTAAGGAAAAGACTGATTTTTCATACTGTGAAAGATTAATAAAGTTCTTTCTTTTAAAAACAACAGCAAAAAAGAATCACATAAACACACGTATTCGTATTGGAATATCCCAGTAATGAAGCTGTACTAAGAAATTATCAAATTTGATCACAGATTCCATTTTGGACGTTAAAGAATTTTCTTAATGAAAAAGAAACAAATATGTCTTTATGAGAACCCACACGTTTCAGTAATTGACAATTCCCACCAAAAACATCCTATAACCCTTTAAAGAAACAGATAAATATTTTTCACTCCTCTCCTACACTGATCCAGCTCAGGTTAAATATATCTTGACCTGAAGATGTTAACTTTTCTTAGGCTTTGAAATAACTTCGAAAATTATTTCTTTTCTGCCTCATGGATCACTGGTAATGGCTATAACCCTGACTGAACACAAAAGCTTATGGTCAGTGATTTCTATGTACAGGGATTTCGAGTTGTGAAATCTTGAACACAAAGCTACTAAGATATGTCCCTAGGTTTAGGAAGCATGATCATTTAAGTTAAATCTTTAAAACTTTGCCACACCTGAGGTGCATTTCAACCTCATTTCCTCCAGGTCTCTTTCTCAACCAGACCCTTCTTTTCCTCTTAACTCCCAATTTATTGTCTCTTCAAGCCTCAATCAATTTTATGATCCTTCTCATCTTTGCTGCCTGCTCAGAGCAAGTCCTCTTCATCCCCTGCTATCTCATTTGTCAAGTTTCATTCTTTTTGCCAAGGACTTTGTTAAGTCTGGCAGTTCCCTCCTTTGCGCCAACCATGCTGATTGGGTAAAGCTACAGTGGAAGTAAGAAAATATTTTCCCTGCCTTTAGGGAGTTCTAGTTTCAAAGGCAGTCAATGCTCACAAGAGTAAACTCAACATTTAAAAAACTTGGTTTGGAAAACCAATTTCAGATTAAGTTTAAAAAAAAAAATCAGATCACTACTGCTTTCTATTTGTAAAGATCTTTAAAACCCTACACAGAAATGTATATGGTGTTCCAGCATTTATTTGATGACCTGAAAGCATAATGCAACTCTCAGAGGACTGTACAGGTTTCAGTAGATTTTCAGTTGAGCAAGTTTGTGAATCATGCGCTTATGCTCTGCCAGATGCAGGTCAGTGCCGTTCACTCACTTTTCTAAGTGCTGAAGTGATTCATTAAATTTTGGAAAAAGAAAGAAACGCTCTAAGGCCAACATTTACAGCAGCAGGCAATGCTTGCTATTTCACTGCATATTTTAAATCCATTCATTGCTGAATAACTCAGTCACAATCCAAAGCCATTACACTCTTAACAACCTGCTATTAAGTGTAGCAACAAGGTATCTCATGAAGACTCAATACTGTCTGAAGTCATGACCCATTTTTTAAAATTAGAATTAAGGTGGAAAGAAGTTAGCAACAGTAATGGCTGAATAGAAAAATCAATGAGTGCCTCTCCATTTGGGGCAGAATTTTAACAAATAAAGATGAACTTAATCTTATATAAACTAACCTGTCACAGAAACAGAAACACATTATTTGACCTCTAATGCCTTCACCAAGCCTAGTCTGAGTCAACCCATTGATATTTTCAGGAGATGCTGGATGATGGATAGATTCTCTCAGCAGCTCTGAAGTTGTCTGGATGCCAGAAACCTTGTGGCCAGCTGCTGTGTTGGGTCAGATTGCAGTGGCCCAGAGGGGTAAGGTGCAGAGAGAGGAATAGTGTAAGAGTAAAGCTTCAGGTTTGGGTGGGGTTTTTTCTTTCCGTTTCTTCTGGGCTCACAACGTGACTTAGCACCCACAGACCCTTTGAGCTCATGAAGGTTCACAAAGTGTGAAGGAAGAAAGTTGGGAAAGTCAAGGTTTGTTTCCTACCCACGTTTTCAGAAAATGCAGTGATGTGCATTAAAGGCATTAATACATATTTTATTATATGGCACAAGATGAATATCTAATAGATAGATATGTTTCCGTTAGTAGCCATTACACATGACCACACACCTGAATTAGTTCTTTTTTCACTGCTGGACTCTGTTTCAAAAAAGCATGTTTAAAATGGGGAGGAAAGATAAAAAATATTAGAATTAATTGATGTTCCATACCCTGACCTTCCAATCTTCTCAAATTATGAAAAAGAAAAGTGAGAGATATTTTCTTAAGTTAAACGCACCCAGATGAGAAGGTGTGACAAGTTTTTAATTATTTGAGGTATTGTTTGTAAATTCTCACTATCCACATACATCTAACTCTTCTGGTGAGTACTACTAAATCCTTGGCTTCAAGGATAACTTCTTTACAAAACTGTTTCTTCTTTTTAACTCCTACTACAATATGTTAGCTCAGTACTGGTCCTATTCCGAAGCAATATCTTCAAGACAGACAGTTAATTGCCAGGGTTCAAAAATTCAGTGGTGATTAAAAAATCACATTAAACTATTAAGTATGGCCATGAGTTAGCATCAAGGGACTTTAGATTTTTTTTTTTTATTTCAGCATAAATTCAGAACATTCCTCCTTCATGATTTAACCTTCTTTAGTTACGTACACCATCTTGATAACAGTAATAAATGATAAATGGGTCTAAAACATGTATTCAAAAATTGAGTTCCATCCAAATTGCCTAGTCTTCTCTCTAAATGCCACTGAGAATCAGTACAAGTGATAAAATCTTAAGTGAGTACCATCAATTAGATGCAGTTATAATGAAATAAACTATATCATAACGCAATCTGAGCAGTGCAAACCTTTGAGGATGAAGCCTCAAATGAGAAAATGGTGCTGGAAGAGATTTCTAGCAGAAACTAGATGAAACTCTCAGTTCTTTTACCTGAAATGAGGACTTACAAGCCCATTTTAATTTATAGTAAAACTCTTCTAGCTTCTCCACCTTCTTCCCTCATGCCCCCAAAATTGATGAAATACCTACAAATAAGAGTGCACGTACAGCAAACTGAATTGGACATGCTTCTGAATACAAAAGAGAAAATCTTCAAGGAAAGAGATCAAGTATCACTTTCTTTGAGCTCTGTGTTATGCTACTTTTGTAAGAGAATGACTCCAAAGAAGGTATGCAGCTGTTTGAATATTAGGGGGCATAATGAATAGATTTTATTCCATTTGTAAACCACACTGGATCACTGATAGGAAATAAAACCAAAAAGTGGAAATCTTCTCAGAGCACTGATGTGGCCCCAGAAGATTTCCTTCCCCATATTTGTTGCTTTGGGTTATGTCAGTTTGTTTTATAGCTGCAGTAATTGTAAATGCATTTTCCTCTCTTGTGAGATGCACTCTTTCAACTTTCCTTGAGGGAAGCTTGAGGCACTGATTTATGGTCAGATATGTGTGAACATATCTGACCATAAAACACACCGTACTTTAGTATTTACTGCTAGAAGACAGACAATATTCCAGATTCAGTGTTTGAGTTATATTAGCCCTCTTGCTGTAGGCAGGTACCATAACATTCTGTTAAAAATAAAAAAGATCTGGTTTATTAAATTATTTCTAAAGGTTTTGCAAACATAGCATGTCAACCTTCATCAACGGTAAAAGGGAGACATGTAATATCCTGATTTTACTTATACAGGAATCTTAGGACTCGAGTTTTCAACCCACCCCTTGATAAAGGATGGAGATCGGAAACATTTGAAATTTCCATTATCAGATTTAAAACAGACAGGTTTTTTTCTCCTTATAGTGTACAGAAATTGGATAATAGCATTAAAGAGGCAGACATGTGTACAAGAGAGAATCATCCATGCAGTAAATTCCAAATTTATTCTTTCTACAGTTTCGAGTTAGAAACAAAAACATTTAAAAGTGCAGGCAGCCCACCTGTTAGGCTGCGGCAGTGCTCAGGTTGTGGGCTTCTGCGGTTGTGAAAGAACTGGATAACAGGCATAGAAGGGACCTGCCAGGCTTACATGCTCCTGGCTCCTTTGGTAGCCTTCCCAGCTAGGCAGTGAGGCCAGGCTGGCAGAGCAAGATGGCCCAGCATCCTGACCAGAGAACAGATGAAGAGTCAGGTATGTACATAAATACCTGTTCAGTTGGACTGTGCCTACAATTTGTTCTCATCCAGATAAAGCACTCATGCAACACTGTTGTGGTTTAACCCAGCAGGCAGCTAAGCACCACACAGCCGTTCGCTCACTCCCCCGCCACCCTGTGGGGTGGGGGAGAGAATCAGGGGCAAAAAAGTAAAATTCGTGGGTTAAGATAAAGACAGTTTAATAGGACGGAAAAGGAAGCGAAAATAATAACAATAATAATAATAACAACAACAACAATGACAAAGGAATATACAAAGCAAGCGATGCACAATGCAATTGCTCACCACCCGCCAACTGATGTCCAGCCAGTTCCTGAGCAGTGGTCACCACCCCCTGGCCAACTCCCCCACTTTCTATACTGAGCATGACGTCCCATGGTATGGAATAGCCCTTTGGCCAGTTGGGGTCAGCTGTCCTGGCTGTGCCCCCTCCCAGCTTCTTGTGCACCTCCAGCCTTCTCAGTCGGTAGAGCATGGGAAGCTGAAGAGTCCTTGACTAGTGTAAGCACTGCTCAGCAACAACTAAAACATCGGTGTGTTATCAACATTATTCTCATCCTAAATCCAAAACACAGCACTGTACCAGCTCCTGGGAAGAAAATTAATTCTATCCCAGCCGAAACCAGGGCAAACACACAGTTTTCCTGTGTGTTTCAACAAGTCAGTCTTCAGAGGGAATTTCCACAGAGATCTCTAGACGTATCTCATTTAGATCTCCTTATATTCCACAGCAAAGGTCACTAAAACACAGCAGTGCAACAGTGTCAGCATGGCATCGCCTCATGGTGCATGCACATAAGAAATATTATTTGGATTGAAGCTGAGTTGATGCAGAAACTTCTGAGCCAACATGAACTCTCAGTAATATCTAAACCTCCACCCTAATTTAAACTTGAGTAAGAAAGAATGCAGGAGATATTCACTTTTATTATGAGCAGAGCTGAGTTTCTTTTTTAAACAGGTTTCTTGCTCCACTGATATTCCTTCTTCTCACAAACATAGGGACATGCACTAGAAAAATATCACTTTTGCCCTGTCTGCAACAGTTCATAGGAAAAATGGGTGAAAAGAAATCCATCCCATGGTTACTCTGCACTTGCTATGGGAACATGGACTGGGTGACTGCCGTTCTTAAGTCAGTGGAAGTATAGAAGTAGATGATTGTCTTTGAATTCTATTTGTTATTTATTGTATTAACATTTGAATTACTAAGAAATAGAGGTTCATTCATGCAACACGACTAGAAAGAATTAAAAATTGCACTGCCTGTATAATTACTTACACAGATTTCAAATCCTGAACCTTAGATGTGCTAATGTAACTGGTATGAGGAAAATAATAAGCCAATAATGTAGTATGCGAACTTGAAACTTATGAAAAAAGTATTAAAAAAAAGAAAAAACCTACCTTTTTAGCTTTTAATAAGATCCCAATAATATTTGTAATATCAGCTGTATAAAAACTCACGGGCAATAAAGGAGATTTTCACAGAATTGAGGAAAGAGCACCAGACTCTCGTAAGGACAATCTAAATGATCAGTCCCCACCCCTTTCTATCATAAGATTATAAAACCAATACCTCTGATTACAGTACCTAAAAGAAAGAGGTAATCTGTCCAGCACACCAAATTCAACATCTCTAATAATCTAAAAGATTTCAGTTCTGTTGTATTCTTTTGAAAAGCATTACTGATAACATATCTGATAGAAAGGGTTCACAAAACACTATTTTCCTCTTTCAAAACTGCTTTCCAAACCAGCTGTAGTTTCTGCTTTCATTATCAATAGCTGGTCTGTCAGGTGGCAGCAGTCATAGATGTCAGCAATGGAAAGTGCTGCTTCTAACTGAAAGACAGACGAAATATTTGCCTCAATGACCACAGGTAGTTAGAAAGTTGTCATCTGACTTCAGCAGTATGGCTGTGTTTAGACTGATAATTAGGGTTCGCCTTTAGGCTTCTTGCTTGGAAACAGGCTCTTTCTATAGGAATCAGTCTACAGAATATTTGCCCTTTCTTTTGTTCTTGCCATCATTAAGGGCCATTAGAAAGAAGAAAGAAACGTGAACTACAAATGGTCCAAAAGTTTTTTGGGGATACTGTACAGACAACCAAAAGTATGTCTTGTGTGTGGTCTTCAGGCCAAATCCTGACCATCCATACAGGTATAGGAGTGTTGCCCAATTCCCCTTAAGCTTACAGGTATTATCTGTGAGAAGAACAACTACAGCCAACAGTTTAAAGTTGGAATAAGACTGCATACTTCATGCAAAATAAATATTGCCTGAATTCCTACCACTTAACTGTGCTTGTGCAATTAAGTGCCCTGTTAGGTTCATATACTGAGAAATAATCACCTACAATTCAAACTCCTCCTCAAGTACAGTCAGGGTGACTGAGAGCTACTTTTGGCACCAATGTAGCTGCTTAATATTAAGGGATGAGTCAACAGTGTTCTTAAAAAAAAAAAAGAAAAAGAAAAAAAAAAGAAAGAAACCAGAGAGGAACCACTTAGAAATTAACTGCTTTATAAAATAAATTTATTTATAAAAGAAGTATCTAGACAGCTACTGAAATCACAGAGACACAGTAAGATAGTAATTTGAACAGGTATGATGGGCTGTCATTTCTCTGCTTCCCTCAGCACATCCAAGTCCTGGCAATGCCTACACACTTGCAGAACAAATTCCTGATCCTTCTGAAGTTATCAGGCATGCAAACAACAAAAGTGCATACAAAGTTGTTATTACTATTTTTATCTGGATAAATAACTGACCTATACAGGAGAGAAGATAAACCAGAATTCCACAGCAGAATCTGCAGAGGTTGGAAAGGAGGGTCAAACTTTAAACAGTCCAACCTGAGCAGAACACAGGTTCTGTGTTCTTGTAGGGAGACATCTGTAACAACCACAACACTCCTGACAGTATCAGATATAAAATTGATTTTTATTAGCAAATGCCTGCTTTGCTAACCAGTGGAAATTAGGTTTAGAGCTTCTGAAATTAAGATTTGACCCAAACAGCTGCCCAGTTTGGCCAGAATCGTTCAGGTAAAAGTTTCTTCTCCGAAGAGCCGTTCCCACAATATGCCTTGTTTAGCACACAAGACATATTTCCTTTACTTATGTTACAACTAATAAGGTATGAGATTCACCATGTCTGAGCCTTTACATGTAAAAGTACCTCATAATTTGGATGCTTTTGATATCTAAAATATATTTAGTCAAATCTAGACATCAGGCTGACATTTATGCAATTGCCTGCATTGTTTAGCCTCTAATCCATTAATACAAAAAATTCTTAATATTTGAATTGTACCTTCCTCATTCGTCCAAGACTTAAAAATGCTACCATGATTTCTTAACCATGAAGTTGATAGGATCTTATAGAATATTTGATTGAAGTTTGTTTCTAATTTATTCAACTCCTCCATTATGTTAACAAAAGCAGAGTAAGACGTGGAACAGTTTGTATCACTTATGCAAGAAACCATTATGGAAGCTAGTACTTGGACTGACATAGAAAGCTTCATTAACAAGATATCCGGGTAGTAGCATTAATAAACAGACTTTTTTGAATTGTTCATTACCTTTTAAAGGAATCTTCAAGAAAAAAGTTACCCCTTAAATTTCAGATTGAAGAAAATACCAGGGGAGCCTTTTCAGCTCATTTGAAGTCTGAAGGCTATTGTACCCATTTTTTAAAGCTGATCAAAATTCAGTCTGCTGTTTGTTACTAAATTATGTATCTCTGAAGCATAAATGTGTTAGTTTTAGAAAGTTACAAATTAGTGTATTTCCATACAGCTTGGGAGAATATAATTTTAACTGCTTTGTTTTGGGTAGGAAAAATATTGCTTGCTTTATAACACAGGGGAGCTGTCAGTATACATGGCCAGACAGTTTCTTTGGCAGTAAGATTCTCAGAGTGTTAAAAGCAAATTACCTAGGATTATTAACAGTGTTTCATGTAACATCTGATTTTATTTTTTATAAAAATATAGATTTTTTCATTGAATTGTCTTTATGAAGACATTTGATTTTAATGTAGTATCTTTTTATTCTATAAGAAACTACTTAGACCCAGACTATGTTTTGCTATATGTCTACTTGATTCTATAAAACTATAAAATCTGTGCATCTGTAACAGAATATATTCCTACTGGTTTATCTTATAGTGACAATTTGGTTACACTGCCTAAACTGTTCAGGCAGAACTGATGACTTCTGAAAGTGCTATCAATAAAAGAAATAAGGGCCAACTGTTACTGTAATCAGGGAAAGTTGCCAAGGATTTCAGTGGCTTCAGGTTCAGGACATAGATTACATCTATGGAAAAAAATAATAAAAGAAAGACAGCAAAAGGAACTAAAGGGAAAAAGAAGGAATTGAAATACTTAAATCAGGAAAAGAAGAATAAAAGTCAGAGGAGGAAGAAAACTGGATAACAACTGCATTACGTTAGAAAATAGTATTTGCAAAGGGAAAGAAAACTAACAGAAAAAAAGTATGGATTAAAAGACAATTCCCATCCTCAAGGATATCTGTTATCAGGCTAAACAACAAAATCCCAGGACATCTCACAGAAGTCTTAATTTCTAGCCTTCAATGCTGTGAAAGGAAATAAGGACTTCAAACTGGAGTAAAAAAAGGAAAATTAGAGACTAGACCACAGCTTTTATGTTATTATTATTTGTTTGCACTAATGACTACAATATTAGAATCCATCCAATTTTTGACACCTGCAATATGGTTTTACTCACAACCTGCTTGTGTCATAGCTATTGTTCTAGAGGCTGGATATGTTTTTCCTTTTTTATCTACAGGATACAAAGGAGTAATGTGATTTAAGCAATTAGTAGCCGTGTAGATAAAGGATTATTGATGATGATGATCAGAACTCATGGTTTTAACAACAAATCTACTGAGCTAGCAAACAAAAGACTTTCTTGAACGAGAAAAGAGATACCCTGGAAATCTGAAGGATGAGGAAAAACTACAAATACGCTTGCACTTATCCTTTGCTGTCCATGGAAGGTAAGTAGGCTAGTAAGTATGATGGCTGATTTTTATTTCTGACATGACAATTGCAGCTCTATTCAAAATATAAGAACAACAACAACAAAATCAATGACAGGGATATTTTTGTTCCTTTTTGTTTTAAGAACTCTTCTGTGTCACAACTTCAGCTTCTTTGAAACCATTTCCTAGTGAAAACTATTTAAAACTGCAATCAGGTTGTCTTTGCAGACTTTCACCTTGCTAGCAAGACAGGCAGAGTGACCTTGCATCGTCTTTCCTGTTAGAATATTATTTAATTTGGAAAAGTGAAACAGGTAAAGCTTTGCTTCTCACTTCTCTCACCTATTTTTTAAGCAATTCGATGCTTTTAAGCAATTTCTAAGCTTTCACTTGGTAGTCTTGCAGGGAAATGTTTAAGTGTAGCATTTGAAATATGGGTTTTTTTGTCACAAATGGCACCAATACCATGTCACCTTTTCTTGCTGGTCCAAAGTCTACAGCAGTTATGAGGAAGGCGGCAGTTCACATGGTTCTATCTCCATGGTAACTTGTTTACAAGGACTGAAATACATGCTGAAAATTCAAGGTTAGCTTTCCCTTTGTTCCTGTTTTGATGTTTTTGGCAATATGAATAATGTGGGCATAATCTTAGATTCAAACAGTTTCATGGCAGACTGAGTCGAAACAAAACTCTACACAAAATGTGTTTTCATCACCCCCATTAGAAAAAGAGAATTCAAAAGGCTGCCTAATCAGACCCATCAGTTGCCTCTTCCTTTCATATTCCAGAACAACCTTCCTTATTCTGCATTTCAGCTTTATATCTCGAGGAATGAGAGTGTCTAAAGATTTATATTTTTCTGAGGTGATAACTCGTGGAGAGGGTGCCTATGTTGCATCCATATCACAGTCTAAAGAACTTGTTTTGTCTAAAATCATTTCAGAAGTAGAAATGAACAGTCACCTTTTCAGAACTTAAGCTGAATCACATGATGAGAGTCTTTTGTGCTCTAAAAATCAAATGTAATAGCAACACACTGCAATTCTATAACCTCTTATGATAACGCTCTCGTAAGTGTTTTAGGAGGATTCTGCACCCCTCACTCAGAGAAAACAATAATTGCAAGAGTACCCCCTGGAAAAGCCAGCAAGGACTGAGGGTGACCTTGCTATCTCATGTGATTAGTTTAGGTATGCTTAGAATTCCTCAACATTCATTTAATGAAATGTTTGAAAGAAACATCTTTAAACAAAGTTTTAAGCTATTTTTTCTTCTTAGCAGCTTAAATATAAAGAATATAATTTACGTATTAGTAAGACACCCTCATGTTTGGGCTTATCCAACATGCAGCAAATAGCTTTGATTTTTACTCAGCAGCTAATATGCTTGTTTACTGTATATTTTCCTAAACAGAACTTAAAAAAATCAGCTGAAAATGTATATAGCCCTTTTAATGGCACTGAATGCAACATGCCTTATTACGATAAAAGCTTTGGGGGACTTTTGCCAAATTTCCTTTGCAGTGCCTTTTTTTTTTAAAGTCATCTTACAACTCCTTCCTATTCATTAAAACTGGAGATTCCTGTCACTCCCTTTTTGTTAGAACAGAAATGCTATAAAAATGGATAGATAAAATTCACCTTTTGAACAGGGCAGTTATTTTATAGCTGCTCGATCTGATATACAGTGCCTAGTCTTGATGTACTCATTAGACAAACAGTTAAAAGCTGCCAAGCTGGTGGGTAGATCAAATTCTGAAGGATTCGGGACTAAAGCTACTGAAACGAGGAAAGGCATTAAGAATTCAGCCACTACATTAAGATCTCTATCTGAAACAGAATATTCCGTGTGTTCACAACTACACATGCAGAGCTCAACTCCGGCTGTGGAAAGAAAGGGAAAAGATTTTCATTTAGCCAGGTTTGAGAAAAGCAAAAAGCCTTCAGAACCATTACTGTCCAGTTTTAGCCTAAACTAGGAAAAGTTTTGTTAGTACCACAAATGTTCTTAGCTTATATTAATAAAAATGCTTACATCACTTTTCTAAGCAAAACAAATGCATTTGCAAAAGAACAGTATGGAAATATCTATATTATGTGTTTTGCTAGTACAAAATGAATACTAATTATAAAAAGCAATATAAGTTTCAAAAAATTGTGCAATTGTTCTGCAAATTCTTTTTACTAAAGCTTTTGATCATCTACTGACTAACTTTACCTAATGGAATACCTTGTAATTGTACTACATTAGAAATATTAAGCATTTTTATTAAATTAGCATCCATCAGCTGTTGAACAGATATTTAATGGATAAGTAGGATACTTCACATTTTCCTGGTTGGCACTTCTAAATGAAAAACTGAAGTTTTTGTTTTGTATAGGAATTCTTTACATTGTAAAGGAATACTTTATGTGTATTTGAGGGGCAACTCTTGTTCCCATTGCCATATGTCTTGAAACATTGCTCGTAGTAAGGTTCTAAATTGACACAGAGTCTGTCAGGTACCTCAGCCACTCCCAAGTAAGTAATCTGCACACAGCGTGACTTGCCACTTGGTCTAGCGAGAGTGAGTTGGACAGGTATTATATAGCAACATTATAAGTATAAAACCAAACGTACTTTCATCCTTCCTTTTTAAACTTCTTTATAACTTTAATTAAGCTCATCAAGAGTTGGATAACTTATATATTGTTTGCTAACAAAAGACTTTTTAAAATAAACACCTTTTTTCCAAATTCAGCTTTCCTTTTATATTTACTATTCTGTATGGCATGGCTGAAATGTGAAACAAAGTGCTGCAGAATTTGTTCGTCTGCTAAAAGTTGCTGTCCCTGGTTGTATATTAGTTTTTGTATTGCAAAGAAATCATAAGATTCAAAGCTTTTTAGTTGAAGTGCAAACAAAACAGTGAAAGAAAATAGCTTTTGGTCCCCTGATGCAGTGCCTGACAGCTGACTCGGCATAGCACAATGAACAAGACATGCATCGCTTGAGAAGAGACAGAAAATGTCAGTTGGGGCTATTCATATAGTGAATAGGATGTGATAACCTTTAAATACATATAAACAATGTGTCCTCATATACTGTGCTTTGCTGTACTCTTCAGAAAGATATTGTCCAACAGTTCTGCGTATGGTACAGAAAGGAGTATGCCTGCCCAATGAAAGTTAATGATTATTTTCAAACATAGAAACAAAGCTTTCTAAAGAGCTAGTTAGTTATAATGGCAAGTGGAGGTACTGAGAATTATGATTATTTATGTGGTCTGAGCACCAGATAAATATAATTCCAATCTAAATCAACAATGGTCTTAAGTTACAGAAGGAAATGAACACACAAACCGACAACATTGCACAGCCCCTCCCTTAACAGAGGACAACTCATCCCATAATCTCTAACTGATTTACAAGGTTAACGAGTGAGAAAAATTTCCAGGGTAACATTCTAGATTTGGCCCTGAAACTTTGCCTGGGGATAGAAACCCATCAGTCATGTTATCTGTATCTGGAATATGCACGGTCACTTATAAAGGAGCTGTAATAGAATCTGTGTATGTAGCAATCCCCTACCAATGACCATGAAAATCTTATCGCTGTTTAATAAAGCTGTGACTAATTTAGGATATCTGGATTATTATTTTAATCCTTAAATATATAGAGACACTGATTTTGAGAAAATCTACATTTTTGTATCTTTAGATAACACGCTAGTGCCTTCTGTAGGATGACTCTTTCCGACTCCCATCAATCATTTGTTATGCCTGGGGAAGATTACAGTGTGTATTCATTTCTAGCATAATCATTTGGAAGAGCTACATAAGGTCAGGGATACTGAAGTTTGAGAAAAAATGTAGTATTTTAAATAGTTGCAGCTAAAAAAAGTCTGCAAAGATGACTAAGTGACAGCATTTGCTCTGGGAAAATAGTGTAAAGTGATTGATTTACAGAAAATAGTGTAGAATTCTGGTGCTTAAGAATATAGTAATGTAAAAATCTGGATATACACATACATATTCAAATAAAGCAGCAGTAAGATTAAAAATAGCTAAAATTAAACCACTGGAATAAAAACAAACAATATTTGGAGGCTATTGAATCTGTTGATTAATATTGGTTCATTGACTATTTTACACATGAATCCATCAAAGCTAGGGATAAGTCACAAGGTGAGCTGATAAACTGCTCATTGCATTTACATTTATTTTGCATAAATTCAAAGATCTGATGCAAAAATAAAGGAATGAAAGAGGAATCTTGGTCATCAAGTCCAATCCCAATCCCAGACTACTACAGACATTCACATTACATAAGATCATTCACAAATTTTTCAAGATTCGTCACAAAACTAGCCTGCTTATCCCCGCTACTCCACCTGAAAGGCTATTCCAGAATTTACCATTCTTATGGTCAGAAATATTCTAATTTCTGCCCTGCTTTTCTTCAAGTCTGATGATAACTATTTGCCATTATGTCATCATCATCCTTCTGCTTAAATAGTTCTTTCCCATTCACTGTGTTTATTCCCTTGATACATTTACAGATAGGAAACCACTCTCCACCTCAGTCCCCCTTATGTTACTTTAAGCAAACCAAGTTCACCCAGTTTGCTGTAGTACCATAAGCTTCCCACCCCTCAGGTCACTCTAATAACCCACCTTGTGTATTTGACAGTCCCCCTGCATTCTGCCTGCGAGTTGCAGTATTCCAGACCTCTGAGCACAGTCAAGTAACTACTTCCTTTCTGCCTCTCGTTTTTTGAAGAGCCAGATAGAAAATATTATCTCTTATAAAATGTGACATATCTATTCCCGTAATGGTGATGACTGATGTTGTACAAATAATTGCTTTTTTGGTTTGGTGGCTAAGCCAAAATATGTAAGAAAATTCAAGTAGAAATACTTCCTGCCCAAGTTTGTTGCTAAAGCATGGAATAATTTGTTTCCTTCCAAAACAGCAGAAGGAAGTAGTCCATGCTTTTTTACCCAGTAAACTAATCTTTACTGACATGACCTGGGTTTAATTCCCTTCCTTGCTTTGACACCTATGTC
>NW_008824283.1:5041592-5045032 GCF_000699105.1 Pygoscelis adeliae | reverse complement strand
ACAACCACGTTTCTGGAAGGGGAGAACACTATCTTCGTCTAAGAGAGGTACATGGGAGAGCTTCATGGCTGAATAGTTATGCCTTCTTTTTGTGATGCGTGACGACATTCACTATTCATGTTGCCTCCCTACCATCTAAGTCAGCCTTTGTAATTTGGGTTGGCAGGTTGTCTCATTCCTTCCTGACAGACCTGTTCTACCTGATGTGGAATACACACTTGCACTGCACCAACAGGAGGGAGGGAGCCTGTACCCTGAAAATTTCACCAAGCTTAGATGAAAAGTTCAGATTCATTCCCTGGCTGAGTCAGAGACTGTGAATGTTGCCTTTGGAAGATAAAAATCACAGTTTTGCTTTGGCAAATTTACACATAAGTCTTGTCCAATCATGTATACATTTAAAAACTACTAATAATAACTAATTTATACACACACATATATATGTACCTACACATACATGTTCTTGCCTCTGGTAGGTGACTACCTCGAGCACACATGAATCTTGAAAGATAGGCTTATCAATGCAATTATTTTAAAGTAGTGACAGACTCACACATCGTGCATAGTTTTGCACTCAGATTAAGAGAAGTGTAAGTTTTCCCTTTCACCTTGGAAAACAAGAAATTTAAATCACTCTTCAAACAATCTACTTATTTCTGATTGAGGAAAAAAAGTCTGACAGTAAACTTTTTCAGCTGAAAATGAAGTATGACAACATCTTTCTTATTTAAATAAGCTTTTACCAAAGTTGACAGTTTTAAGTAATTTAGGCAACTGAATCCTGACTTGCAGAAGGAGACATGGCATACAACACTTAAGGAGGGCTAAGACTTTCAAATCTATCTCAGACTTTCTTGTCTACAGAATTAAGCAATATAGTTGACATTTAGCCTGATGATTCAAGGGAACTGTATAGATCAACTCTTCCCAACATTTTGGCAATTACACCTTTATTTTAGAAAATTGTCAGCGTTTCACAAATCACTAGATTCAGCACTTGACTTTCCTTGCCCAACCCTTGGCCTCTCACTTCCTGGGCCTGCCGCTATCTCCTTCTCCTCTTTATCTCTTCAGCTCCTCCTGTCTGCTCCCAGGCTGGATCTATCACCACTGCGGGACTGGCAGCATGGTTTTCTAAGTGATTTAAGCCACACAGCCTCCAAAAGTATTGGCCCTGCTGTCCTGTGTTCCCTCCCTTCCTGTACTAGCACTCCAAATGGCTTTGAAACCAGCTGGGTGAGAGAACTTACAGGGCTCAAAACTAATTTGTTTTGGGGGTGGGTTAGTTTTCAGCCTTATTAGGATGCTGATCCATCTGAGCAGCTGCATGAGCAAGTCTACCAGCGCAGGGCAAATGGCAGAAAAGCCTGGCTGGGTAACTGCCCTTTCAGTGGGGGTGCACCGACTGGCTCTAATGGGTTGCAAAACTGCACCCTGGGCGAAGCAGATTTGGCTTGCTGTAGTCAGCTTTGCCTCCCCTGTGCTTCCAGTGCCAGCCCCACTACCCCCAGATCCAGCCCTGCTCCGACTGAGTTTGCTGGGTGTCATGCCTTCCACTGAAGTACCACAGAGAGGTGGCCCTCTTCCCAGCCCCCCCTCCGCCTGACATTAAAACCAACGCCTCCTCCTGTTCCCTTTCCAAGGACACGAGGGGCAGCAGAGCTCCTGTGCACAGTTGCAAGGGCTATACCATTCCTAGCCATGGCTGTTCAGCCACAGCCTGATGGCCAGAACAAGGATCACACGCATGATGACCTTCCTCCCAGCACATACATCTATTTGTGTGTGTTTGGGTAGACATAAGTATATACACACCTAATTATATTGTATAGAAATATACATGCACAACACATCTAAAGATGGAAAATAGACAAATTTAAATAGTTACCCAAATGGGGTTTTTAAGAGTTCAGGGTATAGAAAGATAATAAATTGCCAAGTTTTCTATTAAAATAGCATGTATTCTGCTCTCCTCAGTCTGCTGTTTTCACAGATTTGAAGATTTAATGGCACCCAATATAACCCCCGATTTTCAATATCCAATGTGCTGTCTTGCTCCTGTTTAAGTCAGTGGGAGTTTTGCTGTTATCTCCAGAAGAACAGGGGTGAGCATGTGGTTAGTATGGCATTTGCACAATATTAAAATAACCTCTCACAATTGGAACACTTTGCCATAGTTAATTAAATATATGAATGACTTGTTTGAACAATCTTCTGTTTGCATTCTGGATCGTAGCCATACAATCTGCTGATGGTGCCAGGGTTATCTCTGCTTCTGCTTAGACTTTCTCTGGTTTGTTCTGCTTACTGTGGTTTGTTAAGCATATGTTCTTGTGAGTGTTTCTAACCCCAACCTCCACTTTTTTTATACTTATATAAACTGAAAGTGACAAGCCATTTGTTTACTGTGGTTCTGAATTAATTAGGATTCTCTAAGGCGTATTTCATACTGTTTGCTGTGTATCCAGTTTACTGAGTGCTGGAGTAGCACTTTGCACCTTACACACCTCATTTTTTAAAGGATCTCAGAATATTTTGTTGTAGGAAGTAATGATATTCTAAAAGGTGGAGATACAGAAACAGAGAGATGATGTATTAATGCCCAGCAATTCAGTGTGTCAGCAATTTCAGCTGAGGACTCGTGTCCCTTTTCCAATCGCTTTGTCAATGCCCCTTTCCCTGGAAAGGGATCCCAGCTGCTTGGCTTCCCCACCCTCTAATTCTAGGCTACTGGCTCCATTATCCCAGCATCAGAGCAGCCAGGTGACAATGTGCTCGCCTGGACGACGGCTGAAATCTTTTCGTGTATCTTGCAGCTCACTCAGGGATAGAGATCGGGTGGTTACTGCCTCTTTTATGAATTCTTCCTGTTCTTCCTCCCCAAGCAGTTGCCAGCCATCCTCCTCCTGTTCTTGTGATGGCCCTTCTCCAGGGTAGTCTGCCTCGTACACTTCTTCCTCCAGCTCCCTTTTAGAAGAAGTTTCTTCCTCCCTTACTAAACGAGCCGACTTCTGCTTCCAAGATTTCTTCTTGTGTACAGGGGCGACTGACACTGGCACAGGTTGGCTCTTTGGTTCAGCCACAGGGCGTGTCGCCGGGGTCTGAGTGGCCACAGTGCCTGTCGTTTTACCATCAGATCCTGAGACCTTCTATTCCCTTTGAGGGTACTGAATGGTGTTGAACAGGGCTTGGTAGGCATGGGCCAGGCCCCAGCACGTTGCAATGATCTGCATCTCTCTGGAGTTGCCAGGGTGACAGCATACTTTGTCCAAATATTCTACTAACTTTTCAGGATTCTGCACTTGCTCAGGGGTGAAGTTCCAAAACACTGGGGGTGCCCATTGGCCTAGGTACTTGCCCATCTTGTCCCACACCCCCTGCCACTCATAACTATTCAGCCTTGGGGTAAATCTCTGGATGATATTCTTAAATTGCTTACC
>NW_008824283.1:4990312-5040701 GCF_000699105.1 Pygoscelis adeliae | reverse complement strand
TACCTAGCAACAACTAAAACATCGGTGTGTTATCAACATTGTTCTCATCCTAAATCCAAAACACAGCACTGTACCAGCTACTAGGAAGGAAATTAACTCTATCCCTGCCGAAACCAGGACACAGTGACACAACTAAGAATAGAAGCTTGAATGTCTATATTCATAACCGATGAGTAATTACTACAGTGATGATGCCGCATTTAGTCTTGTGCCCCTAAGCACATATTCTTGCTACAGCAGAGATTCTTCCAGATCAACAAGATGTAAAATAGAAGATATTGAGATTCTTGCTTTGTTCATTCCTTTATTTCAACCTCAGCTCAATAGCATTTGCCATTGCATTGACATGATTTGTACAGGAGAACACAATGCAAGATGTATTTTGCAATGGTTAGCTCTGTATGACACTGAACTCCAATAATTAAATTGTTAAGCTTGTTGGACTTTCATACCCAGATAAGTAATACTATTGCTCACCTTCAAAAAATTTCAGTTGATGAAGGGAGCTTTAGAGCACCTGTAGAATTCTATTTTTTTGCTGTTAACTACGCAGTCAAGTATACTAAAAAAGTCAGTAAGAAGTATAGGTAATCATAAAAGTATTCCTATTTACTAGTCCTCAATAAAATAATAATTTTGCTAATTTGCTGTGATTAACAGTTCCATGACAACACCAGACAGCAGCAGTGACAGACGGCAAACCTGTCTAGTAGACATGAGAATTATGAAAGACCTTGAGAGCACTAATATTACTAATAGCTGTTGTCTTACCATCCACACTGAGCGATCCAAGTCACTGACAATTGAAAATCTAACATTGGCAACAACTGCCACCTCATTGTATAGAACAAGTTAAAGCCTAACTTGTGGAACATCTAGAATGCTTCCAAAAAATTCTTCCAAAAGCTTTTCCAAGTCCTAAAGCTATGATGCTGCCATTCTTACAGTGATTCACACAACAGAAATCCTCATACGTGTTAATACTGTATTGGACCTTCTAGAGATACATACTGTATCAGGCACAAAGGAAACACCAGTTAAAATATTTAACCAACTTCTTTCCTTACCCTTTCTAATATGATGCCTCTCAGTAGCATTTGCTGCCCTTAGAGTGTGTACAACACTACTTTCAAAAAGTATGGCAGCATCATTTTGGAAAGTGTAGTGTCCTTGGTTTACCTCTTTGCGCAGCCTGTCTCAAATTTCTGACAGCATTAAAGAATGAATTAGGGACAGCTATATTCCTGTAAGCTATGAGTACATACTTCTCTAAACTTTTTCCAGTTTCAACCCATGTTAATTTACAATCAATTGCAGAGTCGCGGTTCTTATTAATCTCTTTTGAAATATCATGGTTTGTTTGCTCTTCTTTTCTTTTACCTCCTGCTACCAACTACTAGGTCACACTGTTACTAAGTACTAGATCATTATATGCATGCAAGCAGGAGATAAATTAAATATAATATAAATGCACATTTTAAATAGGTATTATAAATGAAAAAGTCTGATTAAGTACATCCATTTAAAAAAAAAAAATTATTCTAGTTTTGTGCTCATTTTTATTTGCTTTCTTTATACAAGAATGGTCCTGTCTCTAAGCTTAAGTTATTTGCTCAATACAGACACAAGGCACCGCACCTTAATAAAGAATGTATCTCTTTCTTCTCCATGGATTAGGCTGCAGTAAGAACATATTTACATTCTTCCCCTAGAGCTTGACCTACTTGATACTAGTCAAAGGCTTGATTCAAACACTGAAATCAGCTCATAAATCAAATGCAGATTCATCAGAAACAAATTTTAAGTTGTGATTTATTATGGTAGAGATTCTGTGATAAGGAAGATCCAAAATGCTAAGAACGGTGGGAGGAGATTCTTTATCCAGAGGGTGTAGCTAGAGAATGATTTTCTAGAAAATAGCAGTCTAATTGTCTTCTGTAAACGGTGCAAAACCTTTCTCTTTATGAAACCCTTTCTGCCATGATCCCTTACAATGCAAACACTCTTACTACTACCCGATCATTATCAGTCCCCACCCATGAGTAGAGATTTTATTTCAAAGAGGAAAAAATAATAGGGCTCTATACACTCCACTCAAATCATCAATTGTAATTTGATTACAATCAAATTAATATAGATTAGATTGTGGAAGACAGTTGTAATGTAGAAACATACAGAATACATTTAATTCAGCTTAAAATTTATGCAATATCTAGTACAAACATCACAGGATTGAGCTTAGCACAGTCTTCCCAAGAAAACGTCATCCTTTAAAAACAGCTGCACAAAACTCTGTGTCACAAGATCAGCCAGCTGTCCAAGCAGGCCAATATTCTGACTCTTACACTGAACTGTGCTAGTTGCTGAGGAAAAGAAAATACTCGACAGGGTAAGCAGAGCATAGAGAAACTCTCCCCAGCTTCCAGTAAGCACTGAACTCAAACGTTTTCAAAACAAGAAAAAGCACTTAAACTGATACAGACAGAGTGCAGCAACAGAAATTCTTCTCTTGGAAAATACCTATTTGTCCAAAGCAAATGCCCATGGAAAGGATGATTCTGACAAAATTGCACAGGGAAAAATAATTCAGAAAAAAAAGCATTTTTGGAAAGTGAAAGTTTTCTGTTTAGATCTTTTAGGAACATGTGGACTTCTATTTCAGAATTTCTTCATCTCCATTTTTTAACAACATTTAGGGAAAAATAAGTCATAGAATTGAATGATTTCCAGGAATTTAGTTTTGAGTAAAATTTCACAGTGATTGTAATGCTGTGTTGGAATGGAAGAAGTGTAATGACATCCCAAGAAAGAAACAAACATCTGGTTTTTGGTCTACTTGAACTGTAGGAGATGTTAACTGTACCTTTTTAGCTGTTCAAACCACTGTTACATTTCTTATGTCTATAAACTTGCTCTATTTTTAATCCGTTTTTTTAAATGAAAAAATTATCCTAATAATACCGTTAGGATGTTAGTCCTAATGTCCTTAGCAATGACCTAAGGAGCAGAAGAGAAACAGCATCTAACAAAGATCCAGACTCTTGCAGTGAAAACTACGCATAGGTACTCTATCTGATTAAGATGCTATTCCATTAGCCATTTTGGAGAGGAAGTCTCTCAATAATAATTTCAAAATCAGTGTCAAAAGCCATTCATCAGGATTTCTCTTTTACTTTAGTTACTGTCCTGGTTTCGGCTGGGATAGAGTTAATTTTCTTCCCAGGAGCTGGTACAGTGCTGTGTTTTGGATTTAGGATGAGAACAATGTTGATAACACACCGATGTTTTAGTTGTTGCTAAGTAGTGCTTACACTAGTCAAGGACTCTTCAGCTTCCCATGCTCTACCGACTGAGAAGGCTGGAGGTGCACAAGAAGCTGGGAGGGGGCACAGCCAGGACAGCTGACCCCAAACTGGCCAACGGGCTATTCCATACCATGGGACGTCATGCTCAGTACATAAACTGGGGGGAGTTGGCTGGGGTCAAGACTGCTGCTCAGGAACTGGCTGGGCATCAGCAAGCATCACTTGCTTTGTATAGTATCATTATTATTATTATTATTATTATTATTATATTTTAATTATTAAACTGTTTTTATCTCAACCCATGAGTTTTCTCACTTCTACTCTTCCAATTCTCTCCCTCATCCCACTGTAGGGGTGTGTGTGGTGTGAGTGAGCAGCTGTGTGGTGCTCAGTTGCCAGCTGAGGTTAAACCACGACAGTTACTTATCCTCAACTTTGTATACAGAAATCATCACTATTACTGCCAGAGCAGACATGAACTTCTGCAGCAATAGTTGGCTTCTTGACAGTGTTTATTTGTTTTCTTTGTTCCAATTACTACCTATACCACATGTAATAATAGTTGTCCTGTCTTATTTCTATATTGCCTCATTCTGTATGTGCAGTAATAGCAAATGTCTCCATCTTGCCTTTTTTTCTTTCTCCAGAAAACCCATCACTATACCTTGTCACACACTGAATCAGTATATTGCTTGTTTGATCCTGAATGCTGCAGACAGCTGGAAATGATGACGACTCAGCCTTTGACAAGAGCAAACCAAATTGCCGGTTTACTTTTGAAGAAACGTGTGCCCAGCCACTCAACTGTGGTGGCATGTAAGCCCCAGCAGGTGAGTGCTAATGACATTTTTCACTACAGTGCAAATGAAAAATAAGCTGTGAATTGTAACTCTTCTTTTACAATCCTTCAGAGCTTTCAAGATTCTTATTTCATAATTAGGTTTCAAAGATCAGAATACCATTAGTGATGCAGCAGTTATTGTTAGAACTTTGCATTCAATGTAAATCAAAGGAGAACAATAATATCAGGAAAGGTGCCTGTCTGACATGAGCTTGTGTTTTACAGTTTTTGAAAAACTATGAGTGAGCGAGGAAAGGTATCAAAACGTCCTTTGCCTTTGCAAACAGACCACAATGTAGGGAAGAGAATCTCAGCAAAACAGACATTTCTAGACAAGGAAGCAATACTTTTGACTGGCTGCATCAATTAAACAGACTTCCAGACTTTTGGGGAAAATCCATTTCTACTGATCTCAGTGAGGAAATATATCAAAGTACTTATTTAATGAGATTTAATCTGATTCCTGAGACTTCAAAACCATGTTTTTAAATCAAACTTTTTTTTTCTTCAGTAATAACAGTCTTTAGTTTACTGTAGTTCCACTAATTTTTAATGAACCAGGCTGAAGTTTTCCACAATAGGTGAAATTTTGTAGGCTGAATGGCATAAAAAATCATCAGAAATGAAGGCAAGACATTAAAAGTGTTTCATTAATAAAAATAAAACAAATTAAGAAACAAATTAAGAACCCTGTGTTTTGGTGAAGGGAATAGCCATGCATAAAGAAGCTGCCTTTTGAATTCAGACTGAAAATCACATCAGATTTGGCCAAATTACAGATCTTGTGAAAATATTACTTCAACATACTACTCAGGGAGTTGCTTCACAGCTATGACCTCTGAGGTTTCCACCATCCCTGTGCAGTCTTGATGCCTCTGCTGGTTCTTATATAACATCAACACTACCCATGCACCATCCCTACAGAGATGACGCCAGTCTTTCTCTAAGACAAGCAATGCCAGCAGCCAGATCTGAGATTCTGTCTCTCTTCTGTGCTCACCGGCTTCCCAATCTGGTGTTAAAACAGTATGAAGCCCAGACTGAAACTAGTCTGCTTTTTCCAAGATGCTCATACTATCCTCGTGTTTCCATTTGTGCTCCATGACTGACTTCCTGGATTTTCAGACCTTCTCCATTCACAGAAGCTGGCTGCTTAGCTTGAGACAGCAGTTCATCAGAATACTCAGTCTCCTGTATTTTCAAAGCACAACTTCTGACGAATGGATCTGGTCTGTCTAAACTGGATCACGTCTGCAAATCAGATCCAAGCATTTCAAGTCAGGCAGACAAAAAAACAAGCAATGGGAAACAGAAAATTAATGGATAGTTGGGGATAATTTGATTTTAAGTGAATTAACAATACATAGGAACTCCATATTTCAGCCCTGAACCAAGAAGCCATTTTCTTGCTGTCTACTACTCCCTACCTTACTTTCTTCACCATTCAACTTTTGCAATACCTGAGGCCAGTGTTCTGCTGATAAGAGTCATTGTCATTACACATTGGTTTAATACCAGAAAAGGGTTAGAAAAAATCATCATCAGACAGTTTTTAATTACATTGTAGTTACACACAGGGCATCTTAAATAATATTTCACATGTATTTCCTAACTCTGAAGTTTTTACAATCTCGTCATATTCTTTCAGCATTTGTGTGTGTAGGTGTGCTCATAACACTATGTCTAAGCTTTTCTAAACTAGTTAATGTTTCATTACCAGGGAAGACTAGCACAATCTCTACCGGTTTTGAAGCTTAGCTATAACGCATACATAGAACACTAGTCTGGCATTCATCTGCTATCTGTCAGCCTCCACTTGTTTTCTAACACAGTTCATTTTCTACCACTTGCTAGAAATACAGAGGAGACAGCCAGAGAGTATGTCTGCATACTGAGGGAGGACAGAAAAAGAATGAAAGACTTATTCACAATTATGCCAAGCTTCACTTAAGATAGCAAGTAAGAACCTTGCTCGGAGTCTGATGACAGCATTCTCCTCTATGACAACTTTTAAGTAAAGACACTTCCGGGGCCACAAACTTCCAGCACATAAAGATGTCTGGAGTCTGCCAAATATTGTCTATGCCTTATCTAATGATTAATAACAATAGTGTTGTTGCTGTTTTCACCATTAATGAAACTTACTTAGAGTAATATTAGGTACTTTAGAAGCAGAAGTCTTCCTTCAAGAACAGAAAAGTGCTTGTGTGACCCAGCGCCAAGACATAAGAATTTTCTTCAGAAATAAATGGACCTTCCCGGAGCTGGGTGGAAGTACTGATCGGTTATTCAGAATTAAGAGTGGTAGCGAAGATTTTACTGTTACCAACTATACTTGCTGGTTTCTGACTCCTTTTTTTGCATTTTTCAAAAAGTCATTGCAATAAAATATAATTCAAATTTCTTTTCACTCTGCAGCACACTTATTGAGCTGGACACTTACTGTGCTGCAGTGTGAAAATAAAAACACATACGTTTCCTTTCCTTAGGAAGGTAAGCTAAGCTGAAAAAAAATCAGCTACGCTATATTCCAGAATCTAAAATTTGATGGCAGTGAAATTTATGCATTCAAATCATCTAGATGTTTTTTAAATACTACCCTTATAAACTTAATTTGAAGATTTTACCTTTTTATATACACAGGGGAAAAAAAGGCTTTTGAACCACACACATTCGGGTCAAATGGCAGGATTTTCTTAACTATACTGTTTGGATTCTCTGTGAATTCCTCGTGGATCAAAGAAAGAGCAAATGAACCAGTAGTGCCATCAACAGAGACCAACAGACTGCAAGATATACCTCTGTACTTCCTAATAAGGTTTGAAACATCACTCATGATAACTTTAGACATTCAAGTATTCACAAGTAAAAAGAACTTAATATGCATAAAATCATTCACCAATCAACAAACATAATGAACAGTACAGAAAAATTCACTTATCTACAACCTACCAGGGGGAACAGGCATTGTGCTCCGATTCTAACTACCACAGAAATATTTATGAAAAATATTGATGAATTAGATCACACCTGCATGCAACAAAATAAGGCACATAAAGCAACACACGTTTATCATAATTGGAGAGTATCAGTTGGGGGAATAAAGAATCCACGTTAGATATTAGAAGAACTTTTTTTTGCAGTGGAACTGATTAAATAGCTCTAAAGGCCTTCCCAGATAAAGACTGGGAGGAATTCTATGAGGAATAACTGATCTGTTGTGAAGCAGGTGTATGACCTCTTAAGGATCTTTCAAACCTCATTTTATACTTAAAAAGAAAATACTAAAGCAGTCAGGATGGACACAGCAAAATCATTTGATTAACACTACAAACTCAAAGTTTCCTAGTCATCAAAATTGTATTCATGCAATTAATAATTAAATTCTCTAAAAGCAAATAAGCCTAACTACATTGTTTTATAAGCTTCTCAGCTTGTAACCCCAAAATTTCATCAGCAGTTTTATTACCATTTTCCATCCGTAAATTTCTAACATGTTAAGAAGCTATTTCCTTTAAAGTAAGTGATAAGTGCTGAGGAATACTTAGTAGACCAAAAACTTAGAAATCATTGTTCATACAACTAATTTTTTTAAACAAAATTGCTGCCATTTATATAATTGTTATAAAACTCAAACTGTGCCAGTTGGAAAGCTGTCTCTAATATCAAGGAAGTGTTTGCTGAGTCTTAAGATCATTTTGTTATGTTTTTAACTTGTCGAGCTCTTAGATGCCGCTGCTTAATGCAAGCTTTCCATAATTAAAAAGGTACAAATTATCTTCTTTAAAAACCACTTGCTCAGAAATCAAATAGCAACTGTTTTGCTCAGTTATTGTCTTTACTGATCTCAAAAAAGATTAACATTCCACAGTACAATGCTTTTCCCTTATTTTATTTACAAACAGTCTACAAGGATGAAACACAATAGGAGCAGTCGCTCTCTAAATATGCACACTGTACATAAAACTTCTGGCAGGCATTAGTGAAATTGCAGATGGCGATATCTGCCTTTGCTAAACAATGACAGTAACACACGGTATTTGTAGGCATGGATTACTTGTTACAAAGTGGATTGGGAGCTCACTCTCAGGCTTTTGAAGTCCAGGTATTCACTTTATCTGTTTTCTGTCCTTTTCAGTGTAGTGTCCCGTCCCCTCACTTCAAAGATTCGGCTGATTGCTAAAGCGTAGGTTACAGAACATGGTTTTCCAGCACCCCGGGCCTCCATAGCGCGTAGCCCCAACTCCCAGCATGAGCTACGGAAACCCGTCAGGAATCCTGACGCTGGTTCAGATTCACCAGCCTCGGCTACGCTTACTACTCCTGAAGGCTATGCAAAGCGGTACTGCATACAATCGCAACCATTACGTTAGGAAAGCTTGAGACTGGGACCCACCACTTCTCCAGCTTAAGCACTGAGCACACACACAGAGGCCTTTTTTCTTCCTTTCTTTCACAGGTGTCAGCTACTCCATTAAATGAGTTTAACTGAGTCTTTAGCCAGAATGCACTACTCAGATCTCTGATTCTTTTGCCGTGTTTATATCTCAAGCAGAGAAATTCTTAACCAACCGTTTATCCTGCCTACTGGGAAAAAATCAAAATTTTTTTTAAAAAAGGAGGGGGGATTGAGACAGAAGTTTTTGAAATCTTGCATATCTAAATGCAGAGTTATCCAGTTGCACAGAGGTAGAATTTTTGCTTTGCATAAATTGTTGCACTAATTGAAAATACCATCTCACTATTGATATACATGTCGTAAATGCTTTCCAAACTGACAGGAGAAAAAATATGGACATGCAATATTTCTATCAAAATATCACCTTACCAAAATAGTCTATCGAAAAAGGGTATAATATGGAAGCAGTGGTGCAAACATACAGATCTTACACAATGGATCTTTTTATCACTGTTGATCAAGATTTTGGCTAATACTCTAGAGCACAATCACAAGGCATCGCATTGCCTGCTATTTCTAATGTCAGCATGTCACCTGCTGTTGCAAAAGAAGCTGAGAAAAAACCCATATTTTTTGTCATTTAAAATTGCACACATGTTGTCAGAAATAGCAAACTGCCCAGTCTACTTGCAGACTGGCAGGGACCCAGGGCTTACCATTTTCCAAATCATAATTGATTCCTTTGGCAGACCTCTACTATGTCACTATGCTGTCAGTGCAGTGAGGACGCAGAGCCCTGCCTTCTTCATTATTCTTTAAAAAAAACCCCACCAAAATTAAAGGTTAATAAGTAAATGACCAAATAAGCTTCAAAGTATACTGTTGTAGGAGGAACAGCAACCAAAATAAATAAATACTATACAACGTAATCTGAACACATGATGCCAAGCCAGTATAAGGACAGTATGGTTTTATCAGCCTTCTTATCCTGGTGGTCAGCACAACTACTATCCCCAAGATACTCTGCAAAACTCAGAGCAGCTCAACCTTTCTACAAACTACAGCAGTTTGCTATTCTAGAGAACTCTGTGGAACTTATGCCTTCATGTATTATATTTTCCTCTTCAGTTAAGTGAAAGGAAAATAAAGGGTACTGTTAGAGAGGGTTCATCTAGCATACAGTACAAACATAGATGCTCTAAAATGAGGAATTAAAAAAAATAAATCAGACTTAGTTGCTCCCCAAAATTGTTTTAAACAGGTGTCGTTAGCAGTGTCCTCCATAGAGGTACTTGCAAACAGAAAAGAAAGGTGAATTTTGCCACATAGATCCTCCCGTTTCAAAATGTGTACCTGGTTGTAGAGAGTCCTGCAGTAAATGAATAAAATTATTAGAAGTCAGACTATTAATCCCTTTTTCTCACTGCTGAAAAATCCTGCTCAGGTTAGTTGAGTGGGTGATCGCATCAGCCGTGTCACCATAAACTTTTGAAGTAAAAAGTCAGCACATAAAATTCACATCAGTCTAAATTGCGATGTATGTAAAAATAATATTTTTTGTTGGCTTTCTGTTTTTTGACTCTTTACCATTTGCATGTCCCATTTTTCTATATAGTTGTGATTACCAGAAACTTTAAGAAAATCATAGGATTCTTATATGCTGAGGCTGGGCTTTTAAGAACAACCAGTGTGTCCTGAGATGTGGACTAAAGTGCTGAAAACTGACAGCCAGCAAGCAGTCCTAGTATAGCTCAGTGCCATGGTTCTAGATCTCACCCAATACATCTGGAGATTCTGACTACAGCTTCATTCAGATATTCAGAGATTCACTTCACTATTCCATTTTGAACTTACTAATCAATTTTTCTTACACGTATTTTGAATGCCCTGCAGCCAGTTCCTCATAATTTTGTCCTTTTACTAGAAGGGAAATAAGTATTTTCATGAAATGAATATTTCATCTGATCATCAAATTCAAGGGTATAAATCGCAAAAAAATACTCAGAACACTTCACCCTAGCAAAAAAACCCCAACTATTTACAAAGTAATATCATTAAATCACTTCCCCGAGAATTGTAGCATTTCCAATAAAACTACGTGTACAAATATGTATTTAAAATAGCTATCAGTGATCAAACCCTCAAGCTATTTCACTAATCTCAGTTAGCACAAGATGGATTAGAGCAACTACTACATGAAATAGAGCATAAATAGTTAGTTAAATACTCTTAATGCAAGTATTCGCACTGGAAAAAATGAAAAGTCTGAGAAAATATCTTGAACCTGCAGGAACACCCTTTTTTATTTTCGGCAACAAGAATACATATATGATCCCAGGCTGCATTTTCTTTGGCATAAACCATCATAAACAGAATTAGAAAATATTGTAAGAAAAACTAGTATGGTGTCATAAAGGGAAATACACTGGTTTATAGCCTAAGCAGTAAAAAGAGAAACCCCTAACCCTATAGATGGTTTGGATCACTCAGTTTAAACCAGGCCCAACAATGCCTGCAGACCAGAGTATGCATGGGCTGCTTTGGGAGTATTGGGCCAAAGCTCAGTGTAGTTCTGGCTTACACTGCTCTGGTATGTCTCTTCTTAACACTGTGATTATGAGCAAAAAACTCTTAGAATATAAAGTATTAGACATGACAGCAGTTCATCCTAGGATGGAACTGTAGAGAATGTTGTTGTTAAGACCAAGATAAAACAAACGGACACATGAATGACAATCATGATTACCCATTCAAACCTCTGTTGTGTCAGATTTCACTTTATTTGTCCTGATAAAGGACGCAATCTTAATGCTTTTTGTGGATCATTGTGCACCAATATTTGTGCAATTAATTCTACCAAGACAAACCAAGAGTTCAAATCTATAAATATTTACTTCTCATCTCATTGACTTTCCATTTATTCTTTTGGTTTTACCATGAGGGAAGTTTTAACACTGCTTTTCACTGCCTTTGCCTGAGCACCTTTACTCATCATGCTGTACTAAGGTTGAAAGAGCAACACTATGTAACTCGAAGAAGGCTTCTAAGGATAATAAATGCCTTTTTGTTGACTTAAATAGCCTAAGCCCTAAGTGTATAACAAGCACATTCCTCTCTCTCAACCAGTGCCCTTAACAGCTGATCATTCCTGGAATAAAAAAAGGCTAGAGAAAACATTTTTCATAAGTGTTTTGGGCCAGATTTTAAAGACAGTGGGATCATCCAGCACCTTGAAAATATTCCTTGGTCCTGGACAAGATAAACTGAAACCTAATTGCTCCTAAACTGTTTATGCAACATCCAAGACTGCATACTGCATAATCAAGTTAGTTGTTAGTATGTATTATAAGGAGAAATTATTATCAGCAAACTATCCTTTGCTTAAAATGCAAAGATTAACTGTTCTACTCTGCTGTTTGAGAAAAATTACTTCAATTGTCAGTGAAACAGATTAAAAAATGAAACTACTACATGTAATGAAAGTCCATCTATACAAATACTGGTGTGTTGGGCATGCCCTTCCTTGAGCAATAGGAATCAATCTTAGTAACTTTTGTACTAATATGCTTTTGAATGCTAAGAAGGGATGAAAAAGACAGCCATTTCTGCTTGAAGTATTGCATAACTAACTGTTACTGCACGGTGTCTGGGGAATGTCTTTACCAAAGATCAAGTTTAGACATAAAAGTCAGATAATGAAAAAGAATGTTTCTTTTTGTCTGATTATCCATAGTCTCATTAATCTTATATTCAACTCTTCTTCCAGAGATAACGTTAAAAATATGAAACAAGCACTGGGTGTGGCAATCCTACTGAAGAACACTGCAGAGGAGAAAAACATACTAACAGAAATACAAGAAAAGAAATATGAACACCGCCTTTGGAGCAAATACCCCTCTAATGGTTATATAAATGCAGGGCAATGTTTTTGGACATGATGAATTCTGCCATCTTTTCCCACTACTGCACTTACTGTAGTTAAAAGGTACAAATCTTGTTCTAAGTGCACTGATTCTTTTAGAGAGAAGTAGCAAGCCATGCCAATAACAACATCTGCTTAATAGAAAGGTCTAAGCTGAAGTTTGAGTATTTATTGCATGAAAAAAGCATCATTTTGAAATTGTTTCCAGCTTTTAACTGGCAGTTTTTTCTTTTCAGTGTTGAACTCCTTTTATTTTGTCATTTTAAAGGGTTCCAAATGGTCGCTGTTCTATTATGATTCACAAGGGAAAAGTGCATGTTTGAGTTATGAAGCACAGTGATTCTCTGGAGAATTCTATGTGTATTACAGAAGGTTTTTTTCACTGATTGATTGAAAACTATTGTTTCTGAGCTGCTGATTACAGATGTCAGTTTACAGACCTGCTAAAAGGTTTGCCACAAAATTATACATTGCATTTAAAATAAGCCCACACTAAGTACTTTTATAAATTAGCATCTATATAATATTACAGACTGGATATATTGACACTGAAAATTGTATTTGTGAAGATTTAAAGAAAAAAGCCTAGTGACTGCGTCAAGCTAAAAGGAAACAATTCCATTTCTTCATCAAATGAGGAAGTGAATTATTGCCTTGTTCCTACATTCTGATCTTGACCTGTAACACTGAAATCCTTTATACTGAGAAGTAGAGTTTCAATACAGAAAGCAGAAACTTCTACTGTATGCACATTCCTTCTCTCAGAGTGCAACCAAGATTGCAGCTTACATTATACATTAAAATTCATGTAGCCTCAACTCTGATCCTTATAATTCTCTATAACCTGGAAAAAGAAAAATCTGCATATATAAATAGATACCCTATTTTGTAAGGTAAATGTAGTAGGTAAAATTGGCTAATACCTTTTGTATCTTCAAATACAGTTTTCAACTCAGAATTTAGCCAGAAATACAAATAAGCCGCAGTAGAAATAACCTTTATCAAAAGCAAAGAAAAATGTACTGACACTATGTTTTCCCATGTGGTCAGTTTATAAAAAATTTTTCAGTCTCTGGTTTTCAGTATCTTATTAGTTTAAATGATCTCATCCTTACTAGCAAATGGATGTGTTTTTGGGCTGATGCTTTTAGCAACAAATACCGTGCACACAGTATTCACCTTGTCATACATGTGAGAGATTGGCAGCAGATAAAAACTCTAGACTAAAATGCCTTGTGACCACTTTTCACATTTTGTTAAAACGTTCTGATACAGCACTGTTAGGAAAGAGAATAGTGACATAATTCTCTCAGTGCTTTAGCTCATGGAGTTTAAATGATGCTTTTGTTCAGCTTAGTGCAAACTGGAAAAGGTCAATTGGACAAAACGAGAAAAAAATCATAGGCCTGACAGAGAATAGGAGATGACGTTCCCTGATTTCAAGAAAATAACAGAATGTTCAAACCATCCTTTGACTCACATATTTACCAGTTTAATTTAATAAAAAGAGGGTGAAAGAATGGTGAATGAATAGCTCAGGCAACTGCGGATGTGTTAAACCTGTCCTTCATCTGCAGAGGTCACTTTTTAATAAAGAAGATAGTGTAGCTTCTTGTAGGCTTTAGAGAAAACACAGAATACGCAAAGAGAAGGTGTGCAAGGAGAGTGAAAATTCTTCATTGGAAATGCAAGCAAAATTTAAAGAACTCAGTTTAAGTTACACTGTACATTAGAAAAGAAATGGAAAAATGTGAAATGCGAAGTTTACAAATAAATATTTGTATTAAAGCTATCAAATGAGAAATGGCATTTTATGACTAATTAACTTCTCTGACTGAAACTGGTATTTTAGAGACCAAAGGAAAGCGCTATTAGAAATATCTTATAATGAAAATCCAGAGATTAGCCATCTTTGGTGCATACTGTGTGTAGCTGGCAATGCTACTCTCCGGGCTCACTAGAGTATCTCAACACCACACTCACAATTCCATCTGCTGAGGCTATCTCACACAGAGGCAGCTCAAAAGTTTTTACACACTTGACGTTGATATTTTACTGTCACGTAGTAAACAGATTTCTCTGTTTCATCACCTAGTAAAAAGATTTCATCTTTAGTAAAAAGATGAAAATGAGACCAGGCTAATTATAAGTATACTTCTTTCATCACAACACTATGCAAATCTTTATAAGAAAAAAGAATGAAAGCAGAGGGGTAAGTGGAAAATAGATTAAAATACTACATGGATTTGCCAAGCATGGATTTGCCAATCTTCTAGTGGTAGAATAAAGTAATTTTTTTTTAATAAGATAACGAGATTTTCATGATGGAAACGGAGTCAATCCAATCTCTCTGTAAGACAAAGAGCGATCTGATATTATGTCTTGGGAAATAATACGGTACCATGCAGAAGATAGACTCTGGCATAAGAACTGTAAGAGAAGTAAGGATGTGTAGAGAAAACGGAGGTATAAACAACAGTTTGTACAGAAAGGAGAACTAAGCAGCTGGAGGTTGCTAGTAGAGTTTAGTATTAAACAAAATACACTGTGTAATAATATATAATATCAATAGTAGAGAGAGTCCATACCGATAGAGTGCAACGTTACGGGCAAATATTTCTCAAGTCTATCATGGAGGAATCTAAGACAGGTATCGAATCACAGGGGAAACCATCAAAATTAGTAACAATTTGAATAATTCCATCAGATTGTCCTGTTTTTTTGTTGCATATTACAGCAATTTTCTGTAAATTCGTAGTCAGATGTGGTGGAACATACAAAAATAAAAAAATAAGTGAAGAAACCAGAAAAAGAATCCCACCTTTAATTTTTTTCTTTGGAAATACAGGTGGAAAATACAAGTATCTACAGCTCATCTGATATAATCAAGTCCTGCTAGCTTTTGGTCATTATAAATCATTGGAGTATTATTATTGAATTATTCATTGAATACCAATTTTAAAAAAATTGAAAGACCTTGATTAGAACACTACAGTTGATGGTACTTTTTATTTTAAAGGCTGACCTAAAAGCTTTCAAAGACATTTGAATATGTAACCAATATAAGTAAATGTCATAAATTACATAAGTACTTATTTCATAACTGTAAACCAGGGAAGTGTACAATCACGTGGCAGTGCACAGGAGTAGTGAAGTCCATGACTTCACCATTACTTGATCTTGAATAACAACATTTCACAAGACAGATTATAACTTCTATTCTATCTATGGAACTGATCCCATGGTCTCCTTAAATAGGGGCTGCATCATATAAACAAAGCATACTCATGCAGTGTTTTAGAATTTGGATAAATTAATCTAAAATTCCACATGTCCTTCGCTTTTCAAAGCTGATTGGACACTGCAAAACTAAGAAAGGCAACACCTAAACTTGGTTTATCATGCAGTCAGTAGCACATGGCATCATTAAGAAGTGTTCACCCATCATATGTTCCTCACTGTATAGTGTATATTGCTTGGCTTTACATATATATGTGTAAATTTTTCAATTTTGGGGATTATTTTATGATGGCAAACAAACTAGTCAAACACAACTATGTATAGAAAATAATCCCTTTATTTGCTAGAGTAATTTGAGGGCTGATTCAAAAAATCAAAGATATTGTAAATGCCACAGCAGACACGACTGTCTTTCATGCACCTAGTAAGCATTTTGTTTAGTTTAAGTTATCTTGATTACTATACTGGTACCGCTGCTTGTTTTCAAATTACAGAACACCATAGCTGGAAATTCATTAATTTCAAAACATTTACAGTTTCCTAAGCTTAGGCAGGGCTTTTGAATTTTACATCCAACTGTTTTCAAGGATTATTCTGTATTACATTTTCTGCATAACAAATTTAGCTAACATCCTTGCACTTCTCTGCTTTCTCTTGATCACATTGTAAAATAACCACAGTAGTTTAAGTACAACTGTGGGAATAAATACATAAGATTTCCAGCCACCACCTGAGATAAATATTTGCACGATGTTTAGTTAAATCCCTACTGAACAGACTAAGACCTCTTATCACTGTCCAGATGGAATCCTGAATTTATCAAAGCATACATACCTTTGCTGGCATCAATTTATGTATTTAGAAAATCTAAAGCCAGTTTCCATTCACTGAGGTTTTTATCTAGAAGTGAAATGGCACTGAAATGTATATATCTTGAGAACTAAGTTGTGCATCTGTGTAGCATTTACCAGAGATCCTTAAAAATCATCAGAGGCAGTTTTTTCTCCAGGCTACAGGCAAAGTTTAAAAGCTAGGTGTACTTCATTTTACCATCTACCGGTGTTCAGCTGCAAAATAATTCACTACAAGTGGGATATTATGGATTTTAAATCTCTCTGGATGAAAACACATTACAGTATTTTTTAAGAAAAACAGTTCATTACACAAATGTCAGAAGAAACTGATCTTTATAAAGCTGATAGAAGACAATTGGTTTCTTCTGAAAACTTACTTTGCTAAACATCTGATTATCCACCTAGATATGTTATAGTCCCTAAACACTCACTAGATATCCAGCAGTAAAATACAAGAGCATTTAACTCAAATGCTTATGAAGTCTCCCCAAAAAAACAGCAAAGGAAAATCTCTCCAACTAACTAAATCTCTCCAACAACTAAATCCATTGTTTGTCCTACCTCCTGCCAGCTTCTGGAGATAGCCTGTTGCATTAACCATGATAACTGACAACTAACAATATATTGTGTGTGCTGGGAAATATCCAAACTATTCCTTTTATTGCAGCAGCATATTCCACTAGGATGGAAAAAGTATCCTTAATGTTAAAGGAACTGAGGACAATTTTTTTTATTTTGCTCCCATAATGGCTTTCCTTAGTTAAATTCTGTTGGTGGTAGTGGATCTATTGATTCCCTGCTGCAACCAACAGTACCTATTTTAATGAAAAGTCGGTCGGAAAACTAGGCTACTATTAGAGTACTTAGTACTTTCTACTAATAGTACTTAGAGTACTATTAATAAAAAGAGAAGGTACAAGCATAGTGAATATTTCAGTATGTATTCATTGCAACAGAAAGTTTAAGAATAACGATCGTCTTTTTAGACTGAACACGTGGGGAGGGCAAAGAGATAAGAAGGTGACTAAATTTTCATCTAATTAAAAGCCTTCATAAATATTGCATAGAAAAAGGCAGAGTGATGGCTGGATTGGTCTTGAGCCTATTTTTTTTCGGCAACAAATATTTGGGTACTTGACTCTGCAAGCCTTAATGTTCTTACGACTGGTACACAATTACACATGGATAGGCTACAAGGAGTGATGGGTAATACCAGCATGAATTAGAATAGCAGGAATTGTTTCTTTTATTATGATCACATACCACAGTGCCAAGGACAACATTACTACGCAGGATGGAAAGAGACATAAGATCACAGCCAAAGGCTACAGAAATATTGATGAAAGAAGATTCCTTCTGTAGGGCAGAATTCAAAGCTAATGAAACAAAAAGCTCTGTCCCCCATCAATTTTGCCGGCAGATACCTAAGGGTGTGGCAGAATTCACAAAAGTACCTTTTTGTACATTTTTATTATTTATTCAAAATTTTCTAAAAAAGTATTTTTGACACACAACTTCATTTTGAAATAAGTGAAAGGATATAATAATTCTTCTTAAAGATCCATCTTTCAAAATTATACCCTACCCTACAGTTAAATGTAATATTCTACCATAATGATTTAGTAGCATGTCACATCTATTTATCACTGGTATAAAATCAATCACACAAGATGCAGAGCAGTAAGGGCTGAGGCCCAGGATTCTTTCATAAACAGAGCAGTATGACTGACAACAACAGATAATGAGCCTTTCTCTGTACAGCCTTCCAGTAGTTTGCATCCTATTTACTCACCTAGGCAAAACACTGAAACAACAGGTTGTCAGTTCAGTTTCACCCAGAGGCCATTTGGATATATTTTGACCTCGGACTTAACTAAACATTAAAATATACTGCAACTGACCCAAATTAAAATAAAGCCTACTCCCCTTTTGAGTTCAGTGCTGCAATTAGTTAGAATATTGTTTCATGCTACATGGCTCCAGGTGAAAAAACATCTAAAATTATATCATTACTTCAATTTATAAAAGTTATAGATAGAACATATGCAATACAGAAATGCATATATGTATATATAAATATATATATGTAAACATATATAAGTTACAGAAATTAAGAGTACATAATCAAACAGTATGTTTTTGGAGTCTCATCTCTGTTCAGTGGTTGCAGGTACAGTTTAACCTGTTGCAGTTCCCTGGAGGTACATTCTCCAGACAGTCTCATCCACATAAAATTATATACCCTTCTGGCTGCTTTCTGAACTAAATGAATATGTCAAATGATAAAGCTGAAGAATCCCCACTCATTTTTAAAAGCACTGACTGCTTCATGGGTCCAGTTTAGAGAGCTCTCTGCCAAGAACTGAGCTGATACCCCTGGGATGGTGACCTTCTCCGTCAGAGGAGCTCACGCTAAAAGAGCAGCCTGGTGCCTTTGAAGAGTTAACACACAATCAGCACTGGCTTAATGTAGGATGAGAGAAATGGTTCCTGCTCCCAGCTCCAGTAGCCCAGGCTGCAGCCTGCAGTGCATGTTCAGCTTTCCCAGCTTCCATTGCAAGGCAGCAACCGCAGGGGAAAGAAGGAACCACAACAGCAACCACTGCAGTGTCCTGAACTTAATCCAGTGCTGACTGTCTGTCCATGTCCTCACTAGACAAACATACTGGAGTTTGTGAAACGAGCTAACACAAACACTGGAAGCAATCTAACCTATGCATGAGTAGAGGACACTTGAATTCTCCTCAGAAGAAAAGTCTTCACATATATCCCACTGTCCTCAGAGACACCTGGTGCTACTGCAATAACTGGTGCCAAGGTCAGAGGTCTTTCTAATTAATCTGCATATTGCAGCGCAGCACACTTTCGCCTGCCTTTAACAAGTGACATTCCTGATCAATCATAGCTGGAAGCAGTACTTATTCACTTCCAGGTCATGATGAAATGATATACAATTACTTTTTTCATTTAGTGAAGTCAATAGGAGATTTTTCCAGTGACTTAAAAGCAGGATCAAAACATATATAAGGTTGAGAAAAACGGATTGAAACTAGGCACAATCTGAGGCTTTTCCTACTTGAAATATCTTTTTCCCAAAAGAAAGTTTGTTTTTTGGAAGATGTAATGGGTAAGAGAAGAAAACAAGAAAACTGAAAGCTTTGTTTCCTCAGAAACTGTGAAATGTGTTGAATGAAGTTACCTCTTTATGAACAAACTCACAGGGGGTCTGGATACCTTGAGTAACAGGAAAATCTCTCCAATAAAATACAGGTGCAAGTCATACTGGGCAGCAGAGTATGCATTTATTCCCATGGATCTGTGTGCTGCACGTGGAGACGCAGCTGTTAGCCCACACTGCCTTGCACATGCCTGGATTTGTCTGTAGAGTGGTTTCCAGAATTATTTGTCCAGAGATATATTAGCTTGCATATGGGACCAGACAAATACGATGACATTTTGTGCAAGAAGGGAGTTTGCTCAAGGAGCTGTACAGATGTATTGCCACAGTGCTTCCCACACGGCTGATAAGCCCTTCCGTAAGTAACCTAGCCCTGTTGCCTGGTTTCTCTACATCCATAGCACATTTAAAGTGCAGTCTGGATAACGTGCATGCCTCTGAACAGTTTTTGTTTTACCTATGATTTATTTGTAAAAACAATGCATGAAACCTTTCTACTAGAGACACTAACTGATCCCTGTGAGATCTGATTTCATATGACTAGAATCAGTCATTTATGTGCCCTTATCACGTATCATTTTCTTCCCTGTCCTCCCCCAGGGAACTTAAATCCTGATCTCTTTTCAAACAGATGCAACATTTTCATTTGGTGCTATAAGCAATTTCAGAGCTACTGCCACTGTTTGAAAATTGCAATATTAAACATTACCTCTTTTCATGTTCGACATTAAAATGTATTTTTGGACACACAACAAATTATTGTTTAAATTAATCATGGACACCGACATCCATTTTTTCCCTTTGTTTGGCTGAGCTGAACTTCCTTTGATTCATGTGCTAATGGAAACAAACGATATAATCCACAATGAATAATTTTGCTCTGCTCGAGTTGTGAAAGCAATAATAAAATAGTAAACACAAGTTAGCAGACTTCCTTGTAAATGCTACAACTGCTTTCTTTGTCATGACAACAGATATTTATCTGCTGCCTACTTTTCATTTATATGCAACACAATGAAGTAAGTGACAGTGTCTTTTGTTTCTAAAACAAAAATTTCCGGAATCAACAACTCATACCAAGCTATGGATAACTATTTTCACTGTGTGTATTAGCATTGCCTATCAGCAGGTTAAATGAACTTCATTTCAAATTCTACAGCCAGGTAGACTGTCACTTACACTTGCATGATGCAGATTTAGCAATAGTGGGGTTTTCAGAGTCAAGTATATCCATGAGTGATTCAGACCTAATCTATATCTAGTTTTATACCTAGAGTTAGGTAGAAAAGAACTTGCCCAGGGTACAAATATATACAAGACTTTTTATATTACACTATAAACAATATTAAAAACAATGCTCAGAAAAGAGTCACAGCTTGTTGCATTAATACTACTTCCTTACTGCTTCATGATGAGAGTAGGAAGGGAATGTTGGCTGCAACCAACATGATCTTACTCATAGTTCCCAATCCTGCAAGGCCCATGCTGCAGAACTCTTCAAAAAATATTTACAAATAGCACGTGTGATGAACCTCAGTGTCTTATGGTAACCTAAACGTGGCTGAGAGACACCTTAACACCCTTAAGACCATGCCAGCCTTTGTTCAAAGGGGCATCTAGATATCCAAACTTCACAGTCATTTAAGACCATGCTGCACCCCTGGAATTCAAAACACAGGTTTAAGTGTTTTAAACAAGTGCCTGTGGGTCAGCTGCTTCTGTCCCTGGTCTTTGCTTAAACTACAACAAAGACAAATTGCTGCAGGCAAATAGGAATAGGCAAGTGGGGATAACAGTTTTTTAAATCACCACAGTTACATTTATCACCGTTCATTGATTGCACCCAAAGATCTGCTTCTTAAAACACCAGTGCCAAGAGAGCTTAGGCTTCTTCCTAAACTCAGTCCCTTCAAGCACAGAGACTGGCCTGATAACTTCCTTGCCGAAGACAGCACTATTCAACTATTGACTTCCCATCTTTACAAGCTCCCCAAGCAGGACTTAAACACTGTTGCCAGAAATAATCACTGAAGTTGTCACTTCATGAAAGAAATAATAATTTTTAGCCATATGTATTTGCTGCCTAATTCACTGCCTAAAGACTATTTAAATTCAAAGTGTAATGACCATGGACAGGGGAAAAACGCTACATAATTAATGTTTGGCCAAAGAATTCCTCTTCCTCCTTCCCTCTCTCATTTTTTATTTTTCAATATCAAACAATTCTTCATATTTAAATGAACCAGGTTATTACCTCAATTATTAGGTTCCAAATCAAACAATTACAGTGAAGTTGTAATTATAAACTAAGGAGTCTTTAAAACAAGAGTTTAGCAAAGAGGCATTTAAGTATTAGAAAAATGTTCTCGAATAGTAAGATATGCTCTACTTATTATATGCAAAATGTTTCATAAATCTGTTTAATATTCACAGTAAAGTAGCTAGAAATAAAACCAAGTGTTTTGTTTTTGAGCATGTATAAAGGGACAAAAACAGGCTGCTGAGGGAAGGGGAATAAGAGAAAAGTAATCTATGTCAACTAACGAAAACTGATTCATACTCCCAGCCTGAGAAAATGATCAGAAAGAAAGGAAAATAAGATTGTTTGACCTATGTACACTCATAGCATATGCTCTAAAGAGGAAAAAAAATGAATACAATATATCCTTTATTACCTTCCATTGCTTTGATATATCCAGAGAGAAGATGTATGAGATAAATTTCTGAGGTTGACTTTTTCACAAACAATTTGACAAATTAAACAATCATGGAGACATGAGATTTCCAAGATCTTAGGTAGAATTCTTCATAAGTGATATATTGTTTCATTAGGGTTTCAGAAACAGCTTTATGTACAAAAATACATGCTTAAGAAGAGGAAAAGAAAACAAAAATGTTATACAGTGTTTTTTCCCTCTGCCTACAAAATGAAGGAATAAACCTTTCCCAAGTTTTCTAAAAATTTTCTTGAGTTCAGAGAGAATAACCTTCAGGGAGATATTCTTTCAGTCGTAGTTTCACCAACATGGTCCAGGGTGATGTGTTATATTCTTAGAGACAAGAATCAAAATTATGAGCTTCAACTTCTTTGAGCATTTAATTATTTTTTTTTTTTTTTTTTGCATATGATGACATAATATTCTTCCAACTTTTTCTGTAGGTCTAGATTTAAAAGTAAAACAAAAACAAAAAAAAAAACCCTGATAATTTCAGTTCCTTCAGTCTGGGGATTAACAGACTTGCTTTTAGAGGGGATATGATTATAAATTCTGCAAATCTGAACCTGTCATTTTTCAGGCTGACTATCTCCACAATCCTTCATCATGTGTGAAAATCATTGCCACTATCTTTGTTAGGTAAAACTGCAAAAAATTGGGAGGTTGACCTCAATGAAAATGTGTTCCTAATTTCAGTAAATTTGAATGAAAAAAAAAAATCTGCTCTTTAAATCCACAAGAACTGCATGTTTTTTTCTTGTTACAGAAATCTAATTCGTGTCAATGGGACCTACATTTCCCATCATTATTCAGAATACATATCTTTGATCATCTATTGTTCCAGGACCATATATGAAATTCTCTTTCAAAATCTTACAAGATTACAGATAAAAAAAATCTGACTTTAATACAAGCACTAAACGTATGGTTTTCAATCTCAAAAACTAACAAGTTGAGAGGTTTGGGGTTTTTTTTTAACTTGGGGAGAACATGTTACAATTTTACTGTATTCAGAGTTTTAATTTTCCATTTAAGAAGATGGTGATATAATAGCCAAAAATGACTATACATCAAAAATATTAATGTCTCTCTCTGAGCATGTGTCAAAGAAAATAACTTTTCATAAAACACAAGTTGATAAGCAAAGAATATTTCATTGTCTCCTTTGGTGTAGTTTGTACAAAACAGTTGTACTGGCCAAGCAGCTACTTTGAATTCAAGAGAGGGAACAATACTGATACACTCACAGTAAATCAACAAGTTGAATATTTTAGTACCCCAGTAGCATGATGTGAATAATTGATTGTGTTTGTTCTCCTAGCTAACCTAAAAAAATATAACCCCTCCAAACATTGGGAGGTAGACAGAAAGTGAAACACTTTTCTTTCATTCACAAATGTGTGTTGTTTTTTTTTAATATTCATACAAGACTATTTAATTTAGTTCATTTTAATTTTGCTTTTGATTGATATATTCCAACACAAAGTATCATTGACTTGAAAATTCAAAATATTTTATTCTGAGCATGTCCAAATGAAATGTTTGTATTTAAATTCCCCCTCCCCCCTTTGGTTTTTTTTTTAGATAAAGCAATTTATCTAAAAAAATTGCTTTAAATTTAACTTTATCTAAGTTAATTGTATTAATCTTGGCAAAAATACTTTTGTTTGAAATTTGTATTGAGTTATATACCTGAGACATCGGGAGATTTTTTTGAATATTTAAATCCCAAACACATAGAAACTGTTGTGTCACTTGATACGCATAAGTAATTGTATGAAGTAATGATGATCTAGCACATGTTTTATGTTTTAATTTCAGCCTCTCTATAAATGCCTAGCTTCATGTAATCCATCAGATTAACTCAAGACTGCTCATTTTACCTAATATTAACCCTTACCTCATCATTCTCTAATGGACAGCAAAACCCCTAGGACTGTTTATGGAGAGATATAGATAGTATTAACAAAGGATATTTTCAAATAAAAATCCTTAGTACTGAGGGCAACTTGGAGAACAATAAATTTTTTGGAAAAATTTATTATCATTGAATACTGAACACATTCAACCTCTCAGAAAGACTTGACAAACGAAAAGGCGATCAGCATGCCCAAACAGCACGGGAAGAGAGGTTGTGTGAAGGGAGAGGGCAGCATTCACATGCCGTCCAAGTGAGGGTAATAAAAAGAGCAATACATTCTGGCTACTGAAACAGGAAAAACCCACAACAAAGCAAATCAAAAAAGAGAGTTTTCTCCAAGGGGAGTAAAAAGAAAACGTTAGAAAGGTCAGTGTCTCATTAAGTCCTTTTTCAAGCACATCAGAGCAGCATGCTGAATACTGTGCGTGGTCCTGTTCCAAGATGCTAAAAGTCTACATGAGCTCTAAAGCCAAAGACACAAATTTATTGACATAAAAGACAGGAAAGTCCATTCAAAGGGGCCACCTCTGGCTCAGCAAGTCCCTGAACCACCCGCTGCTGGGAGCTACAGCTGTTCTGGGGTTGTACTGCCATGGACTGCTTCTCCTCCCATCTTCCACCCAAAGCACCACTGGGGATCATAACTGGAGATCTTATGCACTAAAATAGCCATAACTGCAACAGACACCGAAACTACTTTTATACATTTCTGTCTTCATTTGTTTCATTTTTTGCTTGATAATTTTCCTTTAAAATTAAATGTTTTGTCATCTGAATTAATGTCTTCAGGTAATGGATGTTATCAGATATTTGGACAGATCTCAGTCCTAATACAATTGCTTTTCAACAAACCTCTTTATAAACTATTTTGCGTACAGATTTAATAAATTCTATGGCTTAGACCTTACCACGTTTAGTAATGACTTTGTAATTATACAGATTATGGGTGCAATACTCAAATATGTAAAAAGAAATATTACTTTTATAGTTACAGCCAAATACAAGTCTCCAGTACAAAATGTGGTTATCCTGTACCATCCCAGCATTCAGCTCTTATCAAGTTAAGTGCTCTATTCCACATTCTGATCCTATTAGAGTGTTGTGGTTTAACCCAGCAGGCAGCTAAGCACCACACAGCTGTTCGCTCACTCCCTCCCCACTCTGTGGGATGGGGGAGAGAATCAGGGGCAAAAAAGTAAAATTCATGGGTTGAGATAAAGACAGTTTAATAGGACAGAAAAGGAAGAGAAAATAACAATAATAATAATAATAATGATAAAAGAATATACAAAGCAAGTGATGCACAATGCAGTTGCTCACCACCCGCCAACTGATGTCCAGCCAGTCCCCAAGCAGCGGCCCCCCCGGCCAGCTTCCCCCAGTTTATGTACTGAGCATGACGTCCCATGGTATGGAATGTCCCTTTGGCCAGTTGGGGTCAGCTGTCCTGGCTGTGCCCCCTCCCAGCTTCTTGTGCACCTCCAGCCTTCTCAGTCGGTAGAGCATGGGAAGCTGAAGAGTCCTTGACTAGCAAAAGCACTACTTAGCCACAACTAAAACATCGGTGTGTTATCAACATTGTTCTCATCCTAAATCCAAAGCACAGCACTGTACCAGCTCCTGGGAAGGAAATTAACTCTATTCCTGCCGAAACCAGGACAGAGAGTCATATCGATAGATATGCTCTTTGGGTGTTTAATGACACTTGCATAAGTGGAGGCACAGAGGATCTTAATGAAAAAGAATTATTTCCTTCAATACGCTATTTGCCTTCTCACTCCTTCTAGGGCATGAGGTGGTCAGTTCTGCTTCTTTTTAGGAAGAATCTGCACAAGCATTACATGGTTAAGAACAGAGCTGCTATTCTTTTGGTTCAGCTAGTTCCCAGCAGATGAACCAAGTCTGGTTTTATTTTCACAGACTATCACTCTGAGAGTAAGGTATTTGTGGTGCCCTAACTATATGCATTTCTATATTTTTAAGTCACTTTATTTTGCATTTATTCTTAACTCTCAATCTCAGACAGTTTAGTGTGATACCTTTGTAAAGCATCTTATAGCTGTTAAATCAGGAGCATGAGAACCATGAAAAACCTAATTTGTCAGTCTACATCAACTTTTAAACACTCTCCAGACTGGTTCAATAAGAGGGCTGAAAATCATTTTTTCCCCCTCATTTCCCTTGGGTAAATCATAATCAGAAAAAGGCCATCACTGAGGTCTAGAGAGACTATCACAGCAACAGTGTGACTCAAGGAGATAGCTGCACTGAAGATACCTTCCACATACTAAATCAGCTCTAATTCATTCTTTCATCGCTCTAAGATGATTCTCTTCAGAATATGAATGTCACTGTCAAGTAAATAATGATAAAAGGGCAGGTATACTTAGAGTATCACAAATATATAGCTTCAGAGCTAAGGCATTATATTGTGTTTGCATTCTACACAATATCGCATAATCTGTAGCATTCTCCTGTACTTCTCAGGCAAATAACACCCAGAAGTTAACTGTGTACAAAATTTAAAACAATGTCAAGGTTCCCTATAATTCTACAATTAACATTTTATAATTCAGTTTTCTAAAGTTACTAACCTCAACACTAGCAGCTTATAACATTCATAACAGGTATTCACAGCACAAATTCCCTTTATATCAAATATACCTAAAATGAGAAGTATTGGAGGGATCACTTCTAATTGGTGCTTTCAGGCAGGTAGAGTACAAAACACTTGGAAAGGGGCATATACTCTGATACATGCAACAGTTGCTTATCTGGAATGCAATTGCTGAGTAATAGTGCTACAAGGGGGGAAAAAAAAAACCTTCAAAAAGAAAATGATCCATTCTGAAGAAATGTACTAGAAGTACAATTTCTTGCATAAGATGGATTTTCTTTTCTCTTTATATATTTGAGATAACTTCTGTAACAGAATGATGTTTCTGTGCATGTCATATAATGCCCCAGAGTTATTGCTCAAGTGAAGTGATCTCCTCAGAGATATTTGAATGTTCTCTACTTCTCCAGTCAATTGCAGTTCTGACGTTCCACACTGTTACCCCACTTGGATTTCATTAACACCTAATTTACAATCATAAACCATGTAAATGATTGGAGCAGATGCAGAAAAATAATTATAATTTGGGCTGAAGTCTTCATTTCCCAACCTATTTCAGTAACAATAAAATCCTCTCTCTAGAGTAGACAGGAAGACTTTATGCACAAACCCAACTGAATAAATATTCTCAGCCCTGGGCATTTAATTTCTGGAAACAACCCATGAATGGAGGAGTAATGTCCCAAATTATGAACCAAGCAATGCGGGACATTGTTCTCCACATAAGGATTACAGTGATAAAATAATTATGAAATAGGAAATTCTTAATGTCTCCAATTAAGAATTTCTCAAGTGTTTTAGCTTTAAAGTACACAATACTTGGCTTCAAGGGAAGTTTCCTGGGTGCTGAGGATATTATCCACTAGGTCTTACCTCAATCTACAAATCCAGAAGCTCTTTCTCCTTTTGGGGTACTTTTGCATAAGAACTTAAGCTTGCTTATCTTATAAAACACAGCACAAATACAGAGACTTTTGCTGATGGAACCTGGCAAAGAAAGAACAATATTACCTCCCAATGAGTTTAACTGTTCTGATCTCTGGAACCACTCTCAAATAATGCCCAGAGGCATACACTTGGGTGGTAGAACAACTGCTGCCTCCTCTATTATAACTTCCTTCTAGCAATAAGCCTGAACTTTTTTAATACCAAAGCTGTATTGACATTTATTTCATTTGCCTCACATTTCTACCATGTCCATTTTTTTGCTGCTATCACATTTTCTATTAGTATATATCTGTCACTACAGTGTACTAACAAAGTGCCATAGTTCACTTTGGCAGTTGACAAGCTTGTGAGTTTTAATCATGTCAGAGATGCTGCTACTCTCACTCCAGGACACACAAACTAAATGAGCCACAGGACAAATAAATAGCATGTGAAGAGAGGAAATTTCATAGCTATGCAAATGCTGCAGAAGTAGGTCATAATGTCTGCAGCAGAAGTCTTACTGTGGTAGATTACTTTGAAATAACTAGCAATGCTCATTGATGATTAGTGTGCTGAAAAAACAGAATTAAATTAAAATAGTGAAAACTCGCACAAACTTTTAAAGGATTAAACATTTTTATTATATTCAAAAACCCTTCTATATTTGCTTTACACTTGCACACTGATTTCATTTATTAATTGATGTGCATGGCTGCACTCAGCATCCTCATGTACCGTTCTCAACCGTCCTGGTTTCAGCAGGGATAGAGTTAATTTTCTTCCCAGGAGCTGGTACAGTGCTGTGTTTTGGATGTAGGAGGAGAACAATGTTGATAACACACCAATGTTTTAGTTGTTGCTAAATAGTGCTTTCGCTAGTCAAGGACTCTTCAGCTTCCCATGCTCTACCGACTGAGAAGGCTGGAGGTGCACAAGAAGCTGGGAGGGGGCACAGCCAGGACAGCTGACCCCAACTGGCCAAAGGGACATTCCATACCATGGGACGTCATGCTCAGTACATAAACTGGGGGAAGCTGGCCGGGGGGGCCGCTGCTTGGGGACTGGCTGGGCATCGGTCGGCGGGTGGTGAGGAACTGCATTGTGCATCACTTGTTTTGTATATTATTATTATTATTACTATTTTATTTCAATTATTAAACTGTTTTTATCTCAACCCACGAGTTTTCTCACTTGTGCTCTTCCAATTCTCTCCCCCATCCCGTCGGGGGTGGGGGGAGTGAGCGAGCGGCTGTGTGGAGCTCAGTTGCCAACTGAGGTTAAACTACGACATCAACAAAAACTGATAATCAATACCATGATGCTTATTTGAAGACAATGAAGAAACACTGTAATTCTGAAAATTTGCTCCAAACCATCCATGATCAATTCATGAAGTTGAAAACTGAAGCCTAGAAAATCATGTCCTGTTTATGGTTATTTCACAGACAGAAATGTTAAATTACTGCTTACATTATTACTGAAATTAAACAGGTAGTGTATAATAAATAGTGACTTTTCTCTATTTTCTAAATTGCAGTGAAAAATAAATATTCAATATTTTCTATGTCAGAAATATAATTACTAACAGAGAAGACTATGTACAGCATTTCATACTATTGAATTTCTTGAGGGGGATATGCAAAAACCCCTGCATTTTTAAGACGACTCATTCTGAACTTTAAAAATCTCTCAGGCTAATTTAAGATAAGTAATGTAAGAACCGGTAGGAAAAAAATAGAAGAGAGGATCTGGGTAACATTCATAAAAACACATCTGCACACTGGAAACTCAGTCTCAACCTGCAAATTCTCTTGTTCCAAGATAATCAGTACTTACAGGACATATTGTGTATGTTACTTGAAACCAGTTTAACCTTTCTAAGGAAGCACAAACCCCACATAATTCCATCATTTAGGTGAGTGTTGACTGCTTAGCACTTCCAACAGTTTAAAGAGAATATCACAGATCAATGACTTAAAGCTGATCTCTTTCCTAAGAGCAATTTGAAAAAAGTGACTCCTGAAGCAAGGAATCCCTGAAATTTGCCTTTTCCAGACTAGCATTTTATTTCTATAACTTCTGGGACATGGCCCAGTGGCACCCTATGTTTGAGATAACTGGCCAGCACTCAGTGGGGTAACATACCTATACGCCTAGCACACTGACATGGAAAAGTAGTAACTAGGACTTTGGAAAAGCAGAAATTTATAATCCACATAGAGACCAGAGAACCTACAGAGAATAGCATCACTCAGTCTTACACACTTGAGCTAACTGTTATACTTTGTTTGACAGAGGTAGGTTTAACTGTGACATCATGAAGAGAAGTCAAAGCAAGTGCAGCCAGCTTGGGTAAAGAGGGAGAGGGAGTCAGAGAATTCAAACTCATAAACTCTTAAACTTGACCTTCAATAACCATAAGTATATGAAATACTACTTTAAAGAGCACACTAGCAGAAGAATAGAACAACCCTGGCACATCAGCTCTCTTCCACAACCCAGAGAACCAGTAGCTTAGAAGAGAGAGAACATACTTGGGACATGTGAAATCAACAAGTTTTATTCAAAGACGGCCTTGAATTCCAACCTTTCTACATCTTAGAAAAATTAGTTTATCTCTCTCTAATGGAATATATTTTTTGTTATTTATGCAAATCTTCTTCTGTGCATGAAACACTGTGAAGATGCTTGACTGAAAATTTAACAAGTGCAAAATGGGAGCTGCCATCACAGGCTGATTGGATGCAGAAGTCAGTATTTTGAATATCCAATATTTTTGATAAAAAAAAAATAACAGTAGGAAGGAAAGCTATTGGCTGTTGTCTATCAACACATTACCATGTATTTTTCGGAAGCTTTTATCTTAATTTAGAATAAATACACACAACATTAAATCTTGAAAACTTTCACAGATTGTGAAAATTGTTTCCCAGTTCTGTGTTGTCTTTAAACTGAATAGCATTTTATATCAGCTCAAAAATATGCAACAGTACCATTTCATAGATCCTTAAACAGAGACTATAATTATCCTTTATTGATTATATCATTATTTTAACTTCCTACTGTATTTTCTCTTGCCTTCTTCCCTAGTGACTTTTACACATCTGTTGAAATATCCTTTGTTCTTTAACTCCTGACATTAGCTACCCAAAAAGTTTATATTTCTGTAGTGATTTAACATAGAATATTCTCTCGTTCATGTAATCATACGTGTTACTTGAATGGATGCTTCTGTTGGACTCAGACCCTACTGTATGTCCCTAATGCTTCTGGACATCTGATGGATTACAATGAGCTTCATAATAGTTTAGAACTCCCTCATACACTTGTGACAAAAGAATGGGTGCTAGGAGGCTTGAACAGCTAACTAAACTCGACAGTCCTGTCAACACTTATGAGAGTTGTTTGGACAGAGGGTCAAGCAGAGGAAGGAAGAGGACTAGAGGGTGAAGGATCCTGACAGAGAGAAATTCAGTTCATTCACTTTTGCTTTTATTTTCTTGGTTTTGTTCATTTGCCATAAAATTAATAAAGAGTCTGAATGAAGGACATTACTTGCATATCTTAACTCTTCACTTCTGAACAGAAGGAATTGAATTCCAATGCACTGACAATGAAATCAGCAGGCAATCCAATTTTTTAGTTAAAAATATATGGAAATATCTATATACTACTTTTTATAAAAAGAATTCCATTATTGATAATGCATTTGAATTTTTCTTTATAAATTAAGATAATGTATATAATTTCACAGAATCAGAGAATAATTTAGGTTGGAAGGGACCTCCTGCTCAAAGTCCTCTCAACTAGTTCCTCAGGGCTTAGTCCAGTCAAGTTTTGAAAATCTCCAAGGTTGAAGAGCCCTCAATGTTGTTGAACAGATCTTCTAGTTTTAACCACGCTCATGATGAAAACATTTTTCTTACATCTAAAATTATATTGCAACTTATGATCATTGCCTCACCCTTTCACTGTGAGACTCCAAGACTACCATTTCATCTTCTCTATATCCTCCCAGCAAACAGTTAGAGACAGCATTAATATCTCCCCTTCCCCTTCTCCTCTTAAGGCTTTAGCCTTAAACTCTGCACTCTCAGTCTCTCCTTGTACCATGTGTGCTCCAGCTTCTTCATAAAGACATTAAACGGCACTGATCCCTGAATGACACTGCTCATAACTGGCCACCAGCTGGATTTCTACTTCCGATCACAACCCTTTGAGCCCAGCCAATTTTCCACTTATCTTTTCCATCCCCTTATCCAGTCTGCATCGCTCTGAAATGGCTAAGCTTACTATGGGAGACCACGTCGAAGGCCTGCTAAAATCAAATTATCCAACAATGACCCTCCACCAGATTCTCTCTAGTATGTCCATGTCTTACTTGTCCTAGGGAGCCCAAACTGGACACAGCACTCCAGTTGTTGTCTCACAAGTGCAAAACAGAGGAGGAGGATCACTACCCCGAAGTTGCTGGCTGCACTCTTGGTAATGTGGCACAGTACGGGGTTGGCCTTCCTCACTGCAATAATATCTCTGTGTATTATATAATCTCACATAACCTCGACAGGGAAGAGAGTCCGCTGAGCATAAAAGACTCAACTGTTCTCTCACAGCATTGTATAGCAATCAGTTTGTTTGATTTTGGCAATTCTGAACATTACAAGAGATGGAGAAATGTCAGTAACCCAAAAAGAAATTGTGGGTAGAGTAGAGGAGACAAAGAAGCTTGCATAATAATATGTGACTTATTTTTACATACAATTCAAAACATGGGATTGAACTATTTTGGTATGACACGTAAAAAATGACAATGATCCTGAAAGCTATTCTGTGACTGAATATGATAACTTCTATTGTCTTAGAATCATAGAATCATTAAGGTTGGAAGAGACCTCTAAGATCATTGAGTCCAACCATCAACCCAACACCACCATGCCCACTAAACCATGTCCCAAAGCGCCTCATCTACCCGTCTTTTAAATACCTCCAAGAACAGTGACTCAACCTCTTCCCTGGGCAGCCTCTTCCAATGTTTAACCACTCTTTCAGTAAAGACATTTTCCCTCACATCCAATCTAAACCTCCCCTGGCGCAACTTGAGGCCATTTCCTCTCGTCCTTTCGCCAGTTACTTGGGAGAAGAGACTGACACCCACCTCGCTACAGCCTCCTTTCAGGGAGTTGTAGAGAGCGATGAGGTCTCCCCTCAGCCTCCTTTTCTCCAGGCTAAACAACCCCAGCTCCCTCAGCCGCTCCTCATAAGACTGGCTCTCCAGACCCCTCACCAGCCTCGTTGCCCTTCTCTGGACACGCTCCAGCACCTCGACGTCCTTCTTGTAGTGAGGGGCCCAAAACTGAACACAGTATTCAAGGTGCGGCCTCACCAGTGCCGAGTACAGGGGCACGATCACTTCCCTGCTCCTGCTGGCCACACTATTTCTGATACAGGCCAGGATGTCCTTGGCCTTCTTGGCTGCCTGGGCACACTGCCGGCTCATGTTCAGCCAGTTGTCGACCAGCACCCCCAGGTCCTTTTCCGCCAGGCAGCTTTCCAGCCACTCCTCCCCAAACCTGTAGCGCTGCATGGCGTTGTTGTGGCCGAAGTGCAGGACCCGGCACTTGGCCTTGTTGAGCCTCATACAGTTGGCCTCAGCCCATCGATCCAGCCTGTCCAGGTGCCTCTGCAGAGCCTTCCTACCCTCGAGCAGATCAACACTCCCGCACAACTTGGTGTCGTCTGCAAACTTACTGAGGGTGCACTCGATCCCCTCGTCCAGATCATTGATAAAGATATTGAACAAGACCGGCCCCAAAACTGAGCCCTGGGGAACACCGCTCGTGACCGGCCGCCAACTGGCTTGCACTCCATTCACCACAACTCTCTGGGCCCGGCCGTCCAGCCAGTTTTTGTCCCAGCGCAGAGTACACCTGTCTAAGCCGTGAGCCGCCAGCTTCTCGAGGAGAATGCTGTGGGAGACAGTGTCAAAGGCCTTACTGAAGTCCAGGTAGACCACAACCACAGCCTTTCCCTCGTCCACTAGGCAGGTCACCTGGTCAATTAGATACCAATTACTTAGACTACAGTCTATTGTAATTGTTCTGTGACAAACTGTTCAGCTTCCAGTTAATGCTTGTATTGCTTTTTTCCATCCATATTTTATCAATCTGCTGTAATATCTTGAGAGACACACCTAAGCACTGTGCTAGAGTGCAGGTGATTTGCACGAGATCCATTTTCTGTTAGAGGTTCAGAGCTCCATGGGTCTATGCAGATTATTTTGATATTTGATAGAAAACAGATTTATACAATATTATTGCATCATTAGCGTCTATGCAACATTTCATCTACTTGGTCTTTACAATGACTTCAACAAGAGAAAAAAATTCAAGTCTGTTTTAATGATTCTGAGTTGCAAAAAATGCAAGTATTTCTAATATTGACAAAATGGAACAGCTATCAGTTCAAATCGTTGTGGCAACTGGTGCAATCAATTCATGTGAAAAACCTGAACTATTTAAGTCAACATCAAAGCTCCATGGCCTAAAATTTTTTATTTCAAATTTTTGTTTCTGTTTGTCTTCCATTTGTTTAAAATTAGTTTCTACAAGTTTACTTATTAATATAGCAGTTTTATTAGCAATAGAAGAATTTATAATCAAGAGAAAGCATGATGACAGCTACAGATTCTGAAGTAAATATTATGAATAACTTCTGGGATCAGAACAGTTTAAAAAAGAGCTTAATTAAGTACTGGATTTTCTAAGTAAAAATGTTTGAATTATTCTTATCTCTGTACCAGATTTTTTTTTTTTCCTTTCTCTTATTTTTTCCCCAGAGCTTGTTCCTGAATTATTAGCTATGGTGACAAATATGTTTCCCCACTCTTAGCAACATGGAGACGTTGCTTATGGCTTTACATGCCATGTAGTGTAAGACCAGGGAGAAAAGAACTTACTCTAGGAAAAAAAGCGGCAAACAGGAGGTGACAGACAGCTCATGTTGATCCTCCATGACTTGATAATGACATTATCTTCCAATAGCTTGCAGGACAACATGTCACTGCTACATATCTAAAGCTACAGATGCCTCCTAACATCCCAAAGAAAATGCAAACAGCAGAGACAGCACTTATCAAGGTCCATGGTTTATATTTTCTCTGTGCAGTTTCCCCTAGTTAACTATTAAAATGGGAGTTTCAATATGCATTTGCTGCCTGTGAGGATATCATTGCTTGGGTGAAGCAGTCAACACCTATGTTATTAAGACATATTCCAAGAATCCAGTCTTTTACCACATTAGCATATGAACAGGCAAAATTACGAAGTCATATACCTGAAGCATAAATTTATAACAAAAATTGAAATAATTTCTTGCTGATTTCAGGAAAGTGTTTAAGGTACTTTATATTAAGCTAGCAAATGCTATGAAGTTGGCGGCTTGCCTAGCTGAGAAACAGCAGGAACTACCATTCAGTGCCACTTTCTGGACACAGAAAGTATCTTTACATGGCACTTTACATATGCTGATATCTACGCTCATTGCAGTAATGTCATGCACCACTGCATGGCATAGCACAACTCACCTTCCATTTTAATTCCCAGTCTTCAACTGTAATCGGTAGAGGCATTTAAACCAATTCCTATTGTTCTGAGAAATAGGATCACTGGCAAGATTGTTCTGTTTGTTTTTCATTTAGGCCTGAAATATTTATAGCTAACATACAGCACAGTGGATTGTTAATGAGAGTAAAGTACTTTGAATGGCTACCTACGTATTTTAACTACCCTTCATACTCAGACTACAAACTACAAAGTCTGAACTATTTTATCGTCACTGTTCTTTTGTTATTAAAAATGAATACCGTTTTTATTTAGATGAAGAGTGCAATATCATTAGTATTACCTATGCACAGTGTGCCTTTGGGCTGGGGAAAGGAGGAAGGGAAAGAAAGTTAACTTTAATGAGCTCTTTCTCAAATTTTTTCAGTAGATATGCTCCAGAGCTGCACACACTGACACTCGGGTGTGCTCCTTCCGTTCTCAGAATACAAACACTGTTCTGGTTGGCAAATATATGCCCCATTCCCTCGGAAACATCATCCTAAAGAGAAGTCTTCCAAACTATCTAGCTCTACAAGGTGCATCCATCACTAAAAATCAACCAACCTTGCTTGATAAAGGCATGAACCTGAATTATCCATGCATTGTTAATTAGCATGTCATTTAGGGATCACCACTCTCATATATTTTCTTGCCATCACTTTTTAAGCACCGGGTAAGAAATGGTGTTTTCATCAGTCCACTAGCTCATAGCTTGTGTATAAAAATTGTTTGCAAGGTACTAAATTCCATGTAATAGAAGGTTTGACATTGCCATTAGATGGGAGAAAAACATTTTTCAGACACACAATTTCACATACCTATTTAAATATTTTCTGAGAAAATGACAGCCAGTAGCTCTTATCACAACAGACATGATGCAAACCTTTGTGCTGGTAAACCAACTATGAGATGTAAACTTTATATTCTGAAATGCCAAAATGTTACCTGCAAATGCAGAAGCAATTCTCTCTTGCGCTTGACATACTCTAACTCTTTAGTTTTCTCTTAAAATGGAAAAAAAAAATATTAGAAGATGTTGGGGAAGGGAAATTCTGGTAGTAGGCTTGAAATTTGAGTGTCAAAGCCACATAGGCAGGAAAGAACACAAATCAAGCCATAGAAATTCAATGTTTAAAGACGGGATATCATATCTGCTTTCATTCTCTACTTGACTTAGGACTAAAACCACAACATTTCTGGTTTCATTTTATAAGATACTTTTTATTTGTGCTTTTATTTTAAATCTTTTTTTTTTTAAATTGTATTTTACATAATGTGACACAAATTGCATACTGCAGAGGAACCTGTCTCGGTGAATGAAACCATTTTCATCTCAAGAGTTTTATTATCTGTTAAAATCTGTTTAAATATAGGCATTCAGTTTTATATTGCTTGACTTTTATGGAGAAGCTGTTTTACAGGAGCAGGATTTTGAGTAGACAAGATCACAACAAATACTTGTGACTTTGACATGTAAGATCAGAAAACATGAAGAAAGAATTATCTAAATTTTCAGAGTTATTCACATACATCAAAATATTGTCATAAGCCAGAGACCTTCTAATATATTGTATTTGTTATGATAATGCTTTCCTGACATGTAGTAATGTGGAACTGTGTACATCTTAGACACATACACACAATAAAAAAGCACCCAGGACTGTTAAATTTAAAACTGCTGAAGCATTTTAACTTTTAATCGTATATAATGCTATTATTCTTTTTGAAACATATTGCTTGATTGATCACAGATTATTGAATAGAATGCATTCGTATATTAAAGAATAAAAAGGATAGTATGTTAGACTACTGCTTTACTTTTGTTTTAAGCAGAGTGTACAAAGGCAGCTTGACTTTTGTGCTATAAATAGCATCACAGGCAATTCTTTTTTTTTTTAAATGTACTGCAGCAAGACACATCTTTACTGTAACACTTGACCAAATTGCCAGCTCTAGTTAGAGTTAAAAGAATTGAAAAATTGAACTTTGTACATTAGATTTTACAGTGCTGCAGGCTCTTCATGGCTGATCTATGATAAAGAAAACTAAGATTCTTATGAAAAAGTAAAGCAGCAAATCATTGCAAGATTTTAAATTACACTGAACATTCTGCATGAAACTTCAATCCATCAAATGGCCACTGAAAAATGAGGTAATTACCTACAATAATTTGCATGTTAAGAGCTAATACAATATTACAAAGTAAAGTCCAGTTGCACATTAATTGTGAAAGCAATGCGTAATTTCCTGATTAATGTTTCATGCCTAATATTCTTCCATGCTCTGTCAGATGCTAAATAACAATATGGCCAATCAATCTACAGAAAGTAGGCGCAGGAAAAGACCCAGTTTAGTTTTCATAAATCCTGGTGCAACAATTTCAGTTACAATAGGCAATATTGTGAAGTTTATAAAAGCAACTGTTCAAATTGAACTCAAAAGATATTTTAAGTAATTAAACTTTTCAGCAAAAGGACCCAAGACACAATCTCTGCTTTTTTAATCCTTCATACATGGAAGCATAAACTCCCCTTCTTCCAAATAAGAGGGAGACTGGAGCTGGGGAGAGAGCAATGAGAGGGTAATATATTGTCACCCACATGCACACCTTGGCTCATGGGTGTCTGTCTGGTCAGCAAAGGCTAAGCACGTCAAAGAAATGATATGTTCAGTCTCTCTAGAGGAGGATTTCTATCCATGCTCCTCTGTCGAGGCAGGAAGGAGTATTCCTCAAGGACTGAAACTCACCTGACCTGTCAGCCAGAGACAGGGTGTCACAGTTTTGAAAGAGCATCAAGCAAAGAAATGAAAGGATGACAAAAATAAGGAAAAACAAAAAATACTGCTAATAAATAGTGCCAAAATGAAGGTAGCTTTAACTGCCAACAGCAGAAAACAAGTGTGGCCTGGAATTTCTCTCTTCTATATTTGCCAATTCAATGGCCAGATTTTTTGCCAGACATAATTTGCCAGGCATAAAAATTAAAAAGAACAATTACAGGACCATAAAGTCTTTTGACTTTCTATTGGTTTGCTGGGAAAACCCTCTGAAAGGTTTGACAGGCGAGTTATTAACTCAGTGTCATACAAAACAGTAAAATGTTTCACAGAACTTGGAGAGGGTGGTTGGGTAATTCTCAAAGCAGAGCTTTAAAACACTAAATAGTCAGGCAGAATGAGCCAACAGGAAAAAACTGTTAAAAACCAGAGCTATTGACATCAATGGAAGCAATGGCCACCTGTAAGAAAGAAGAGACTTCAAAGAAAGAATATTTGATTTCCACTGGATGCTGAGGAAATTGCTGGAGACTTTGTGATCCAATGGATGCAGTAAACAAGGAACTGGACATTTTTTAATGAGTTATGCCACCAATTTAACTGGGTGACCTTAAGCAAGGCATGTGACTGAAGTGTGTCACTTTCCTCATCTGTAAAAGAGGTATTCTTCTACCTATTTCAGAGCGGTATTTGGAAACTTGATTAATTTACAAAAACTGCCGCCAGACTCTTGGAAGAAGGTGACTCTTAATTGTTCTTCCTTAAAGCAGACAATTTTGATTAGAATAAAAATGGCAGTAAAGCAACTGTGGATTTCCAAAGCCAGGCTCCAGGGACAGATTCAATGTGTCCATTTTTTAATCCTTAACTAAACAATAAATATTTGCTGGGAGTGATAAGAATATGTTTTGTGTTAATTTCCCTGCCTACACAAAAGCTATATGATCAGCTCTTCAGCTGTGAAAGCTAAGATTTCATGCTACCCATGTGTAAAGACGTGTCAAAATTTATTGACCTGATGGGTATATTTTGAACCATTCCTAAAAAAAGAATCTGTCACCTACCGATGAAAATAAAAGAACAGAAAACAGAAGACCCTAAAATGGCTTATGTAGTTTAAAGATGTTCTCAGAAACTCACTAGTAATTTTTTGTATTCTTGTACTGTCATTCTGTATCACCTTCCAACCTCCAGTCAGATGCCTACAGAATCCTACTGGGAATCTCAGAAGCCAGAAGAGCTGAATGGCTTCCTGCAGCAGGCAGTAGCAGCTCCAGTTTTACCAACAGTTCTCGTATTTTCACCCTTTCTCAAACTCTGAGCTAGGCTTTCTTTGCTACATTTTCAGGATTATTCATTGAATTTAGACTTTCAGACCTGGCACTTAAAATGAGTTTACCACACTTCTGCTATTACTTCACTGCAGGGTCAATCCAAAAGTTTTTTTGAGTCCATCAGGACAGTAAACAGTTTTCCAATGAGATTATTAAACAGCAGCACTGTTTATTAACTACTGCAAACTTTTGATCTTTCTACTTACTTTCCAGGTTCTATGGCAAATCCTATTCATGTCAGTGGAGGACCACACAAAATAAACACCCTAAGGCAGCAGAGCAAGAGAAAACAAGAGAGAAGAAATCAGTTTATTTTACCCATGTCTTACCTAAAAGCAAAATGCTTTCATTTTCCACTGTGGGTTGCTTCTAAATGAAATTTAGAAATGTTTTTTATCATCGTCCTTTTCTCAGCTTTCACAACCAAGCTTGTATGACAAAATTACTATAACTACTTAACGTTTTGTGGAAAGTTGCTTCAGAGAAATTTCTATGCTGTGCTAAAACAAACCGCGCTCATCTTTATGTGTACTGTGCCATACCTGAAACTCTAATGAATCAGGAATTTACTCATGTGAATACATGCTTCCAAGAGCCACATAAGTAGAAAAAAAAAAATCCCAAACACTTCTAAACACAATATGAAAAATAGGAACTTCTAACCTAATAAAGTTTCAAGCATCTCTATGACATGCATAATACTTTAAGAGTATGTGTCATTGACTGTTAAATATTCTATTTTGATTGAGCATACTGAATTTCCTCACTATTCTCTTTATCTTTACTGTATTCACATTTAGTTAATATATTTTGATTTAGTAAACCACGTTGCCTACTCTTAAGAGTAGTTCCATGAGCACCAGAACTGATAAAGACCAATTTTGTAGATAATGTATGTCACAGTGTATGATCTAAATAAAGTTTTCTGGATGGAAAATCCTCACTTATCTTTTTAATTGCAAGTAATATGAAAGTATGTTCTATTTATCTTCAGGGGCAAGAGAATTCACTGTGCTGGTTCCCTCTGCAATAAATTGAATGAAAAGGAAATATTAAATACACAACGAACTGTGAGAAAGTAGAAGGAAAAAAAAAAGAACTCTCATTGATTGGCAAGTGTCTACAAAAAGTGTTATTACATTACTATAGATATTCACACTGAAACTATTCTTGTTTGTTGCAACTGCAGCAGTTTCTCGCAGTTGATGTTGCAACAAATGAACTCTTTCATGTAAAAATAGACAAATATGGAAAAGATAACAGAACTAGCAAAAACAGTACTTAAATGTTTTCAGAATCCTGTCCTACAAAGATGGTACTTTGTAAGGAACTTTTACTAGAGTAAGTAATGTAAATACTTACCAAGTAAATAATTAGTCATCAGTAATTATGTTGAGGATGGGGTAGGTAGTTTGGGAACCAATAATAGATATATTCCAAAGAAAATCTTTTAAATTTTCACAGCCAACAGGTATTGCTCACTGTCATTGTAACTGGACTAGTGCCTAACCATCTAACATGTAGATAAAGTACCAAGGTACTTTGCCTTTTTTCACCTGTCTCTGTCTTGAACCATACTGTCAGTTGCTGTAGAAACAAGGGCACTGAGTTGTAGGGAAGAGGCTTCTATGAAAAGCCACAGAGACTTTTAATTTTGGGGACAGTGTTTTTAAAGTGCATGATACACATCTGAATTTGTGGGAAAGGAATAGAATAGTCATGGTCTTGTCTACTCTCCAATTATTCACCAGTCTACACAAACAGAATCAGGGTAGCAGAGGTGAGAAGAACCATTAATTTGCTAATTATGTTAACTGTAGAAGAAAGTGGAATGCTTTTTTTTTTCCTTTGGTACACCCACTATAACCTTCATGAGTTACACTGAATACCAAAACTTGGCAGGCTCTTTCAATGTTTTATTATTTAACTAGGAAATATATATAACAGCCTTCACCTAAATACACACATATAGATATCTATGCATATATATAGATTAAAAAAATCAACTTTCAAATGCCAGCCTAGAACAAAACTTAATGAGACAGCTAATCTTCCATTATCTGCAAAAAAGGTACAAATAAAGATAGAATTCCAAACCCCCAAGTTTTATAATTTAATTCTCAAGTAACATTTGACAGTCATTAAATAGCTGGACTGAACCTTAGGTTGGCTATGAGTCATTTGCCATTGCGTTTCCTCTCACATCATCCATTTTCTTTTCTTGCAGTATCCTGTCTTACCTACCTGACTTGTATGTGGTTTCCTTAGCTGCTCACCTTTCAGAAACTCAGTCTAATGAAATAAGTCTATCTTGTCCTTTCATTTCGGCATGCAACAAGAGTTGGAAAGGTTCATAGTGTGCTATAAAACGCAAGTACCCATGCATGCTCCAGCCTCCGACTAAGCAGCATGACGGTTTCAATGACCAGATTCGATATGCATACAAGAAAGCCTAAAAGGAAAAAAAAAAAAGCCTAACCCAAACACCTCACTATACCTGAAACCTGACTGCCTGTGAAGATGTTAACATGAAAAAATTTCAAGCCTCATTCCCAGAGTTGGACTCTTCCCCGGCTCCTCTTCCTGGACGGCTCAGCTCAGCCCCCAAACAGCTGCCTCCTCACTCCCACTGTGCACAGTGGTCTGTCACCTTCCTCAGCTTGTTCAGAAAAACATTCACTTAATTTCAAGTTCCATATACCACAACAAGATGCAGTTGTTTCAAGTAAGCAGCTCCAATTTGATGCACTCTTATTTCACAAGCAGGTGTTACTGTTTTGCCAGAAATTAATGAAAGACAAGCTCAATAAAAGAACATACCTTCAACTTCCCTCCCACCCAACAAACTTAGAGTACTAAATAAAACTGACAATTGCTGTAGCACAGACTTAGTCCTAAAGAGAGTTCAGTGGTGAAAGCATAAAAAAAGCCAGGTTAAACTTTTGGGTTTTATTTTTTCAGATTACAAAAAAAATCCAGCATTTGAGGAACAGAGATTCAAGGGAAAGCGTATGTCCTGTAATTTCCACCCGTCGTATTCTGATTCACTTCTTTCTTACAGGTTCCTACTGTATTAAAGGAGGATTTATTTCTATATCTTCATGTGCAGTAAAACTTTGACTTGCTCAAGAACCAAGCAGACCCTACATTTCATGCAAAGCAAGCAAGTACTTAATATCTTTGTGATTAAAAAGGTACCTTGAAACAGTTATAAAAATACATACTTTCCTAAAATGGACCTAGTTTTCAAGTATTCACTACCACTGTCAGAAGAAAGTTCATTAAAATATATTTTGTCCATGCCAAAACCAACATTTTTAGGGAAAAAAAATGTTTTTAGGGGGAAAAAAGAAGACTTTTTGAGAGTTAATACAGAAAACATAAAGAAAGGTAAAAAGTTTTCATCTAGATGAGAGAGAAATCCAGATGATGATGGGGACTGTCAGTCCTTAAACATGATGGACTGTATGTTATTTCAGTTCTGTTTTAGCCTGCGTGATTTACACTTTTACCCTCAGCTACGTAAACACTCAAAAGTTCTACTTGAATCTGGATATAATTTAACCATGAACTTACGTGAGCAATATATTACAAGATACATTTAGTTCTAAAGTACAAGACAACATAAAAAAAAAAAGATCTAGAGTATATATTATTCTCCATTGAGGAACTTAAATAAGCTTTGCAGATTTCTCTACCACTGCAGCCACTTTCCACGTCTTTCGACCTGAACAGCTTGAAAAATAAATCTGATCAAATAAGGGAGAAGGAATAGAATCTGACAAGCAAAATCAATCTCAAAGTAAATATTGTTTTAATTGTTATGTTTGTACTAGTTTTTACTTCTAAATAATTTTCACGTTATTCCATTTTAAAGAAAAAATAGGAAATGTCAATGTCATTTCTCTATAAAAATAGGAATGAATAGACCCCAGGCTTCTAGCGGGGATATTTTGATAAAGGCACTGTTAGGAAAAGAAAGGAACAATAATTATGAAATCATTTGACATCTTTTTTTCAAACTCTAGGTCAAAATACTTCCGAGACACAAAATGCCTTCAAAGAACAGAAGACAACAACAGAGTAAGCATAAGCACAAACTAGAGGATCACACACATTCTTGCAGTTTTCTTCCCATTGCTTTTTTTTCACCTTATCCATCCTTTTCTCACTACATCAGTTGATCATTATTATCCAAGAAAGAACCACCTAACTGGTGTACGTTTCAATGACAGCTGATGCACATCATTTAAACGCAACCTCTCCCTCTGCACTGGCACACAGAGTTCTCCTGGCTGGCATTTATTTTCAGGAAACTTGCAAGAACAAATTCAAAATTACTTGAGAGGCCTTAAAAGAGGAAGAAGCAGAAGACAGGCAGACAATTACATTGTAAACACTGTGATCAACGGTAAAATAGCATTTACAGTGGAAGGAGAGATGAAAACCTAAGTATTGTATTACGATTCCTGAATACTGTTTCTTGCAGATTTATGCTATGGTACAACCAGACACTACTCTCAGTTCATTTTGGTCTGATCCAATTTACACAAAAGCTGCAGGCAACATCCTGACAAATTCAGTAACACAGTCTTGTCTCTGTAGATGAATATACACACACATAACATCTTATACTTCAGCCTCTTTTAAGTTGGACTTGCAAAACAAATGGCACTATGTAGTGATGCAATGCAAAATATTTCTACAGCTGTAGATTTTATTGTTAAAAAAGTCCTGAAACCTTTGTCTATCTTCTTTACTTCTCTGATATTCACCATTTGTGCCTGAGAACAAATGTGTTAGATTTCTATATTGCTTTGGTTGCTCAGGTCGAACATTTGATCAGCACACTGTGAACCGGAGCATTGCTCACTTCGCCAGCATACCATTTTCCAAAAATTTAAAGAGACAGATAATTTATACTATACAAAGTGACATTTTTCTGGGTATTGTCAATCCCAAGCCACAATGGCTGCAGAAAATTATGGCAGGTAATACTTTCAGATAAAAAAACAAAACAAAACCAAACCAACACTTCACAACAGGTTTAGACATTGAGGGAGGGATCTTTGAAAGAAATGCTCTATGATCCCATTAACTTTTAAAATTACTTGAGCTCTAAGCTACTTACATGTTTAGAAAAAATCTTTAGCATGAGCTATCAGATTTATGGGCTCTTACCCAGAGCTTTCAAATTGTGATGGGCAGTCAGATGTCTGAACACAATGATATGCACCTCAATTACACTCACAAAACTGCAGACAAAGTAATAAGAATCTTACTGACACATCCTGAAAACTGTGGCCCATTGTAGTCACAAATAAGTATAGATTAAATATGTATAGGTCAAGAGCCTTTTTTCAATCTTTTCTGATTCTATTCATTAAATAGATTATCTAGCTAGAATGAGTCATATATTTTTCTGCAGATGTGAAGAGCATTGTATATTTTACATGTACTTGGTTTGGATTTACAGTAGTTACTTAAATGCTTCAAAATATCAAGGAAACAACAGTGTGCTTTTATCCATTATTTGTATTGATTTAGTTGTTCCTTGATTTCCAGCAAAAGCTTTAAAATCAGGTTATTCATGGTCTCTTGTTTTCACAAAATCCACAATTTAGAAAGATATTTATTAATCATACTTTTGAATAATTATGTGGGAGAGAAAGAGTGGTGTGGGGGGGTTGGAGCAAAAACTGAGCTCCTTTATACATTCCCACAGTAGCTCTAAAGAAAATTTGAACTATTTTCTCCAAGGACTTCTAAGATCTCAAATACATGCAATAAGAGGGAAAAAAAACCCCAGAACATTTTGTGTATAGATGACCAGAGAAATCTGGCACTGATAAAAGGTTTTTAATTGCCTTTATTCACTTTTCATTATATTCAACATCATTACTTTGAGTGATTTCATAGAGGACAGGATACTTTTAGTAATAAACAATATTATGCTGTATTGGTGTAAACACCTTCCACTTTACTAAACAGTCTTCATGTAAAACAGAACCCCGAGCAACTGCAAATATGGTGTCAATTTGATAATTACCATATCTATTAGTGCAATAAAATAGCGTATTACATAGGATAGTGACTTCATATGTGCAAACCTGCCAGTCAGTCAAAAATGCGTTGTCATATTTCACCCACTATCAGAGCTGACAAAAGATCGTACAATACACAAATCTCTGTAGATGCTTAGGCAAGTACTCATGTATGTTTAAAACATTTGAGTTTTTCCTTTCTCTCTGGATGAAAATTTGCCACTACATAATTAAAGATAAAAACAGAGATTGAGAGCAACAGGCCAGATGTTGATCTCTTGTGCCAGTGCAATGTAGGAATGCCACTCCAAACCAGTAGTATGGGTGAAGCTTTTGCAAGTTCAGGTAGATGTCCCTAAAACCACACAGCTATGTCCATTACAAGTTCCAAAGGAGACAGGCGCAGTAACAAACCTGACATTGCAACCTGCCTTTGAGAGGAAATTCAGTGACACAGAAAAGCACATTTGACAAGTTCATAGTGAGTTCTGCTAAGAGATGCACGGCTTTGTGTGTGTGTGTGGTGTCTGGGTTGATTTCTTTCTTACTGGGTTTGGTTTTTTTTTTCCTTTGCATTTCTAGAAAGATAAATAGATAGATAGAGAATGAGCGTCTACTGATGTAATTTCTCCCTTTCTAATATAAATTTTTACGCAGCTACATTCCCCCAGTACTAAACAAGGCGTTTGTTGCTTCAGCTTGCCGTGAGCAGTACATACAGCTTTGCTCTAGGGAAGTAGACTCCAGTTGCTTCTCAGTTATCTTAATGTCACTTTACACTACACTCACTGTAAAAAGAGGCTTTTAAGAAAGTTGAAATTATATTTATGTTCACTGTAAAATCTCTTCCAGAAATTTATAAAATAATTTTCTTATACCTAAGAATGAGAGCTGGTTTGTTCACTGGTGAAACTCACATCAGAGCCAGCTGACGTCACCTAGAACAAGACTGTAGGCTGCTACTAGTAAATATTAAAACAGTGTGAAAACCTCCTTTCTTAATGTATTGCAGCAATTATAGAATGAGAGATGCAATCTGTACATTACTCCTTATGCAATATAGGGCATTCCATGGACAGAGAAAGAATGAGGCTTGTCTAGAAATAAAGTTATAAAAACTAGGGTTGGCGAATGCTACATTTTAGAAAAGTTTGTCTCCCAGGCTAAATATGTAGTATAATGAGGAAAGATTTTCATTTTTTGCATGCATAAGTTCTAAGTGCAGTATTTATCATTTGCTAAATCACACTCATTTTTCTGCATTTTGCCAGCAGTTGCATCAATTGTCATTTAACTGCTCTAAATAATGTGTTCTCTTCCCTGCTGTATTAAACTATTTCTATCAAGGCTAATGATTTTCTGATTTCCACATGCCAGTGAGCTTGGCAGTAACAAATGATGCCTCTCTTTTGCATGTTGCAAGTAGCTTAAATTATATTTTACATACCCATTTAAAGGATCATTAGTTAAGTTAATCTCCTTGCTATTCAGGAGGATCAAGCATTTTAGTAAAGGATAGTCTCACTATATATCCTCTGCTAGCTCTGAGTACATTTTGAATAGCCTTGGCTTGTTAAACTCACACTCACTACATATGGATAGGCTGCAGAAACCCTAAATATCTACTATGTCCTCAGTTATAGTGGCTTATTATCACTTTGACGTTGTTATCGCTCGACTGGGGAACTACGGATTTCAAAACAGAACCTACCAAAACTTTTGATTTATTTATTTCTAAAATATTTTCTAAAAATAATCACACAAAGCAAGCAGCAAACAAGAAGTTGTGTGAGATTAGGATGTTACAGAATTTCTGAGGGCAAACAGCAGTAAGCATAAAGGGACAAATTTATAGGCAAAGGCTTCCAAAATCATGCCCCACATTTATTGATGCATTCCCCTAAATTGTGTGTCACGACTGACTTTAATTTGAGGATATGCATTATACGAGGCAGTATAATATACTAGGCAGCAATCTGTCAGTGCAATAGTAACAGCACTTGGTGATGCAATCATCTGACAAAATAAGCATTCTAAAATTGGGGTCTATTTATTTCCATTGAAGCAGTTTCACAGGACATGGAATTATCTTTTGTCTGAAATAAATCGCTTCCAACACACTTAGTGACAATGGAATCTAAGAAATGTATTTTTAGGTTTATACAAAGCAAATACAGCAAAATAAATTTTCTCAGTAATCTAAAGTAAAAAGAATTTCATTCTTTTCAGAAAAAAAGGTTTTATTTAGCATTAAAATCTACTTTAATCCCCTTTTATAGATGTAACTCATGCAAACATTTTAAAAGGGAAAAAAAGGCACAAAGACTTCCAAAGTTGACAAAAATATTGGTTCTTTAAATTTTTAAAACTCAACTTTTCCATTTTCATAACAGCTTAACATCTAAATTGTTTTCCTCAATAAATATACTATTTGTTCCCCTTTCCCACCATCAGCTGCACCCCCCATCATTTTAATCGTAGCGAAAAGGAAGGAAAAGGCTGACAGGGGCCGAGGTAGTGTACAAAGGGAAATGGTATAAGCAAATGTTCTCTAAAAATTCAAATGTGGTGAGCAATTCCCTTCCCTTCCGCAGCATCAACAGGCAAGCAAGAAGTTCTGCTCCTGCAGAGCTCACTCTCTATGATTTCCACAAGGAACTTTTCTTGTTTCGGGATCTGAATATCAGGTTTTTATTTGCCAACTGCCTTCCGTCTCAATGCATATGAGATCCTACACATTCTTTTAATTAAAACAAAACAAAACAAAACAAAACCTAAAGAGTCACAAACTTTGAGAAGTCACAGAGCTAAAAGAAGAGACCTAGTTGCTACACGAGCCACCGCAGCTCAGCTGAAAATGGAGCTGATGTTGCAGCTTCTCATGTCCGCTGTTTTTAAATCTGGTTTTGACTATTTATAAATTTGTCAGAAATAAAACATTTGTGCTGAACTTTTCAGCACTGCTAAGTGGTTCATGCTACCAGCCTTCGCTTTTTGTTATTTCTACAGCTTCCACAGCATGTCAGGTAAGTAGGCAGGTTTATGGAGTCTGTTCTCTGCCAAGTACTACAGCACTGTTTCCAGAAATATGTTTCTAATGATTAATTCAGTCTAATATTTAGTCCTGTAAGTGTCAGATTCTTCATTGTTCATAGACGATATATAGTAAACTGTAATAAATATTATTCAACTGAGCCGCCCAAAACAGGAGAAATACTTGTTCAGTTTTTTTATTTTATGCTTTCAGCACAGAATTTGAAACTCAAAACAAAGCAATCCTTTATATAGAGATCACTCCATATCTTCTCACTTCCAGGTGAGGAGAGTAAAATACAAGTCCTAAGGCCTCCTGTAAGCTGCCACCCCTCAGGCTGCACCCTTCTTCCAGCCCTGCTTTGCAGCCCTGCAGCTCAGTGGACACCCAGGTAAAATAAATCCTACACAAGCTTTTCTGGGCCCTCGTTGCAGGAACACAAGTTCAAAGCTCACCTGCTAACGCATCTGCTGCCCACGGCAAGCAGGCCCTTCTCCTCCCCGACAGGGAGGTCGCTGCGCTCCCCCAGCCCTTCGTGCCACAGCAGCTTCGTCCCCCCAGCCGTGCTGCTGCCGGCAGAGAGGCCGTTCCCCCCTTTCCCACAGCGTGCTGCTGGCACAGGGGCAGGACCCCAACAACATACACAGGGAGAGATCCTGTCTCGCCATACTCTTTGTAACAGAACAGAATACATAACAGATACAAACTGCCCTCCACTGCGGTTGCCAAGAAATGCAGTGGCTGGCGAACCCTTGTCAATTTTGCCATTTGTTAGGGTTTTGAGAATTCCACCGAAGTGACGCTGTCTGGTTCACTTCAACCAATTTTCATCTTATTTCAGTTTACTGTAAGAATATAAGCCTTTTTTGCCAATACCCTATTATGCAATTTTAATATATCTTTGGTTTTGCAGGTTATAAAACACCTAATTAAAATTAAAACTCAAAATTCATGTGGACTGAAAAAAGGACCGATACAACTCAAACTCCTCGTAACAAACATACGACCAGGAATGTCAGCTGAAGCTCTCTCCCATTCATAAGATTGATTTTCCTGGCAAGTGCACAAAATAGCTAAAGCAGTCTCTTAAATATTTACCCACAAGTGATCTTAATCTATTATGGCTCGCACATCTGACTAACTGCCATTTGACAATTGCTGATTTATTACAAGAAGTGGTATCCTGGCTGTACTCTCCGTACAAGATTTGACAGTTAGCATCTCTGACATACTTCTTCTTGACAACATACTGCCTTTGCTTCACGTGCACCTTGTTTCTTACAGCAAATATTTAACCTATGTAACTGTGTACAAACTTGTAATTGAACCGGGGCAACACATAGCCCCTAAATATCAAGTAAAAGGCATTAATCGACATGTTTAACTCTGACAGACTTGATCAGTAACAGAGTATAGAGCCTTTCCATTTGCCTGTGAAATTAATTTCGGAAGGCCATTCCCAAATGCTCATGTTGGACTGTGTCACAGGTGGAATTTATTGTCATTTTTGCAGAACCTGTCCAGACGAAAGGAAAGCTTAACTGGCTTAGAGGCTCCAAAATACCTCCTCTCCGAGACCTTACTGGAGTTGTGTCAAGGCACAACTGTGTCGGGGAACTACAGGCCTGTCAGCCTGACCTCGGTGCCGGGGAAGATTATGGAGCAGTTCATCTT
>NW_008824283.1:4919115-4989034 GCF_000699105.1 Pygoscelis adeliae | reverse complement strand
CCCAGGGAAGTGGTTGAGTCACCATCCCTGGAGGTATTTAAAAGACGGGTAGATGAGGCGCTTAGGGACATGGTTTAGTGGGCATGGTGGTGTTGGGTTGACGGTTGGACTCGATGATCTTGGAGGTCTCTTCCAACCTTAATGATTCTATGATTCTATGATTCTAAGGCAAACTCAGGGGCAGTGTAAGGCAGTTTGCATTGCTCCTCGTGCTCTGCCTTCCCACCGACAAATAACTGTTCTCCAGACCTGTCTGCTCACACCTTTTGTGGGTGATTTTAGAGCCGATGAAAATTTAGACTACCAACAGATACTATACTCCCTGGTTTTAGTACTAATAGGAAACAAAATATTTCCCCTCACATAATACGGGGCTTTCTGAACATGTTCAGGCCAGTTTAGGGTGTTCCGACGAGAGCCTCGCAGTCCAGCAGTGCACTGGCTGCCAGCTTACACAGGACAAGGCTCTTCACTGGCCAGCACACGAGTAAGAGAAAAAATTCTGCGTGTATATAACTCTGGTTATATACAGGTTCTGTTTCTGGTTACAGAAACACCAGAATTAATTCAAAAAGACTTTAACTAGGATGTCTTATAGCTTCCATTTCTGGCCCAATGATGCCTTACCCTTTCCAGCACAGACTCGAGATCAATAAAACACAGCACTTACAAACCACATTGCTGCCGTTACTGTACTGCAGCATTTTTGCCACAGGCCCATTATATTTCTCACATTTTCAAATATTCAGGAAGAGTTACAAATTAATTTCTGTTTCTCTAAAATACACTGTTTGACTCTCCTTTAAAGTAACTGGCTATGAATCCACATTACTCTGGGCAGCTTTGAAGTATTTCTGAATTCAAAATGCAAATTAAATCTGGAGATTTCTTTCCAGTTTATTCACAAAAAGGTACAGCTGGTCTACAAGGAAGTCAAATAAGCATGCCCGTCTTTCAGCGTTACTCTTTATGTCTTGAATTAAATGTTTGAAATTAAAAAAACATTAGTTCCCTCAGGTACAAACCACAGGCTTTTATTTTCTGTGAAGTAACCACAGAAAAAGGACAAACCTTGTTAAATCATTATGTTGTAATCATAGTATGTGTTCTCACTACAGATTTCTTAGCACATGGAATCTATGGCTTTTATAAAAAGACAATACTAAACACAAGATATATTCTATCTAGTCACCAGGGAGCAACTGCATACTTGTATGAGACATAAGCTGGCCTTTTTAAGTTAACTGAGATAAACTTAAAGTTTTCATATGCATTATTAGTCCCTTCATTCTTTATATGCCTTGTTTATACCTAAGTTACTTCAGTTTTTCCACTACTCCCACTACTGGTATAGTACTGGTAATAGCCATGTAAACAAAACCGCCATTTTAACTATTCCATACAAACTTCCCTAGGGATAAACAAGATCATAGTTAAAATGTTTAGAACAATTTACGAATCTAAGTCCTTGAAAGGGATAGAAATGCAAACACAACCTCACTGTAAGCATTTCCCTCTTTGCTACCCCTCGTTTGGAGGTTTACCAGGAGAGTTTCTGCTGGACCTGTCTGTTCCTGCCTATGATAGCCTGACACAAATATGGACATCAAAACCTTTGATAGCTCAGGGTTGTGTTTAACAGGATTCAGACAATGCTCTGCTGGAGAGCCAGTGCACATTGATGCATTTTTATGCAGGGTACTAGATCCCCCTGCGCCCTACCACATTACAGGAATAAAGCAAAGTGACTGATTTGATGCATGATGCAAGGCTTGCTGCCTTTTAAATTACTAATTCGCCTGTTCAGTAGGGTCCCACCATTTCTATTCTAACAAGTTTACCTGCGCTTCAATCAACTATAGAACAAGTTCTCAAAATTTTTACTTTTCTTGACAGCTTCAAAAACTTGGGCAGATTAATTCCCTAAAGTACTATCACTGAAGAGTCCCTTTGCCTTCATCTATTTAATTAGGTCACAACATAACAATTCTTTCACTACTTGTGATAATCAAGGGCAAATCAGGTGTCTAGCAAGATATGTTGGTCAGAGACAGTTGTCACTGATTATTCTGAATGTAAATGAGTACAAAATGTATTATGAACACAATGCACTTTAAAAACCATTAGCATTTTCTAAAATGTTCTTAGGTGGCGTACAACATTTACCTCCAAATGGAGGAAAGAGAATGAAGAATGATTTTTATTTTTCTTTTGGTCTCAGAAATGAACAAAGTTAGTGTACAGAAACTGTAATAAGGAGTTTTCATAACCTGAGGGAATCTATTAAATTTCAATTAAGAGTATAAACTTCAGACTATAAAACTGAAAGGGACAAACATCCCTTCAGAGCAGAATGAAAGGCATCTTTAAAAATCAGATCCTAAAGGACTAGATAGATTATATCCCTGCATAAACTCAAAAATCCCAATTCACGACCTACAGAAAATAGAGATAGCCTAATTTATTCATGGTGTATTTTATTGTATTCAACAGAATACAATGTTATTTTGCTGTGTTGAGTTATAACCCCCTGCTCATAGAGGTATCTTTTGATTTCATTTCCATTGCCTTGGGCAAACATGGCTGAGGACCCACAAGGCTGTGTCAGATGCTGATTGATTCATTTGAGACTGAAAGATAATAGAAACTGCTCAAATTGACTGCAAGAAAAAGAAATCTGAATTGGGACATTAGGCAAATTGCAAACCAGTTTTGTAATCTTAATTTTAAAAATTAGTTTAACATGAGAAACACAAGGATTTTAATTCAAAATTTTCACATAAACTTACCACAGCCCATTACAATTTATCTGTTGGATTACATTCTTTAAATTTTGTGGAGATTAGAGGCTCTATAAAGCTTATAAAACTGGAATTTAAAAAGACATGTTCTAGACATTCATTTATCATTTATTCATTCAAGAAGCTCAATTTCTTTGGTGCCCAGTGTGTGTTTTCCAAGGAGTAATAGGACCTCATTTAACATGCTGTCTTCATACAGTCTTTTTAGTGAGCTATTGCTGATTTAAGCCCTCAAAGTTAAGACAATGCAATTAGGGAATCAGAACAGGAACAAGAGCAGCAGCACAGCTTTCTGTCACTAGATGGTCATGTATGTAAAATACAAGTGACAATAATCGTTGAATACATCTGTAGTGCACAACTAAGTTGAGTGTAAAGCTCAACTGTGGGTAGCTCAGAGCACTATTACAGCCTTGGCAGCAAGTGCTCCATCTGGCAAGTGTACTGTATAAACAATATAAACACACCTTGATCTTTAAATATTGACAGTAAAGGAAGGGATCCTTTTCCTACCTCTGTCCTGTTCCTGCACCTTAACCTCCAGCTCTCTCATTGTATCATCAGTCATGTAAGAGATTAGCGCTTACAAGAAGTCTCTCAAGGGGGCATTAGGAAAGGACGATAAATTGGACAGCTTGGCATAAAGACATCCCGCCTTTGAAGTGTAGTTGTCTATGAGATGAAGCTCATTCTCATGTATTTTTAACAGCGGGTTTGGTACCACCACACAGCACATATGCAAAAAAAAGAAACTAAAACTGGAATTAACCAGGAAGTGAACCATAAATATTATCAATAAATAAAGACTGGGGTACCAACAAGTCACAATAATTGTTTTCTTGAACTCCATCAAATTGCAGATTTCTGCTTTGAGGACTTTGTTTCACTTAACAGACAATGCATACCCTGCTATGAATGGTGAACAACCGAGACACAAGATAAAGAGTACAACTGTCTTTTATGACAGTTTATTACTTATGGGTCCAATATTTGGGGGGCACATTTAAAATTAGAGCTTATTTTTTATAACTAAAATAAATAAATACACATAAGGCAAACATAAAAATGTCTTATAAGTAAAAGCTGCTGACACCATTATCCATATTTGTCTTGCAGTTGAAAAATAACATGAATATTGTTAGGGATAACACCTGCCATGCAGCAACTCAAAACAATGCTACTCACTGGAGATTCATAAATTTGTCATATACTGGGTTCCCCTGTGATACTTTCAAGGTAGAATGCATAGAATGATATTAAAACATTAAGAGAGTCAATGAAATTGCTCTACATACATAACAGTTCAGTTATTTTGGCTTTCCTACTAACACGGCCTAATATATTTAGGCTATTTCTCTCTGCTATGGGTGAGGGTAGTTCAGACCCCAAGCACAGGGAACCCTTGGATTCCTCAGTGACTGCGTCCCAGTGAGGCTGCCAACAGTGCTAGCTGGAGAGAGTTTTGCAGCTTTGGTCCAGGCGATATCAGAGACCACTGATTCTTGCTAAGCCATTCTCACTCGCTAATGATTGATTCGGGATAGTTTCAATCTCTTGGCCTATAACAATAGTTTCTGTATGACACTGTCGGTCCCCTGAGCCACCTAGGCCTACATGAAGTACTGTATGAACTGCTGTGTCTGCATCACATTTTAGGAACTGCATTGATTGTTAGGTCAGAAACCCTGCTGCAGACTAATGGCTATAATATACACTTAACTAAATAGTCTTCCTTTCCAGAGAACATCTCTCTACTGATTGGGTAGTTTAAGATACTTTTTTGGGGGGGGGTTGTGGGGGTTTTTTTGGAACTTCAGATGCCTGAGTTCTTTTAAACTCTGTATATGTTTCAACACTTTGCACTATCAGCAGTCTCCTCCTTTTCTATTGTATAGCAATTGCCAATTTGCAACCACCTCCTTTTTCACCTTTGCTCTACACTCAAGGTACCACTATTCTATTTTTTTTCTTGCCAGCTAATTTGACTTCTTTAATGTAAGTGATTATGTTTTCACTTATTATTTCCTCTACCACTCTTTTGCTTCACTGTCATAGAAACAGCACTTGGACATTTCCATCTAAAAAAATTGTGCAGGTGAATTCAATCTAAATAATCTCCTGAGATTTTTTTCACTGTTTTTTACACATTCCCAATATTTTTATGTGTAACACAACATATAGATGACATACGCTAAACCAATACCTAAATAACATACATTGTTACATCATAGTTTAACACAAATATTAAAAATTGCCTTCTAGATGCATTATAAGTAATTCTTAAGCTTCTTTTACACCCTGCTGGTGTCTGAACAGCCTGTCATTTTAAACACAGCACCATACCTGTGGCCTGATAATTTCCAAATTAAAGTGCAGAGTCCTTCCTTTTCATGTGCTGCCAGGGGAGGGAAAACCACAGCTCCAGATGCTTGAACAAGCAGTACAAATACTGTGCCCCTCTGGTCCTAGCTCAGGAGCTTGAGGGCCAGAACTAAACAGCCGAAAAGGCTAATTCTGAAAAAAATTACTTTCCTTGAGCTGTAACCCCACAACCCATATGGGAAACTATTTCTAGCTATGGTTGACTTTGAACACGTGCAAAAGCATCTCCAGCCTGCGAGCTGAGAAACAATGAAATAGCCCACGGTTTTCAGCTCCATGTGCCAATTATACTGACACCACTATCCAATGACAGGACAAAAAATAAGAACTGTAGGCACAAAAAATAGGCCAAATGTTGAATTTGAATGATGCTCTGTGATTCACAGCTTTTATCTTGCAAATGGTTTCATGGAACCTTTTTAATCATTACAGTTATACTTCTCCATTTTAACTCTCCTAAAACATGCTCTAGGGCGGATGATTTTTCTATTCATGTTGATGTAAAGGCCCCTCCATTTGATTACTTAAAAACCTGAGAACCTGTAAACCAATGACAGAATGTCCTATTTTTGGTGTCATTTTAAAATATTCATACAACTATATATTAACATTAGCAGAAAAGAAAATACAAGTCATAATTGAACAGACAACAGTAAGATTTGCAATTTAATTTAGCTTCTGGAAGAGCTTATTCCATACTTTCAGATTAGTGAGGAATCACTGCTTCCATACACACAAACTTTCCTCCTACTGGGAAATTTTCCAATGTGCCAGAAATAAAACACCTGTTAATGATGGTCTTATTTTCAAAATTTGGGTGGTCTTTAATTCTGCCTTTTGCTTGCTCTGTATAATTAGGAAAGGAGGGGCATGAGGCAAAGACTTAATACAAAGTAGTATGGCTGCAGGCAATTTCTGTAAGTCCACAGAACAAAAATATGGAAACATAAGTAGGTGGGATGCAAAAGTAATGAAAATGCTGTAAGGATGGCCCACTGAAATATAACATACACATGCTGGAGAGTGACTAATCAGGACTTGGAAGGGTCTGCCTGTGGAAATGAGAAACGGCAAAGATCCCCAAGCTGACTGATATTAAGCAGTAGCTTATTTATGCTGTGTTCTCTCGTGCAATGCATTAACTGAGTTGAAACACCTTGAGAATGTTGATAGCAGCAACTGGACCTGAGTAAGAGTTGAGGATGCTGTGCCATGTAAAATGGATCTAGCAGAGAAGAGCTCTGTTAGCTTAGGGAATCTCTGGACGCCATTTCATTTCACAGAAGAGACATGTCTGTAGATAGCATTGGCAAGAAGTTTCTGATGAAATCTTTATTCTGAATATATGAATATATCTACAGACACTATGGACAGAAATGAGAATATTAAGTGCCCAAACCATGGCCATAACTACAGAAAAACTATATTATTATTTAAAAAAAAAAAAAGCATTTATGTTGTGGACTTGTACCATAGCATTTAAAAAGAACTTCAGTATAAGAAATGCCACTTTCAATATATCTAATATAAATGGTAGCTCTGTTATGCAGAAGCTACCAATACAGTTAATAAACATACAGATTCTCCTGTCTATCAAATGGCTGCTCCTTGAGTCAGACTTTCCTCTTTCAAATGGGACTATCACACATCTGAAAAACATGAACTGCATAGCTAAGTGCTAACTAGAGCTAAAAATACAAACTAGGGGTAAACAAATTCCAAAGTTCAGTTTTTGCATGGTCACAGCCAGAGTGCAGGATTAAATCTGACAAATTTCAGCTATAATCCCTTTTCTCTCAAATCCCTTATTATTCTACCAATATTGATAGAGACAGCATCTTGAATGACATGCTTATCAGAGAGATTAGGTAGTGTCTGTGAACCTTTCTCCTGAAGGGTAAATGTCACCACGAGCTATTATTTACATAATATATGAGGAAGTGAGAAATTAGAGTTTCTTCAATAGTTTTTGAAAATTGAAATTTTTTGCTGCCATTCACATCTTGATTTAAATGTTTAGACGTGTAGCATAAATGGTCAGAAGCATTAATCATTATTCAATTAACACTTGTTCTTGTATTCAGCCATATCTACTGTCAATTAGAAATGCAGTAGTAGTAGTAAGCAACAATGTTGTCAATTACAATGTTTGTAGGTTTTACAATACGGTGCAGCTGAAGATTTTAATTCTCATTAACATGTAAATGCATAAAAAGTTGAAAAGGGGGATTTCTCATTTCATTTATTCCTGTTAACATTTGTCCCCATGGAAAAAGCTTGAAGGAATCACACCGCAAAGATAAATACTGGAAAACCAAACGCAGTCTTGAGCTATGACAAGTCTGAAAAAAACTATGAAAAAGAAAAATCTGTTCAACATAATGTACGGGGAAAGAAATTTCAAACAACGTTTACATAGCATGGTTGTCACCCCAAGCCTGACTAAAATAGAAGACAACATGTAAATGTGTGTAAAATTGGTAAATGAAGGCTTTGGTGCATATGCAGAAACACTGAATAGTCTCTAAACCACAGCCTGGCCAAATTATAGCTGTGGATTAGAACTTGTTCTGTTCTAGGAGATGTTCTAATCAGTGTGAGCTGGTGCAGAGAACAGGAAAAAGGAGCTGTAGCATGCTAAGACTTTGACCCGCTTTTTGTACTTCCTTCCTGGACAATTTTAATGATGAATATCAGATTTTAGCTCCGTTAGTTGCACGTGAAGGCAATCTGCCTTTTCATTTTCTGTGATAACCTCCATTTTGCCATATTATTCTGTTTTCTACAGTTACTGCATGTGTGATGAGAGTTCCACAGAAAATGTACAATACTGACACATGCTGATTAAGCACATGTGATTTCCTGTCTACAACAGTTATATCGCACTCTTTGGAGTTATTGCCAAGATTTGTCGAACCATAAAATCCCGTGATCACTGATAACAGTGATCTGCTCCATCTGCTCCAGTATCCACAAGGCAGTTAAGGTCACTGCAATCTAGCAGTGAATGACAGAGAAGGAGGTGTATACAAAACAGCAATGATAAAAATGGGATGGACTATGAGCTACTCATTAGCAACACAACTGGCATGCACAGGGAAACAACAGCTGCATACATGCAGCAGAGTAATGTGGTTTTTTTTTTTTAAAGCACAAAGGTGGAAGGAAGCCAACGTTACTGGTATGGACTAAAACTGGAAGATGGGGCTGAAGTGAGGGAGAGCAGCAACCTCTCTAGCAACACCTCACTGGGATGCAGTAAGAAACATTCTTTCCAAATGAGTTTCCTAACAGTTAGGGACCAAAGTTTTTGAGCTACTATTTTTGTGGACCCCAGTGGTCGGGGGGAAGAGCATAATATGAAGTAAAAGTCACCCAGTGAGACAAAAGTAAAAACTTGCTTTGAACATTCTGGCTCAAACAGCCACCACTGAGGGAAACTGGCCCATCCTGTGAGAGTTTGTCTCAGTTTGACACCGTCCTCAAATAGCTGCCATTCGATGTGTGCTGAGCGGGTGCTCAGTACTGCCATACAGTAAAAGCAGAAGATACCATTTGTGTTTCTCCATTTCAGAATGGTTTTTAAAATGTTTTACTGTGGAGAAGAGAAAATTATTTTCACACTACCTTTCCACACAGTCTAGTCCTGAATGCTCTAAGCGTAACTAAGAGAGGCAAGTCAAAGCCACAGAATCCCTACAGGAACTGCCTTTCCCCCTTCCTACCCAAGCACGAGCAGAACCTTCTACCCTCCTTTCTGATGGAACTGTACAAATATATTTGTAACACAAAAGGCATGTAAATGTTGTGTAAAAGGGTAGGACCGCAGCTGTAGGAAAAAGGAGAAGTCAGCTGCTCTTTCACTTGCTCACATGAAATAAATATGGCAAGTGGTTCCAGCCCATGGAAAAATGGAGGCAGATGAAGTGTGTTTCCTAGAGCTGAGTGGTGAATGTCTGTGCACACCTGCAACAGCCACAGGCAATGATGGTTCTCATATATTTACACAAAGTTCGCCTATTTTGTAATAATCAAGTGAGACATAAAGCAAGTAGTGCCACGAGCAAAACAACAAAATAAATACTGCCATTTTGCCCATAAGCAATGGCTTGGTTTGCTTGAGTGCACACTGAACAAACATATTTAGACAGCCCTCCACCATTCGACTATTTTAAATTTTTCTGTGTAACATTTTACACAATTCCCCGGGCCATGCTCAGACAAACTGTGAGAAAGTCCAGACCCCACAGGAACGTAAGCTGATCTTGCCTATAGAAATAGCCAATTAAGAGGCTTGGGTCATTTTTCTTTTTTAATTGAAGACAAAAATTTCAGCATAACACAGAAGACACTATCATTTTGGGTTTCTTGTGTGAATGTGGTAAGAGCTATACCAATGATAAAGGGGCAGGAGGCCCTTAGTCTTATCACTGAAAACAAAAAAATAAAACCAACAAATAAATAAATTACAAGGTCCAGCAACCTGCAAGGCCTGTGACATAAATATTACTTAGAGTTGTTCATTGTGATACAAGTGCATAAAACAGGATGAAGGCACCATAACAAACCCCAAAACATAGATGTATAATATGCACTGAGGTTTTCATAACAGTAGGATATCTTGAAGTTTTTGTTCTCTCTTACCTAAAACAGAATAAAACCTCAGGTGAGAAACTTACAATCTCAGACATACAGACCTTCTTACTAATGCTAACTCTCCAGATTTTGCTCCTGCTCAGCAATTTGCTATAGACCAAACTGTGAGATGTTTATTCACATACATTTTGAAATCATACAGATACTTCCAGTAAAAGGAATTCCAAATAATTCCAATCTAAGTGATTAACAGTCCACCAAAATGAACACAGGTCTGTATTCAGTCCTTCAAAGAAATCAAGATCTTGCCAAGAAGACAAACATCATGACAAATTTTCTTTTTGAAATTCTGCATTATTTGCCTTTTGAAACAAATGTAAATCATTAGCCATATTTGTAGCTTCCTGGTAATTTAACTGACTTTTTGCATTCAGTGTTTTCCAAGTTCAAACTTATTAAGGCAAACATTTGGAATTTTTCAGTGCTTATTGTATTCTTTGTTATCTCTTATCAGATAAAATTCTAGGATTTGTCATTAACTACTCTATTTTACTCATCCAGACCAATGGCACTCAGAAAATCATTTATATCCTTTATTAAAGTCATTCAGTGATTAAATTTTGTAATTAGCAGATCAAGTTGGTGAAATTCCCATCAGACTTGTGACATTGCTATGTTCCTAGTAAATGCTGAATACCCCCAATGCTGTCAATCTACTTTTCACTGAATAGACTTGACTCTAAAAGAACAAACTCCAACTTCCAGTTATTTATTAATTATTATTTCTTAAATATAATGGAAACTACAATATTCACTAGACTTAAAGGTTCTTCTGCAGACATTTACAAGAACCTGAGTTCTCAGAGGGACAATGTAATCTGCAAACTTACTGTTTAGGAGAAGCAATGGGAAGCAAGTCAGGAAGGGTCATTTTGAAAGGCCTTGAGGCCAGCTGCAGCTAACTGACTCTCATACTATCTAACCAGTTCTTACAAAGCTGTAGTGACAGACACTGTACAACCTGTACAGGAAATCTATTCTGGTGTCTCTAAAGGTCCAGATGCCTTTTCACACATTTTCAGTTCCTTGTTTCTTTCCCTGTTTTACCATAGTCACAGAGAACAGATTATTGCCTTTCCTTTCACATCAGCCCATTATGCATCTGAAGTCTCCACTCAGTGTAGACAAAAAAAAAGTCCAATTTTTTCAGTGTCTCATTTTCAGTCAAGTTTCCTAACATTTCTGTTCCCTGAACTCTTGCTCCAGTCCACATCCTTGTTTTAAAATGTGGCGCCCAAAATCAGGCATAGTATTCTTCCTCAGGCTTTACTAGCAACAAAGTTACAAAGACTGCCACATTTTTTTTTATTTTTACAGAGAGTTTCCTGTTAATACATCCCACTATGACATGAACTTCTTTCAGAAAAAATTTACATTAAGCCATCTTCGTCCGCTAACCTCATTATTGGTCCCATATCCCTTACTACAGACCCGTTCCTTAGCCTGTTACTCTGCAACATTCACTTGTGAGGCTGATTTACCGTGCTTGGGTGTAGAAAATGGTATTTCAAATTACAAATTTTGAATAATTTGGGGGAGTTGTTTCCAAGCATCTCAAGATCACTCTGAATTCTAATTGTGTCCCCAAGTATACATCTGCTATCGCACGTAAATGCAATATAGCTACTCTTAATTCTATTGTCTGTGTCTAATGGAAATATTCAGTTGTGCCACCTATCTCTTCAAAATGGTACCCGATATATTTTTCTACTCTGACAGTGAACCACTGAAAATTACTCTGAGAATTGTTTTGTCAAACCCTTTGTCAGTCATGATGATTTTTTTTTCTCCAAAGTTGGGGAAGATTTCAAAGTATAATTGGAATGTTTAGAAATTAAACTACATGTGATGAATGTAGTGAATGTAGGACACACATGAAAAGCATTTTAGCAATATTGACTTTAGGAATACGTAATAGCAATATATGTCTGATACAGGAAAGAGATTAACTCTTATAAAAAAAATTAATGGAAATCTACATAGACTGCAGAGCTTTCCTCAAGCAGAGCTTTCCTCAAGCGGAGCTTAAATTTCCTTTTTTTTTTCCTCATACCTAAATCAGTGCTTCCCTTATGTCTCTGTTCGTGTTTTCTCACTGAGTACACGATTTAGTAGAAGTTCAGAATGAGTATTTCTGGAATTCTTCTACTCAACATTCTTCTCTACTACAGCTATCAGCAAGAGCGTATTCACATTCTCACCCTTCGATAGGTGCTTTCCTCCATCTGCACAGCAATTCTTGTCATTCATTACACCTTTATTCTGCAAACTAACAAGCTTCAGGTGTCATTGGCTTTTTTGTTTGCTTTGGTTTTAAGAACTGATCACAATAAATATAATATATATGATTACTTAAATATAAAATATTCAGGAAATAAATGGGGATATACTTTCAGAGAAGAAGAGAAAAATATTTTATTTGAACCATTTCGTGTCTTATTAGCATGTTTCTGAAATACTGAATACCTGCTACAGAGCATTCCAATTCCAACAACCTCTTAATACTAAACAATCTGGCCTCTTCATTCTCTGTTATCTTTATTTACTTGCTATGCCCTATGGCTAGGCACTAAAAATTAGGCACTGATCCCGGATTTTTCACAGCCTTTCTTATTACTTTCTTACTTACACTCCTCATTAATACATGGATAACTTGAGACTAGAAGTAGCCTTCTGTTGAGCTCACTAGTAACTTAAAGGACGCTATTAGCAGTCAACTGATAGATACAGTAGGAACTTTTGTCAAAAGATGCATTTCTTATTCCATTTCCTTCTTGAAGTAGTAAGGACTGACAGTGGAGAGAATTCACTTCACTTACAAAATTGATTAGTTTGGAAACAATCACTTGTGTAATTAAGACAAGTCAGGCCAAGTTTCTTTATAAATAATTCATCAGGAAACTACTCTATAAAAAGCTAGAGAAATGTCACTCCAGGTGCACTCTTTTTAAACTATTTCTGTATAAATCAATTAAGGTGTTTTATTTTGACACCCAGTGTCAGTATTTACAGAACTTGGATAGACAAGTCCATCCCTGCAGCATGCATTTGCAAATAACTTTACTCATTAATGTTTAATTAAGACAGAGGAAAACTGTCCTTGATATTTTGCTGCAATTAGTGCTCTCTATACCCCACTGACTTTCCATGATGAATTACTTTTCAAATGCAAAGTGAAGTGATTAAATAAAGCTGAAGATTCTCTAGCCATTGCACATTGCCCATCCTACACTTTTAAGTAGATACAAAATGTATTGCTCAGCTGCAGCTGGTAACTATTTGGTAAAACTGTTATAAAACACTATGCTAACCATCTAAATGGGTGGGGAAAAAAAAAATTCAATTTTTACATTTTTCCCAAACATAAACTCTTGACAGTGGTTTCAATGTCCTGAAAATCTTTTTGATTTGGAAAAAAATAAATGACCAAGTTCAGATCATATTCTGAAGGGCTCAGCTAATTTTTTTTTTTTTTTTTTTAATCAGTAGAGCATACTTTCTCCAACTCCAGTTCTAAACTCTTTCACATTTGTGTAACGATAAACTAAAGGACAATGTTCACATTTACTGGTATAACCACCACAGAAATGCCTCAACTCTTTGAAAAACTACATTTTAGTTCCACAGGACATTTTGTTTTCCGAAATATTTTTCAGACTGAAGTAGGATAACATGCAAATAAAATATTTCAGCAATGAGATCTGCAATATTTTGCTTTAGGTGCACCACAACACAGCCGTTTGAAAATGAAGGCTCCTTCCAAGCACCCCAGGCTGCCAGCCTATGGAGTTGCCCCGACCCAGGGACCTTACAGCCCCGACAGCTGCTCACAAAAATTGCCAGGGTGCCCACTCTGCAGTTAGCAAGAGTCTGGTCCCTTTTACTGTTTCCATCAGCAGTGCTGATCTTGACAGACTGCAGCTAACTTCAGGCTGCAGCTGTTAAAGCACCCAGCATCACCAACTCCATTGCAGGAGTCCCTGCCAAGCCTCTGATGTGTGTCTCACCTGGCTAAAGAAGAGCTGAAAGCCTGGAGTATTGGCTCTTCAACTCCACAGCTTCCAGCTCAAAAGGATACTGAAGACCTAGGCAGAAGATCTGGCTAATAACCAGACAGGACTGTAGCTAAAACCTTTTCCTTTTCCACAGAATCTTCATAGAAATTAAATCACAATTTCCAACCATTTCAATTTTGCTGAAAAAAAAAAAATCTCTCTCGAAGTATTTCTTTTTTTTCTGTCTCTAACTAAAACAAATAGTTTTTCTCATGACATTTTAGCTGTTCCAGTTCCAGTCCTAGGCAGAACTTAGAAACATGGAGAAAAATCACACACAAAACTGGGGACAGAAGCAACTGGAGGAACCTCTACCTAAGGCCTACCAAAAGGAAAAGAATGACAGAAGTAAAGAAACACAGAGAAAACATACCGGGAATTATTTCAGAAACTGGACAATGTGTGCTTTGACTGTCATTGGGCTCAAAGTTCTTCCAGCAGAAAGAGCACCTAAAACAAGGTCTGAACTTGGAAGAAGGTTTCCATGTAAAAGGATGGATTGCTCCATACGAGAGGCCCTGATGTGTGTCAAGGAGATGTATTGGGGGTTGGTTATTGTTGAGGCAACCTCACTGGCTCCAGAGGAGAATGCATCTACTGTGTTGAATACAGTGTGATACAGACACACATAAACAAAATTTAAATATGGTGTTCGAAAAAGCTTAACCATGTCAGCAAGCTGCTTAGTCTAGGCTATTTTACCATTTTTTATTTTATGGCCAGACTAAGTTGGGAATAAAGTACAGAGATAGTGATGATTTCATGTTCTGACAATTTTAAAAGGCGCTATAGAAATCATAGAGGATAAGGATAGTTCTTCACATTTACTGACAGGTCACCTTTTATTTATTAAGACTATCAAACAAGCTGTCTCTGATCTATACCAGAAACAAACAAACAAACAAAATGAACTCAAGCCAATGAGTTTTGCTGAGTCCCCATTTGCTGAATCGCAGTCTCTCTATGACAGGCTGCCACTATGATACAAAAATTGAACCGTCTGTATTGTCTATAGCAGTGTTGAAATACAAGTTTTACCTCTTGCAATAAGATAGAAAGTTACACTATTTAGGGTTGGGAACTATGGATTTAAAGAAGCCTGATTTAAGCAGCTGAATAAAGGCTTTCATCTAGGATTTATTTGTGTGGTGAGAGCTTGCCTCAGGCAGGGAAGGTCAAAAGCAGACCTTTGATCTGTTTGGACTATATCTCTACCCTGTCATAAGCTTAATTTGATGTAGGGACCATCTTAGGCTTAGGGCCCCGTTACCACGCTGCCCTAAAAGGAATAAGCCAAATTCCTATACAGACAGCCCACATACAGACAGCCTCCCACATTTGCCTCTCCTAAGAAAGCATGCAGGATATGTATCCATAGCTGAAGCAGTTGTAGTAGGAGAGATCAAACTGATAGGATTAAAAAATAAGCAACAAATTTTAAAAAGCAGCAACAATCATTGGAGAAGTACTAGAAACTCTGAGTTAAATGGATAGATAGTCAGAGTTATGAATGGTGTTCTTGTCCAGTAAAGATTCAATAAGGAACGACTGATCCTATTTTGCACTCAGGTAGGATGCTTTTCCTGAAGTGCTCTCCTCAACCAAATGCGTATCCCTAAAATGAAATATGACTGAAGGCCTCTATGGTGAAAAGAACGGACAATGCATTGCAGGACTTGGGACACAGCTCTTACATAATACACCAATACGCGTTTATGCTTTCTTAGGTGTATTTTTTTTTTATTTTCTGAGTGCACATTACAGCATACAGAAATTGGTACGCAGCACATATTTGCAGGAGAGAGGAATGTCAAACAAATAAAAACCTTCATGTTTGTCTTTGTTCTCAAAGTACCAATATGATTTAAGTGAGTCAGTAAACCAGTTCCTTACTCATTGAGAACTAGGAATTTCACCTAATGTCACAGGTCTCTCTGTATTGACATATCCCATAGCTTATGAGGTTCACAAGACTAAAAATCTCTGTACATCCATTTACTTATTTCAGCAGTCTATAGTACTCAGCACATTTTGGTATGAATCTATGAAGCAGAGCGATTACAAGAAAACTATGAAACTTTTTTCTTAATTTTTGTACAACTGCATAAGTGTACTTATAAAGTCATTCTGCAGTTACAGTAGAAACATTCCTAAATCTTCTGTGCCAAGTGCGAGAACAGCATAAATAGCTACATGTTCTATCTGCAGTATGTAAATATGACTTTGCTACTATTCCAGCTATCAGTAAAGGGGATCCATATCTCCCCCGCCCCATCAGCTCTCAGCCCAGCAACCTAACCACCATTGCTTTTTGGCTGTCTGATCTTTGGGGCCTTTTACTGTCTCCCTCTGAGACCAGTCTTAAAAAGAGAAAGCCCTAAACTTTGCCAGTGTGGGACTTTTAAATTCCATATATAAAAGAGAACTGTCTGTTCTTGTGCCTACTTCAACTCTCTGCTTATTTGCAATGAAAGGGCTGGTAAATACGATAACAGTAAATTTTTTTAGTGAGATGCAAATTCAAAAATAGTAGTTCGTCCATCTTCCAAACATTGAGTTATACAGAAATAACTTTCCAAAAGTGTAATTTCTCTGAAGAAATTAATTCCTTTATGTAGTCTGTTTTCATTTTGCTGCCCCCCCGCCCATCTCCTTCTGTTGGTCTGCTTTTCACGGTGAAAGGCCTCCTTTCTCGTGGAAGAGCAATGTTCATTCTTATTAATTGCTGTTAATGATTCTCACCCCAATGTACTCCAATACACGAAGGACACATACTGTCTTGATCCTCACCCTCTCCAATTCTTAAACTAAGTCATTGGATCATTCAGGGGAGAAAAATAAAATCGTGTCTGTGCTGACAAGTTGTTGGCTATAGTTTTAGCCCCAACATAACTTGGAAAAGCTGAGATATAACAAATCCCTAGGGACATGTGTAGGGGAGGAAATCTGACAGACCCTTAACTGCAGCAGCCCTACTGGATGCCACTTATAATAACAATTCAAAGACCTTGAGCTATCAAACCGGTTTACTGATGGAGAACTCTTATCAAAGTTCCTGCTGTTAGTTCTGACAGATTCACCACACATGGCTGCACATGGTTACACTTGCATTCACTCAAGTATACAAGAGATTTCTATTCCTAAGCCTCTAGGACTTTGCAATAGTAATGTTTTAATTACAAAGATGCTGAAGAGTGACTAATACCTGATGGTGAAAGTTTTCTCATGCTATGGAGCTTTTTCTCTGATTTGAAAAGCAAGCTGAAATCCTACTGTATATTTAAACAGCCTCTCCAACCACCCTGTACAGGGTAAGGGGCTTGGCAGCATAGAAATACTTTTCCCCTTTGATGTAGGTCTTTGCACTTCTGGGATTTGATTCCGCTTGTATGTACAATCGGATGGATGGTGAACTACTAATGAATCATATCAACCGGCACCTCAGGGGAGAGCTTGCCATTGCTTGAAGCAGATGCAAATGTAGTTATGCTGGTGAACTGTCTGGGACAATCTGAGTCAAAGTACTTTCTCCAAAACCATAATTATTAAGCAAAAGAGCAGCCACTTCAGTGCTGCATCAGCAAAAAATGCTGCCATTCTTATTTGGTAGGATGTTTCATTCACTTTGAGCAACTGTGAAGAACAAAAATGTGTATAATGTATCAATACCATTGATATAACTCCAGTAAGCCAAAAAAAAAAAGGGGGGGGGGGGGGGGGGGAGCAAAAGCTGAGAATTCACCTGCTTGGAATCAGGAACTAAATAACATTTTCTGAGGCCTCCTACAAATAATTCAGTAATCGAAGTATTGGCTAACGTATCATGAATTTCCTTCTGGTTTTGACTAGAAATCCATTCAGACAAGGATTTGAGGAGTTTTCCACCTCCTCATTGTGCATTAGAACAAATGTATGTACGGTTTCTTTCTGACTCCATGAAACTAAGATTTTATGTAAACTGAATATCTACAGTACAAGACAACAGGCACTGAGCTGGGATACTGTGAACCTAGGTTCACATCCTATTTTCAGCTCAGGCACTGATACATGATCAGCTCAGGCACTCAGACAGCTCAACTCAGGCTCTCCAATGTGATCCAGGTGATTAAATCAAAGTTTTAATATTAACTACTGGGTTAGCTGTTTGTATCATCTCCACCTCTTTACAGACACCTTCAGAAAATATAATGTGATCAGGAACAGATAATGAAAACTAATTGTCTGGATAAAACAAAATTATTATCCCCAGATAGCGAAACAGGTTAGAATTCTCAAGACAATGTAAATATTGGCTTTGATTTTCAGAAACATACATTCTATTTATTTCCTATAAGTAAGCAGAATTTCTTTCTAATACTTCAAAACAAATAACTAGATATCCAAGTGAAATATGCATTTTGTTTAAAATCAACTATTGCTCCTTTTAATTGTTTGAAGACCTTTCAGTGAACGTGCATTTATCCTTAAAAGTGCTAAATCACACAGCATTTATAAGACCTAAACCAGTTGAAGAATACAAGTGGAGCTGTATTTTCTTTGTGAATCACATTTCCATCAAACAGCAAAGAGCTGTAAAAATGATAAAACAAAAAAACATTTGCATCAAGTGATAACTCAGTTAAAATTCCCATTGTATGGCTGGTGAAGCAAGAAATAGATAAGTGCCCTGCCCAGGTTATATGCAGTCTTTGGTGGGACTGCGCACTAAGTTCAGATCTCCTGAGTTCCATATTCTTAAATGAAAGACCTCTCATTTTTGAAGCAGCACATATGGGAAATGAAAGTCTCATCTCTTAGATATTTTCCTTTTCCTATACCTAAGTTATTTTTAGGTTTTTTTCCCTTTATTTTTGCTATTGCAAGAAGAAACACTTTAGAGAAAATAAAGGCTATTCACTAAGATCCTAATGCCTGTGACAATTTTGACAAGTTGATTTTCTGAACACTCTGAATGAAACACTTGTCTTGGCTGGTATTTATTTTTATGTTTTCTATTTATAGACTATCTTCCGTCTAATTTGTCTTTCAAGATTGTGCATGTTTGTGGCTTTTGAATGTCTTTCACTGTCAGAAACATTTTGACTGATACACAGCCACTGTCTAACAAACAACAGAATTCTGTCTCAAGGTGTCACGCTTCTCTCCTTACTGAAAATCCACACAAGGATTTGATCAGTGGTTCTTATTTATAGGAGAGGTTTTTGGAACTCATTATTAAAAATTGTATGAATATTTCATGGAGATATTCCTCTTTGTTTCATTTTCTAACTCCAAGCAGAAACAGGTTGAACTGCTTCAGAAATAAAGTGAACGTGAAGGAAATCCTTTCAAATCTATTCAGTACATTCAAATCCATTAGGCAGAACAGCTCTCACTTGAAAAAAGAGTTTAAAATTAAAAAAGACTACTCAGAAAAATATATTGAAATACTAAGCATCATGACTTCACCCTTTGCAATTGTCTCTTATCAAGCCCTCAGTCTACATTTCTCTTAGTACGAGATAAATTCTTTTATCTGTGATGTTACATATCAAATATCTTTAGACTACATTTTTGATTATGACTATTATGAAGACTTTCTTCCTGAATATTAGCAAATTGTTAAAAAAACACAAACCCTTTCTTCAGAGAATTCTTGTTTTTTCCCCCTTGTAAACTGAAATCCCTGAACAAATGGTTTTAGGGCATTCTGATGTAACTGCTATATAGCACTATATTGGCTTACTTCTGCCTGAAGGTCTCATGTCCCTGTGCTCCTCCTTCCCTTTACTAAGAGCTACTACTTGACTCATTCCTGCCTTTTTAATTGTGCAGCCTTTTTCTGCAGTTCCCAGAATCTGCTCAAGGCTAATACCCTCAGATAACCGCAATAGCAAAATAGTTCCAATGGGCACCCTTAAAAGTTTCCTTTTACTTCTCAGTAAGTCATAACCGGTTACTGGTGTTCCTCATTAAAAGTACAAGGAATATGTCCTCATTATGGCTACAGCATATCTAACTTTGAATAGGCAAAAGGAAACTTCTCAAGAACACCACTTGGTTTTAACTGAAATAGTGAAATTAAACTTGTCACTAGACCATACGCAAACATTCTTACTTTCCCATTTGAATTGGTTCTTAGTCTATCACTCAAGAAGAAAAAATATTTACATAAATATTTTAGCACAAAACTGTCAGTTTATGTTATTCCTTGAAGGTATTATAACTTTTAACTGGCTTCCTACTGAACCATGGCATGGCTTGTTGCCATTAGTCAGTTTAACATCTCATCACTGCACAGGAGTGAAATAGTGAGTTGTATTGGGTTTGCATGGCAAGGCTTTGGTAGCAGGGGGGCTACAGGGTTGGCTTCTGTGAGAAGATGCCAGAAGCTTCCCTTATGTCCGACAGAGCCAATGCCAGCCAGCTCCAAGATGGACCTGCTGCTGGCCAAGGCCGAACCCATCAGTGATGGTGGTAGCACCTCTGGGATAACATATTTAAGAAGGGGGACAAAAAGGCCCTGCATAATTGCAGCCGAAGAGAGGAGCGAGAATATGTCAGAGGAACAACCCTGCAGACACCAAGGTCAGGGAAGAAGAAGGGGGAGGAAGAGCTCCAGGCGCCAGAGCAGAGATTCCCCTGCAGCCCGTGGTGAAGACCATGGTGAAGCAGGCTGTCTCCCTGCAGCCCATGGAGGTCCACAGTGGAGCAGATATCCACCTGCAGCCCACGGAGGACCCCACGCCAGAGTAGGTGGATGCCCAAAGGAGGCTGTGACCCCCTGGGAAGCCTGGGCTGGAGCAGGTTCCTGGCAGCACCTGTGGCCCCGTGGAGAGAGGAGCCCACACTGGAGCAACTTTGCTGGCAGGAACTGTGACCCCGTGGAAGGGACTCGTGCCAGAGCAGTTCACGAAGAACTGCAGCCCGTGGGAAGGACTCACATTGAAGAAGTTCATGGAGGACTGTCTCCCATGGGAGGGACCCCACGCTGGAGCAGGGGAAGAGTGTGAGGAGTCCTCTCCCCAAGGAAGAAGGAGCGGCAGAAACAACATGTGATGAACTGACCGCAACCCCCATTCCCCATACCCCTGCACAGCTGGAGGGGAGGAGATAGAGAAAATAGGGAGTAAAGTTAAGGCTCAGAAGAAGGGAGGGGTGGGGGGAAGGTGTTTTTAAGATTTGGTTTTATTTCTCATTATCCTACTCTGATTTGATTGGTAATAAATTAAATTCATTTTCCCCAAGTTGAGTCTTGGTAATTGGTGAGTGATCTCTCCCTGTCCTTATCTCGACCCATGAGCCTTTCGTTATATTTTCTCTCCCTTGTCCACTTGAGGAGGGGGAGTGATAGAGCAGCCTTGTTGGGCACATGGCACCCAGCCAGGATCAACCCACCACATGAGTATCTTCTTCATTTCATACTTCAAGTTGAATTATTGAATAAACATATACATAATGTTTATTTGACATTATGAGTAGTCACAATTATCACTGCTCTGCAGCTCAAAATAATTGTCAGCAATCAATAACAGTCGAGATCTATTGCATTTCTGTCCTGAGGGACTGTCAGAAACGTTGTGTTCAGTCACATACATTGTTTAATTTGGTAGGTACTCACTATTTAAAGGGGATAAAAAATGGCAAGTGCATTTAAGATTGCTGCAGGCTATTAAAAGTTGAGACTTTTTTTGTCGTGTGTTTGCACACCTACCCCATTACGATCCTCCTGTCAAGCCCACAAAGAATCTTTGCAATGTAGAATAGACCTGAATGTCTTATTACCTATATGCTGTCTGTAAAACAGAAAACACCACAGACTGGAAAGCTAATTCCCCTCTTATCCATGCATTGGCTGGGACAAGGCATGGGGAACCATTCTGCACAACAGGGACCATGCATACTTTCCTATTTAGCAATACTACTAATGTTGAAAGTGAGAAGCAGAACCTTAAACCTGGCTTTTCTAGTGTGGGTTCTGATCCAATTCTTGGGTAGCATTAAAGGAAACCATAGATCTCCACTCGCAGTAAAGATATTACTCTTACCCTCAGCATCCTTCAGATTCCCCAAACTTCTGAATCAGATGCTAATAAACTCAATTTCCAAGCAGATGCAATGCTTTGATGCAGATTGCTTAAGCAGAAGAAAACACTACCCCTTTAGGTAAGATGTTGGTGGATTTGGGCTGTTTGTTTTTTTATTTTATTCAAAATCAGAAGACAGTGGCCACTGTCTTTGAAGAGGGAATGTCTCTCTCATACCACACTTCCCCAGAGATGCCACAGCTGTGACAAGGAGGGGTTTATAATGCCACAGTTCGGTGCCTTCATAATTTATTCTCTCTGATTTTATGCTCTTTTAGCCTCCTGCTCAACCATCCACTAACAAGCAGTGATATTAGCCAATAAATCAAAGACGTCTGCTTGTCACCACCAGATGCTTGGTCACATTGCAGCCGATTATGAGACGTACAAAAGGACAATTTCATGTAGAGAGCTCCATGGAGGTGTTCCACTGATATTCTGTTTGATAGGAGACCAGCGTGAGGTGAATGTAGTATAACTCAGTACCTTTTATGCCTCTTGGCAATGGAAAACTAAGCTCAAATAAAACTGGGAAGTAAATTAGGACCTCACTTTTACGACTACGCCATTTATGATCCTGCATCTATTCCTCCAGTATGCTGCCACAAGTTAGCATAAAACTAAACCTTTTAATTTGCCCATCTTGCGCTGGGCATAAGAAAAGCAGCTACTTTAATTTTCATGAAGGGCAGAAGAGGTGCTTAATATCAATTGTTACAAAGTGCATCAATTTTTCATGTGGCAGTCTTGCAAAAAAATAATCCATTAGCCTTATCAGTCAAATGTACAACTAACATGCCCAGTGCAAAGATACTATGTGATCTCTCTTTCTCTCTCTAATTTATTATAACAAACACCATTAATGATGAGAGCCAGGGACTATTCTGCAGAATGAAGAAGGAGAGCTAAATTCTTTTGCAGCAGCACTATTATAGCTTTCTTCTCAAACTTAAATACTATAATCTAATACTATACTGTAATACTAACTGACAAAAGATTATGGATTATTCCAATGTGCTATAAATAAAATCCATAGGAAAACAGACAGTTTTCCAACTCAAAACTGAGTACCTGTGGATAGATGGAAACAGAGTCCTAAAATGAAACACAGCATTTTCCTGATTGCTCTCTGAAGAGGAACCCCTCTCCAAAATCTGAGAGGCTGCATGGCTTTATACCACTGGGTCACTGGCTGAAAGGAGATTCAACCAGGTTTTCTATATGTCATCATGCTTCTTTTTACTAGGTTCAATCTGTATAAAGTTTAATCTTTATGTAGTTACTTGTCTTTTCCACAGGCATCTTTGACACACACAATATGGATATTACCAGGATGTCACCACACTAGAGCTTTTTACTCACTCATCATATTTTAAAACATCAGTAGCTTTAAAAAGGACAAATTTGAGCACTGCTCAGGCAGGTTCACCTTTACAGTCCTTTCTTGTATTATGGTTTAATTTCTGCCCCTGCAAATCTCAGATTTGAATGTCTAAGACTTTCTTTTACTGAACATGGATTTAGCCTCAGGCCATCCCAATTCTGAGCAGTACAGTCATGACGACAATGACATCTAGAAGAGAATTTGTGTTGTGTTGTTAACACAACAAGCCCAACCAGCAGTTGGCATTCAGTTAATTGGGACATTAACTACCATATGTAGTTATTCAGTAGCTAGAAAATGTGAGCATATGAAAGAACTGGTATTAAAATATATCTATTCAATATTCTAACAAATCATGTTTCAACCACAGCTCCAGCCAGAAGCATTTCATAGTGAAATGACAGCTTTATCAGTAGCGTGGCATGAATTCTCACTATAGCGACACTAGACAAAAGATTTCTATTCGATTCCCTGGTAGTAAATGATTGTCATGTAGCTTTTGTTTTAAGAAGCACTTACGTATGGCAATTATCTTCCTATCTCATTGCTTGCAGTAGATTTACAGGTCGGGTCAAATGACCCACAGGAAGAGAAGAGCAACATTGTGCACAAGGCACAACATCAGGAAGGAAAAGCGATAGTGTGCTTGACTGTTTTACAGAAAATAAAGCAGATAGTACAGAAAACTGCCAGGGACCAGCTTTAGGTTTGATAAGTCATCTGGTACAGTCCCCAGATGTTAGATCTGAACTATCCTGCACTACTTTACATGGGTGAATTCTTCTAGAACTTACCATTAGCAGTGAGCCTCAAACCTTACTTCTTCATCTAGCTTTTCCAGCAGATTTGAGGAATGTTAGAGAAGCACCCAGGAATTACGTCCAACGTCCTATTAGGATCATGGTGTATGAAGCACACAAAACAATATCTTTCTGTTAAACGCCTACTACTTTCGTTACAGAACAAGAGAGGCAGACCTGCAGACCTTCTGTCAACTATTCCCCAAACGCAGCTCCTCTGGCACATTCCCTTTCAAAACTGAAGAGACTTCCTTCTGCTATTGTTATGCTAGAAGTTACAGCCTCTAAGTGACCTTTTGATTTCCAAATATACTCATAGGAACATACATCTAGAGATACTTAGATGGAACATTGCAATTAACAGCTGTTTGCTGGATAGTCCAACCTCTACACTCTTTTCTGAGAAGTATTATCTCTCCCGTCAACCGTATTAGACAAGCACCTAGCTTGTACAGAATTCCTTAATTTAAAACATGACCGTATCCACTCCTCTTTTTCTTGATAGTAGTTGTCAGAAGAATTTACAGGAAAACATTTAGAACATAAAGCTCAGTCCATAATATGTATCATTCAAAATAATGAGTTAGTTTTAATGTGACTGATCAATTTTGGTGCTTTAACACAGTCACAAAGCAAAAAAACTGGAAGTAGTGTCAAAACAACAGTGCTTAGAGTTGGCAAGACAAAAACTGTAGCATAAAAGAGAGCACAGATACACAGCATCAGGTGCAATACATATGATAAAAAATTGTCATCTTAAGAGTGAAAGGATTAGACATGTATAGAATAGGCTTAAGCATTTGCCACCTTTTTATGAAAACGAAGAAATTTCTCAAATATCGTGTTCCTAAAGCCTGATATGTACACTACAAATTAATCATCGGGGGAATTATGTTCTTATGAACCTTGAACTTTTGGATAAGATGAGGGTGAATGTCAATTCGCCCTTTTACAACCAGTCATAAGCTACAGAAGAGTAGCCGATATGCAAACAACAGAGTGGTCCCCTGCCATGCCCAGCCACATCACATGTGGCTATCCCGGATTAAAACCTACTCCTGGTTATACTAACAAGAAACTCAGCGCAGTGCATTCAGTGGAGTAGCCTGGGAGGCAAACTGGAGATACTCTTGGAAATGTGTGGTTTTATTTATAACTTTTTAAATTACATGCTAACATTAAACACAAGTTTTCATGAGTTTTTTGTCAAGAGAATATTTTGTGAAACTCCTCTTACTTTTTCTTAAGTCACTCTTTTTTCTGAAGATATGCTTTTCAGAATTAACAACTGATGTACAAGGTCATCAGAAAATGTTTATAAAAGCAGATAGGCTGGGTTTATTCCTCTCAGTACGTCTGACAGCTCTGTCAGTAATTTGAGCACAGTCTTTCCAAAATAATTAATTTTCACTGATTTTCAGCATTTTTTCAAAAGTACTACTATTCTCCTTTGAGAAAAGAAAACAAGATTTTTTAATTCTTGTTTGCTGAAATTAAGAGCCTTTTCATAAAGATAAAAAGCCCTTTTAAAAAGTCTAGTTTTCCACATAAAAACTATAAATATGCTTGCTTATTAATTACATGAATAGCTTCAATGAACTCCATGGGACGGAAGCTATATTTAAAGCTAATCATATGTACGAATCATTAAGTAACAAGGGCCACGATCAAATGCGAACTGTGATAGAGGTCTCTTCTTTTTTTCCCCATGGCCCAGGATTTCCATTGCTATGTCGGATGAAAGAAAATTTGCTTTTTGTAGGGGCTAAAGTATGCTTCAAAGCACATCAACTTCAGCTTTTTCAGAAAACACTGCTTAAAATTCTGATGTCATTTGTAAGCAAAGCACTTGGAATTAAATGTGATCCATTAATGTAATAGCAGAATTTAGTGTGGGTTATTTGAATAGTTCCTGATACCCTGAACATTAGTCTTTAAGTAGGCAACCAGTTGTGCAGATTTCAATTGATCTATTCATGTTTAAACTTAAGCATATGGCCAAAGTGACTGTAGTAGCAGGATCTGCAATGGTTGAAGAATTAATTTAAAAGAAGACTTACAAAGAACGGATTCATCATGAACATGTCCTCCTGCTGCATGGTGGGTGTACTGCCAATAATTAGAGACAAAAGATGGGATTTTGTGACTTTAAAACAGTGACCAAATAAGGTTATTGTAAAATAAATCAGAGGAGTGAGGTGGCTTAATGGCTTTTTAATGTTCCTAATGTTTTCAGTTTTAATGAGTCCTTTTACATCAGCTTTAATCATTTTATGAGACTGAAAAATGGCTGCATTAGTTTGGTTTTCTGTTCAATCTCCCCAGAAGCCATTATGGAGGAGTGGCTAATGAGAGTCAACTTTCATAAGTGGAAGCTTAGACAATGGAATAACTGCTAAATTTATTTGGGAAAATGATACATTAGCTACCAATATAGTAAATGATAATTTTTTTTAAAGATCAAAGGACCTGCAGTGCAGGTAAGAAAAGTCTGAAAAGAATTAACTATTGTATACTCATTAATACTGTGAAATTGAATTAAATCTTTTCAGTATTATGTACATTTAATGTAAGTAACTTTAAGGATTAAAAATGAATACAGGTTGTTTCATCTTTTAAAATTCACACATAATATAATTTCATGTCATACAAGAATATTTTAAAATATTCTGCACCCACAGTAGTGCAGCAGGGTATCTCTCTTCTATCCAGCTTTAGTAAGTTTGCTCAAAGCCTGGTTTCCCCTCCAGGGAAGTGCTTCTATGGCAAACAGCAGAGTACAACCACTGAGATGTGGACACATGTGGACAAAAGGCAAGGAGGAGGAGCCAACATCCTAAACTGGCCAAGCTGTTTGTTTTAGCGGTGTGCTCACAGGCAGCCTGTTGGACTTAGCGGTGGCAGCTGAAGGCACAGATGCCCCCCCCCGGTTACCCTACACCAGCCGAGCACACACTCCGTTCTGCCGGCTATTCCACAAAAATAGTTCTCTATGGCAGCTTAGCTCTAGACAGTGACGTCTTCATTCCTCGTGGCATGAGAGCTTATGACTCTCCTACAGCTCTGCTAAATGGATTGATACAAGATTATTCTGAGCTCAACTTTCTCCCTATATCCTCATTCTCCAATTTTGACCAACAAATAAATCCTGGTTCTGTTAAACTTTTTTTCTATATTTGGTCATACAGATTTCAACAAAAAGCAATAAATTCAGATGGATTATACATTATTGTTAGAAAATATTTTAAAATTCTTAATCATATTAACTTTACCATGATTTTCTGATGCCTTTTGTCTGAAGTAAAATGAAATTTCAGTCACGTACAAGATGTTTAAATTCTGCTCTCAGGTAAAAAAACCCCACAGTTATATTGGAGTCAAACTAGTAACAAACCCGTTTCTCCCAAAAGCTCCATTCTGCAACTCTCACATATTGAATCCTCACTTAAGACAAGAGTTTATTTCAGTAAGGGCAGCAGCATCAAATCAAACTATTTTTTAGTGTCTATTTATAACATTATAGATATAAATTATCCACTATTATTGTTGGTTGATTGGGACCTTCTTCACTAGACATACTGTAGAAACCAGACCCAAACCAAATTCAAGTTATGATGTTAAGGAGCAAGGCTGGGGTGGGGAGGAAAGGGTGGACAAAGGAAGACGTATCTCACTGCATACTGTGATGTATTTCCAGGTCCCAAAATAACTTGTAGAGCATGATACTGCTATTATAAGGTTGCATGGCCAACCAGCATGCGTAAGATCTAACACATGGTAAAAGACAGTACATATTTAATTTCCTAGTAAGTCCTGTCCCATACATCATCATAGAGATGTTTCTCAAGTAAACAAAAGCAGGAAATCCTTTTAGAATGAGGTTGTTAAAAAAAAAAGAAGATGCTCTAGACTCAGTTTACCCAAGAGAAGGGAAACTAATTAATCTAGGGGCTATACAAACTAACCTAGCTTTGTCAGTGCAGCTGTCCAGTAAAAGGACTGTCATGCTCAAGCTGAGAGAGATGCTTACTGTCTACAGTTTCTCTGAGGAGAGCTTGACCTCCAGAGATGACTAGAAGTCTTGTTGTACCAGCATTGCTCAGGAAAAGGACTGTTGGAAGTATTCTTGCTAGAAATCTCTTTTCCTATGGGTTCATCATTTGGAAAGCAGATTAAAGGATTAAATAAATTTAAAAAAAAAAAAAAGAGAGAGAGAGAATGACAGAGTATAAACCCGCAAAGTAAAAGGTGAATGGAAACAATATACACTAAATCTGAATGAATAACACATACAAATTTAGGGGACACTTCTGAAGCAACATATACTTAACAAGAGAGTAAACAATAGATAGTTTTGTATGAATCTTTGTCTGAGATACTCTAAAATTACCCCCAGGTGTTATGATACACATTATGAAGCTGTGAATGTGGTTTAGCTGTGACTAGACAAGACTGACATATTGTAATTTCATCTGGTATGAGAAGACATTATGAATACCCAAGGTAGTAAACAGCGATATAGCAAAATCAACTGTTGCAGTAATTTTTCCTAATTCAATCATTCTATTAGTGATTGCTTTTCCTGTTCTCCCTACTTTAAAAGGGTAACTGATAGCCTATATTTTCCTATTACTACAAGAAGAATATTGTATTGTAGCTTGTCTCAGAATAAAGTTCCACCTTATTTGTGCTGAAGATGTTTATTTGATTCTCAGCTCAGCACACCACTTTTTTTCCCCATCATCCCCCAATTAGTCCCAGAGTAGAGAAGGTTTATGAGTTTTCTGACCTAGTGTTGTGCCCTTTTCCCTGCTCACCTGCATACCACACATATTCACTCCCTGCATATGAAAATATACCAGTACCAATTATTGCCATATGCCAATCATTTCATGTACTCCAGTGAGAAAAGTTTGGTGTCATTAACTACTTTGGTTGTCAGAAGTCCTTTAGCAACAAAACAGCTGCCGTTTCTCTCCCCTTTACATTATTCTATGCAAAAGGTAAATATTCCTTTCTCAGCATAGTAAGGATTTTGTCAATATTCAGAAATAGAAATCTTTCCCTTTCTTTTTACCGCTCCCTCAGTTGTATGGAGTCAATCACCACAGGTAAAACCTCTTCAGTTTCTATATATCAAACTGGGCAGTGTCATAAAAATGATGATTCCAACAGAAGGAATCATGTCTTACAATTATTTCACATGCCCATCTGTTGTCTTTTTTTCCCTATTATTCTTTAGAGTATGAAGCTACTGATTTCCTTTCTTGCCCCAATTATTTTATTTCAAATAGAAATAAACAGTGGAGAGTTCCTAACACACTACCTATGGTTACCTATCAAGCAGAGTAGGAAGAGAATTTCTAGAATGCCAAAAGAGATTTGAGGACACAAATATTATTAGGCTCACTTCATTTCTTCCTGTTGATTTCCGGGTTTAGAACTTTTAAAGTTCATGATTTCAAACTTTTCCAGCACGAGCACAGATCTCGAGTGTTTTCTTACTCAAGAACTGTGGTTACATGACCTCAAGCATTGCGAGTTCTACAATAAAATAATGAATGAACAAATCGTAACATTTTTGAGTTTTCGTTACTGTTAGTAGCAGCAGTATTCTCAATTATTCCAGTGTAGGAATGCTTTTCTGATAAGAAAATCTGAGAAATTCTTGTCATGGACATTGTCATAGAGTTTCATTCAATATGTATCATTCTCCTTATATTATTGTATTATATTATTTTTACAAAGCAGGAAAACATAGTTTAGGTTGCTTCTACCTTTCTGTATTCACTTATCAAAGCACTATCAACATCAGCCTAAAAAGTTCATACAGAAAATTTCAGGGGGAAAAAAAAAAATTAAGGAAACTAATACTTATGTGCATACTTGGAGATATCAGAATCAACGTGTTTCTCTTTGGAGAATATTTATGAGTATTACAACATGTACACATTCATCCAACTGTTAAGATTTCAGGCATAACACATTAAATTCAGTTTTCATTGCCTCTAAAAAATAATGCCTCTAAAAAATGCACTTCCGACTACACAGTGACCCCCATAACCACTGTTTTGGTGCAACATTAGTAATAGGAAATAAATAAAGAGAGTTCTATATTAGAGGTGTCAGTATCCTAGTGAAAAATACCAGGCTTTGTTATAGAGAAATCAGCCTGGAAGTTGCCAGCTGGAGGGATCAGTGGATATGAACTGACAGCCCCATATAAACCTTACTGGAAGCAAAGAGAGCCCAGGGATGAAAAGGATGGTCTTCAGACGTGTGGAACGGTCTTAGGAAGAAATGCGGGGAGCAAATCAATCAGGCAAACTTATGGGAATTGTGGGTTTAGCAGAAATACTGAGGAAGCAGAATGAGGAAGATACAGGGGAAAATTTTGCTTCAGTGAGAAAGGAAAAGAACGGATCTTGTCCAGAGCAATAAAGCCCTGGCTGTCTAGAGCATCAGGATGTGAGCAGCTCTTTCTGTGTGCTGCAAGTGCAAACTTACAGAGTTTTCAAAGAACAGACCCTTCAGAAACAGCAGAGCCCACTGGAAAGTACAACTGCTATGAGTTAGTCCTCTCCTAGTCACGTGAGCGATCTCAAAGTGTTATTTTGAAACCAATTTTCTCACTTTATTAAGATCCTTAAGGTGAGCTAGTCTGGCTCCCAATCAGTTTTTGGTTGAGAAGACACATCAAACACTGATCTGTGGATTTAGAACTGGTCATGAAATTACATTAAAACTTGCAGATAACAACAGACTTCAGGGGATGAGACAATGGATTTTAATAGTGATTATTTTATTCCATTAATTGACTTGAAAAGCAATTGACTTAAGTAATTTCTGCATTTCTCAGTTTCAAGAGTAAACCATTTCCAAGAATCTAAACATGTGAAACATTCTTTTGTGATTGCATGTTTAATTGCTAGTAGAAGAAAAACAAAAACCAAAAAAATCCACAAACACTTAATCCCCTGGCATGGCCTCACAAAACAGTTGATAATTTTTATAAGCCAATATATTTCAAAAGGACTAAAAAGTAATTGTTTGGAAAAATATTTTGATCTATACTGTTAATTTCTTGAATCATTGTGAGATCTTAGCTATTATTACTCTTAGCTTTTACTAACAGAAATCCCAGGAACCTATACACTCTTTTTATCTTATATGTGATCCCAGATACTTCATTCCATTGTGAAAATCAGAGAGTATCGTCTTCATAGTTCTATATTCACCTAAATCTTCAGTGATTTGCTTATATGCACCAAAATCTTTAGACACATGTCGGATTATCAGCGTACTGCATACACCCCTCTTTCTTTTTTGCAGGAAGGACATACAAATTTAGTGTTCCTAAGATGATATTTGTGAAGTACTCTTGTTCATCTTAGTGCTATCTCAGTTGGATTGAAATCACGGCCAAATTAAAATAGACAATCCTCCAACTGTCTTCTGATACATTAATATGTCATTTCTGAGGATACAGAAAGTATAAGAAGCTAATAGTTTATTTGACTTAATTGTGACTATTTGGAATATACACTAATTCTCTGAAAGAAGGGAATAAACACGTTCTGGACAATGCTTCAACAAATAAAACTGCAGTGAAGAAACTGGCTCACGTTTTAGCAAGAATGGTCATAAAACACAGACCTAAAACTAACCCAATCACTGACAACTCTGCAAGGGAATTTCTCCAAGCTACTGAAAATAAGCAGGCCTATTCTAGCTCTAATTACCAAATGCATCATCATCTTTTTTACAAGCTTATGAAATCTCAAATCAGATTTCTTCTGGAAACTTAGTTCCCTGCCAAGACAAATAATGACAGGTAGAAAGAAAATCTTGTCTTAAAGGTGAGTGGCAGTAAATTGCTTTTGATTTTATGTACAGTTACATAGATCTGTTATCTACATGTGATGAAAGTAGGCATCAGTAAATATAATTACATCATCAAATGTAGATAGCTAGGTAATGCTCTCATTGAACTATTGAACCCAATTCAGTTATGTACCCGGATACATTTGTAGTTTTCATACATTGGTTTCTTCTCTATTTACATGGCGTTATGCTATCTAGTTGCACCTCTGCTTTAACATTTATTACTTTATTTGCAAAACCTCTTTAACCCAAATAGCTTGGTTTAGTGCCACAAATGGAATTATTTTACAGACATATACTGCAGGATCTATAGCGGAAAAAGAAATTTTATCATGCCATCCCCAGAGATCTTAATCCACCAAATACATTTTGAAAACAGCCTCACTTAGGAGTCCAAAATTTGCATTCAGTATGTACTAGTATTGACTTAAAATATGTTGTTCTGCAAGCAATCCTGGCTATAAGCTCATTCAGATAAAGTATTCCTGAAAAAGAATACAAAATAGGTACCAAAACAAATTCCATTTTATTTCATTATTCATTTGTACCTAACATTCACAGATTTTTTTTTATAGTTATCAGCTTTTAAACACAATGTGATATGAGTAACAGTTCCTTCCTAGTGGAACAAAAAATGAGGACTCAAAAATAGCCAAGGTTATGTCATTATCATATGCCTCTCTTAATCCAAAATAAGAAATAAAAGTCTGCAAATGATAGCGTACTTGCTTCTCTTATCTTCCACCTAAACACACCCATCTGTGAATATAGGAGTGCTCGTATGGACATGTGTGAATGCTGTTTGGTAGGCATGGAAATGAGCTTGCTAGGACTAAATGTGAGTATATGGGAATCATTTTATGTACTCTTATAGATGGTCTGATAATTCAACACTTACTAGTATTTAGATGATTAGCGGTGATGATTTAAACTAATCTAGCAGTAAATGTCTAAATAACTGTAAATAACTAAAAAGGAAAAACTTATATGTAAACATGACTGAAGAGCCTATTCTCACAAGGACACTCACGTATTAGGCTTCAGTTTCCTACACCAGAAAAGAGAAATTGAGCAGTTACAGATATAGCAGATTTTCTAGCATACCATTTCATTGCTGCGCTAGCGCAGTATCATTGACCTAGTCCCTTATGCACTGCATACAGGAAGCTAAGACAAGTTCTCAAAATTATTTTGATAATGGACCAAGGTCTCAAAATCTGTGAAATGCAATCACCTCATCAATCATTCACAAACATTATTTTTTATATCTTATATAAAAGGAAATGAGAGGCTAGATTCTAAAACTAGATATCCCCTCTTTTTTTCTGCCTAGTACAGCATTAACAAGCACTAACAAATGGCACACCAGCATCTTCTGAACCAGTGACACAAGCGCAGTGATAAGCCATATAAAATATTCATGACCGGAACTTCAGATGTAGGCAGATGCACAACAACAGCATACAAGCTTTGTCAGGAATTGTTGAGAGATTGAAAGCATACTTAAAGGATTTATTAAAGCAATCAGAAGAAGCCTCTACTCAGTCACCATGATTGCAAGGAGTTTATGGCCATGTATTTAATCTTCTTGCTCTGTAACAGATAAGTTATGCTTTCTTGTGATTTGTGCACAAAGAGTTTTTTCAATCTTTTCTAGCACTATAAAGAACAGAAGTACCATTTCTGCCTTGCTAAGCGAAGCATTAATAGGAATGTCAGCAGCAAGATGGAACATGTAATAAATATTAAGGTTTAACATTATAAACATTTATACTACAGAGAATATAGTCCTAGATTATGAGATAAGATTATTATCTTTTGTTATATGAAATTAAGGAAAAATGGTTTGATGACAGGGATTTCTTTTTGCAGCATTATATTCAGGGAGACCCGAGTTCAACAACAAAAAAAAAAACATAGGGAGTACGTACCAATCTTAAACAGTTGCCTTAACTATAATTAACTAAACAGAACACTGGGAACAACAGAAATTGCTAACACATATCAGTTCATCATTTACAGAGAAGTGCATTAACAAAGATTTTTTTTAGTTCATAAAAAATAAGCTTTTTTCTAAGGTCAACTAGCAAACAGGAAAACTTATCTAATGGAGTGGAAAAAGCAATCGCTAATTGAAACAAAAGAATAGAAGCAGAAAACTATACCAAAACATATATGTATACATATACAGAGAGCTTACATTTACATATATAAAAACTTGCATTATCTCTACAAAATGGTTGACTATATTCTTATTTTGACACTGACCATTATAAGCACTGAATAGCTGAGCTTGTTAACACAGCCAAACAGATGGAAGAATATATGTTTTTCTACTATTTTGACTTACTGCCTACAGCTTCTTGTAGTTTGCACTGACCTTTCCTTAAGGAAGCCTTAGAAACATTAGCTACGCTCTGGAGCTATTCAAAATATTTCACATGCAGAACAGAGCTGACAGACCTTAGCTCCCCTGCTGAGTTTGCAAGAACTGTTGAAAAACTCTTTTCTTATTTTGGATCATGTTTCTCTTCAACAAAATCAGTGTGCAATACCAATATGCACACAAGCAGCCTTAAAGAGTTTTATGGTAGAAAGAAAAAAGCATTGCTTCATCTTAGAGGCAAAACTACAAGGAATGCAGGATTATTTACAATAACTGTACTGTTATCACCTTATGTTCCTTCTTTTCTTAATCTGGCAAGGAGGCTCAGTTTCCCATTCTCAGTGGAAATCGTTAGCAAACATTTCTTTCATTTTTATTTACAAATATGCACAGGAGCCTTGCATGCTTAACATAAGAGGAGGGACCTTCCTCATCCATGCAAGAACTCTTCAGCAGATACTCTAGAATATGCACGTCCATTTTGCTGATATTTTTGTCCATTGTTTTTGCCCAGAACAAGGGCATAGAAAATAAATTTAACTGCTTAAACACACTCTGGGGTCTTTTTCCTCATCATCATGAACTTCAGCCCAATTGAATCTTAAAATAATCAGATCACATGAGTTGCCAATAGTGGATTTGGCATTCATCTTTCACTCCCATTCTTATTGTGCTACAATTTTGTTACAATACAAAGGAAGAAAGGTCTACTGGCCTGATCAAAGGAGGGTGTCACACACTTGCTGAATTGGGCACTTCTCCAAAACCAGTTCTTGCACAGAATGCTTACTCTTTTCTATGAAGATTTTACCTTTGGAATACATGCTTCCATAGAGAGTAATTTCAAATATTTTACTATATACAATATATGCTAGTTCTAAAGGTTGTAATGAGTCTGAAATATCCTTAAGCATTTAGTATCATGAGAAAATCAAACCAACTCTTCTGAACAGATTAAACATAGTCATTAGCTGTGTTCTGCTGCATTTCTGTTCATGCTTCTTTATTCAAACTAAAACTCAGACTGCTAAAGTATTTTGCAATGTAGCATCTTTTTTTCTATGACAAAATATTAAAAAAACATACAAATTAATCAATAAGATGTCTCTCTCTCAGTTTCTCTGTTGGCCCCAAGACTTTACAGTGTTCAGTACATATGTTATGTACTTGAATATTGCATATGCATAAAACCTGGAAACAATGCAGATTTTACTCTTCAACAAAAATCACACATATGAATTATACTCTAGAAACCTTTCACCCATTTACCGTTCCTTTTCTTTTAGTCAGAAACAAAACCAATCTCTTTCCTACCCACTTCTATTCTCTCTTCTGGAATAAAAAAGTAGTCCTAAGAAATTCCAAGATCTTAGCAACCAAGAATTTACATTCACTTTACATCCTCTTCCAACAGCAGCAGAATGCACAGCGCACAAAGAGGAGAATGAGGACATGAAATTTTGGTTTGAAAATGCTTACAACTTTGTTACAGCTATACAAATATCCATGATTTCTAATCATGCAGCATAGATCTGTTGTTTTGATTTGTCTGGATTCAAAACCCATAGTTTTGTTCTAAATTTTGAAACAGAATAAAACAATTCAAAGAGCAAGTCAGACACAGGCCAAGAATTTCATAGCTTCCTCCTCAAAGTAAAAATGAATCAAGATTTTCAAAATTTGTTGTATATGAAAACACATGCAGCTGCTCTTTAGAGTTCTTGCAATAACAAAATCCACCAATCTTCTAACAACAGATACACAAATTAGACTACAGTCACTTTTAGCCTATGTCTAATGAATCCTTAACTGTACATCGCTCAGTGAACTTCGAAGTTTATTAAAGAAGTTTCAGGGGTTAAACTGTGTCTTAGAGATCATTTTCAGAAAAACCTCAACCCCTTTCATGTTTTAACTGTAGCCATATTAAAAGGTTTTATTTCAAATCAGAACTCTGTACGTAACAAAAATTGTTATATGAAGACAACTTTTCATGCTAAATGAATAATAAATTATAGGTTATGTGTCTCTTTGATTTTAGAGGATGCATAATTTACAACAATAAATAATTAACATATCAAAGGACTCTAATTTAACTGATGCCTTCAGCATCAGCACAGCCAAAGTACAAAACCTTCTGCTTGGTGCTTAAAATCCATCTTTGTGGTGAAGATGAGTAGTTGCTTTGTATAAGTAGTTATTATGTTTTCCAATAGGTAATTTTTGCTTATCACTTAAAAGTATTAATAAATATCAGAAAGTTCAGTTTCTGACATGATCTGTAAGCATACTGCAGGAGAGGAAGAAAGCCAAGCATAATTAGCAATATGCAATTACAAACAATATTTCAGCTAGGAATATTTAATGCAAGCTTTATTTTTAAGTGGTGGTAAGAGTTTTTCTTACAGGCAGCTTATAGTACTAGCAAGACACTCAGTCATAGAAAATAGCTCATCTCTAAGTAAAAGAAAAATAATACTATTTCTGTATGGAAAATACATGTTAAATTTATTTTTAGTACTTCTGTTCTTTAATTATCAATAGCGTCTATGGCTACACCTAAATTCTCCGTAACAGGCAAGACTGAGAATGACCTAAAAGCACATTTTTCTCGCTAGCCCATCACCAAACAGCCGCCTACAGCAACGTCTGTGCAAGTAACTCAGCTGCCCGCAGCTCCCATGCTGCTCTTGCAATGGGCAATACAGACATTTCTGTGGAGGAGGCCAGGCTGGACTATGAGCTAGGCATTAGCGACTGCTGATACAAATCTGTGCAAAACACACTAGGATTCTGCAAGGAAAGCATGCAGGCAGCTGGCTGCTGCCAATAAGTACAACATGGGCTATAAAGTGAGACTTGAGCCCCCGTTATCCCTTGAAACAGTATGGACTGAAAAAAAATTTGGGACTTACAATCAAAGGACAGAATAGCTCTGCCCTGTGTCAGTTAGGGGATTCATGGGTTAACCTTTAACACATGTAAAGAAATGATTTTTTTCCTCAAAGAGTGGAAGTTATCATCCTACAACTGGACTGCTGTGACTGGAGCTTATGGTTATAGAGAGTTACGTTTTTATCAGGCTGAGCCCATTTTCAGGTTTATAACCAAACCCAACAATAACACTGTATAAAACAGTAACTCACAGATTTGGTAGAGATATAATGAAACTATTCTGTGTTGCTTCCTTTGTGTGAGGGAGTTTTGTGTTTGTTTCTTTTTGTTGTTTGGGTTTGTTTGTGTGTTTTTTTTAAGATTGGCTTACCTAGGAGAGAATAATTTTGATGATAACTTGATAGCAACAAGTGTCATTTAGACTGTAATGTATTTTATATTTTTTTTATTTTACTAGCCTGTAAGAAGTACAAAAAGCACTTTTTTAACCAGTTAGAATCAGTGAAAAATAATTTAAAATACTTAAATTCAAAAGGTTGTCAACATACCATGTAAAATTTCAATAGCTGAATAAAATTTACCAGCTCTTCAAAAATGTCATATCACTCTGATGTCAATAACTAATTTGCAGCTAGTATTGCCTGAATGTGACACAAACCCCAAGGTGCTCACAAGGAAAACAGAACTGAGTCTATTTTCTCCTTCCCTCCATGAAAACAGTAACCATACGAACATGCCTGTCAGGAAAGGAACAGTGCACCCTGCCAGGGCTAACATTTTAGCAAGGAAATTCAAGTACTCAGGTTGAAAAACATTTAGCTTTGTTTTAAATTTAAATATCCTTTCACCAAACGCATGTAAAACTCTCACTGCAGAAGTGTAGCTTTAGATCGTTTAAGCCTCAGCCCGTGGAATCTGCCATTCTTCTGCCACACCACCACCACAGCTGGGGACCATCGCTGTAGATGGCACAGCCTAGTCCATCCCCAGCTGTGGAAGCCCACACCGTTACACCCTCACTGCCATCCCTATCTGTTCATTCAAAATTACAGTTAACTCAGATATAGCACATCTCTGCCTTGCTTTGCACGCATCGCTCAAGAATCTGTTATTTCAAGCAGACATTTGCCCAGCAGTCCAGTATGACTGCAGTGTCAGCTAAGTGCAAGACAGAGCCCGCAGCCCAGAGCAGCCTCCTGCCCCTTCTGTTTTGTAACTTCTTAGTGCAGACTTGAGAGTTTATCTCAGCCAATTTCCTTCAAGAGCCAAGGAACCTGTATTTTTCATCACGTATAGAGGAAAAAGTGACTGAATAGTTAGAGTCCTGCATTTGTCAAAGCCCTTGATATTGAATATCACCTTCTGTGAGGCTGCAGGAAGAATAAAAATTGTGCAAAAGATTGGAAAGAAAAATCTACAGTACAATATATTAAATATATATGTACGCACATACACAATTTGTAAAAAGTATTTGTGTTGGAATTCAGAAAGCTATCTAACAAAAGCGTTTGATTCATTTGATTCTTTTTCTTGGAGTACATTTTGTGTTTGGAATGAAAAGCATGGGTCACCTGCAAATGGCACTCAGGCACCTGATTATGGGCTGCAGAAAAGAGAAATGAAACTCAAGTGTTCAAGTAGAAAAGACAGATATAGTTTTTGGGCCCAGAAAAATCAATTAAAAAATTTATGTTGATGTCAATGTAACAAAGATTCCATCAAAAGTGTTTGCATGGAGAGACCCTTAATTACAGTTGTATTAAGGAATGCACCTCTGCAGTCCAGCTGTAATTACATGGAGCATTACGAAATACAGATTTAAGAAGGCAAGTTAGAAGGTTATGGTCTATAAAAACTAATTAGTGGCTATTTATGATCAGATTTTTTTTCTAACACATGGGATTTTTTTCAGTGTGTCTTTTTAGTACCCCACTTTCATTTTCTGCACAATTCTACTGATTTAGCCCAATATAGAAAGGAAAAGTGTATTGAAGGATAGAGAAAATGTGTATTTCCTGAGAGGATCCTATTGAACATCTGGATCATGAAAACATACCCTTATTGGAGATTTATGGTTTATAGTGTTCATGGCCAGATTAGAAATCGGTCTGCCATTTTTCAGCAGTCCTTTAGCTACCTTCTTAGGTAGAAAATAAAAATAACATCTACTGCACAACTTAATTGTGAGATTTAGCTTAAAGGGAATGAAAATTATTTTTTGCATATTACCTGAGAAAAGTCTATACTAATGCAACCTTATTTCTGTCTAACTGAAGGTAGGAATTGTCTTGGGTTTCTCCCACTAAGTTTACCACTAGTAGCATACTATGGCCAGTTGCAAATTGGGACACTCATATAGATAAAGCAAAAAACAGACGCTAAGGTGCAGATTTCAATAAACTCTGCAGTTTTATAATTTTATTTGCAGAAAAATTGACACTTGTCTTGTTAATATTGTTACATTGACATGGTTAACCTGCATAACTTTTCCTTTGGTCTTCCATCTGCTCTTCATTTCAGTATGTGATAGCTGAAGCAAAAAATTGCTACCTGAAGACGCTCTGGGACATTTCTTATAAGCCTAACAAAACTTTGACATAGTTTTAATAGGTTTGTTTATAAAACACAATTTTCATTCAGTCAGCAAATCTAGTATTCTGAAGTAAGATTTTATTTAAACCAGAAGAAAGCCTAAATAGTATAGCCTTGGTGGTAAAGAGATGCAGAAAAGTAAATTCAAAATTTTGCATTTTCCTCCAACTTAAAATAGGCTAATTGACAGATCTGACTGACAGCTCTGAACACCAAATACTATTTTCTTTTTCTGTGCCCAGAACAGGTATGGTTCAGTCAATAGCATGAGTGAAGAAGATTACTGAAGGGCTGTGTTAAAATGCTTCAGATTGGCTCCAGAATAGTAATTCGTTTCCTCCTTTAAGCACACACTACTCTTGACTTTACTACATACATGTAAAAAGATGAAAAGTTAGCACCATTATATCAGGGCAACCACTTTTTACCTTAATGAGTCAATTCCTAGGCAAATATTTCAATAAATCAAAATTAAGATGGATGTGAAAATCCAAATCTGATTAGTTATTTATACCTGCATATTTAATTCATGTTTGACAATAAAGAGTCATTAAGCACTTTGTATATGTATAACCACAGGTACACATTAATTGTGGGTTTGCTTTTATCATGGGTCTAATGGCTGAGCAGCAGCTAGCTGACAGGTTTAGTCAGCAACACAATTTGGCCTTGTAGTAAAGGATTAATCAGGATATAAGCAGCACTCAGGTTCTGCACAGTAGTCCTAAAAAGTCTAAAAACACATTTTAAACACCACCATTCAAAGTAAGCTAAAGAGAAATGCATCTCTATGTACCATGCTGCAAGGCATACAGAAGAACATAAGATATTGTTCAACAAAGATTTTTTTTATTTATTATTTTTAGTGACCTATACTTTGGTACAATTCTCTTTGTCCAAATGGAATCAGTTCTGACCCCCAAGATTTCAGCAACTGAGTGAACCTTCTAGACTATTACAGTGAATTTCCCTTGGCTGGAATGACAGCCCTGACTAGTCAGCATGCCCTTTATCTATGAAGATTCTTATTTGTCTACCATTTCACAGCAAGCAGTTCTGATGAATAGTGCAATTAACCTTTCTGTTATTAAAACAATTAATTGCAAAAATTAAAGACATGACAAGGGCTAAATACTAATGCATAAATTATTAGGTTCATGAATTGTAATTATTAATCTATGTACATTAATTGTGAAATAAACAAAGAGGACAAATTGTAAGCAGAAGTCAGTGCTAGAATTGATGGACATTTGTTTTCTCTATGAAAAGAGAAATGCACCATTTTACTCTTGGCATAAAGAATTAATCATATCAAGCCTTAAACTGGAGTTGTTTTTTTTTTTCCTCTTGTGAGTGACTTACAATCCAAAGATTTCTAAAGTTTAATTTTTTTTCTACAGTAATGTAAGTTTACATCAAAGAAATCTACTTGCCAAAACCCATTACATTTCAATGCAAACATATCTAAACTATGCCTGCAGTGAAACTCTACTAAATTTTCACTTCACGTAGCTAGAATTCGATTGTAGAATTCTTATAACAATGTGATCTTGAAATGTTGCAAGATATAATATAACAAAAATATTTTGATCAGACACATGGTTATATGACCCTTGCAAGATTAATAGCAACACTGAAGTATTTCACTTATGGGAGAAGTACCTGCCTTAAACATACATGCGGATGTGCTACTGAAGGATACATTTGCTAGGGAAGCCACGTGGATAGACCTAGTCAATAAATGAAATTCTTTTCCTGTGGAACATTTCAAGATTTCCACAGTTTCACAATTTTTCACCTTAAAGACAGTCAGGGGTATAGCTAGGCAGATTCTAAATTTATCCCACTGCTTTGTGCCAGAGATAATGGAAAGAACAGTGATTAACACCCAACTTGAATCATCTGTTGTTTACTGCCTTCTAGAAGTTTTCCCATCTACTTGTCCTCCTTCTCCCCCCACTCCCCCTAATAAGACACTCTGAGAGCAGGACCACCTTCCTTTGGTTCACTGCCTTAAAAGCTGTGATGTTGCCACAGCAGGATTCAAACAGTTGAGCAATGGTCTCATGAGAAAGTGACTTTAGGGCACTGACTGCTTTCAGAAATGTTTTAGATCCCTGAGGCCTGACAGAGTTGCTTCCTTCCTTCCATGCCATTAATAACAGATTGTATATAACAAGTTCTAAATGGTTTTATCCGTAAAAAAAAAACACAACAAAACAACCAACCCACCATGTGAAGGCACAGTTATAAAAAATCAGCTACGCAGCTGTCCCTATAAATTATCTATCTACCATGACATAGAAATGTTTTGCTTTGTATATCTTTGAGATTCGAAAGTTTAATAATGATGATGTTAATACCCACAGTGTCAGAGACTTTTTGCACTAGAAGAAAAGCTTCAAAAGCAACCAATGTGCTGAGGTAAGGACATTTTGCTCTGAATAGACCATCCCCTCACAGCTCTGGAAAGAAAAGTAACTTTTCCCCTTGAAACCAGGTCTCCACTTCACATAATACTTATTTCTGTGGGTCACCTTTGACACCACACCCAACTCCATTGTCAATGACCAGATTACTTGTAGCTCACTGAAACCATCATTGGTTGGGTCATCACTTGGCCTTGAGGTTGGCCAACTGACTGCAGAATTTCAAACAAATTGTCCTGATAACAACATGGCATGCTTAAATAAGGAGTTTATCACCTAATTTTGCATCATATCAGTTTCAAAACAAACAAAAAAAAGCTTTGGATATCAGATAATTCAGCAAATTTTTCAAGTGCTTGTGTAATGCCACTTATTACCTTTGAATTTATAGTTATTGCACAGCATAAAGCATGAAAAAAAGAAGTTTTCCAATTAATTCTAAAAAAAAAAAAATCTATCTAGCTTTCTCTTGGCCTGTATATTATGTGACGGGGGGGGGTGAAGTCCTTCAGAACATCTTTCATCTCTTATAAGACATCTTTGTTCTTGTAGTTCCAACAAGTTGTGGTGCCCTGCACAATAGGATATTGAGAATGGGGTTCATTCAGATGGCTTGGTTACAAGTCACTGTATATTGCTTGAAGATTTTTTTTTTTCTACAGTGTTATGCTCCATCCACCCTTAATTTCAGCAGTGCTGTGATCTCTCTCTCATTCTTATCCTGTCTAGGATCCTACATCCTATCTCATGCACTGGAAATGCAAAAAACTCAGATGCTGCAATGAAGAAGGTGAATGGTGGAAAGGCGTAGGGAGCAGCTGCATGTGTCTCAGAGAATTCAGGCCCATATTTGAGTCAGCTTTACTCTGATTTAAAAACCTGTTTCACAACTACCACATTTTGGCTGCAATATATTGATGAGAAAACTACTCAAATCATCAGTCTCTTAATAATTTTCAAGGCATAGGTGGCCATATATGGCAGCTTCAGAACTACTCGTCCTCTTGGTAAAGCAGCACCACTATAGTAAACAATAACAAGAAAAATCTAGTCATCCTTTTAGAATGCAGTGTATGGGACCACTAAATGGCATTATAGTTATAGTTACTTTTTACAAGGACAATATCACAGAGAACATTAATTGATAATAAGTTCTCAATTATGAAACCAAAGTTCTGGCAAATCCTCTCTCATACCTTCTCATTCTTTTGATTTCTTTGTTGTCTGTACACCATTAAAATTTATGCATTTATTCATGCTAAAGATAAAGCTAAAAAAGGCAACGGTACGTTACACATTCTGAAAACAGCTATCTCGCTCATAACAAGGTACAGCTTCGGCATATTCCCACATTTAATTATAAATGTTTGTGCTTGAATGTCAATGCAAGAAAACATAATTTTGTTACAATATAAAAAGTTATTATACAATGGCCTTTCCTAAAATACAGTTTACTAGAGCATGGCAGGTGGCAGACAGGAGGCTGAAAAGTGTAACAAGCAATTACATTACCGAATTTTTTTCCCTTCAGTTTCATTAGCTAAATTTCTTCATATTTTAATCTGATCTTTTTAATAATGTGTCAGGACTGACACCCCAGTGGACATGAAATTTAGACTCGTCACGGTTGAATGAATGCATCTATTTAATTTTTCTCTTCAACTAGTTTTAAAAATTAATTTATCTGATTGCTCAGGCTATTATATAAAATTTGTTGAATTTTGTGTATTACTAGTAGGCACCTTCCTTGTATTTCTGCTCGCTATTGCCGAGATGAGGTTTTTCTAATACTTGCTGGTGGCTGATTAAAGAAATAATGAAACAGTGACAAAAGTCAATTCTGCATAGCTCCCACGAGGCTTCCAACAGATCTGGACTTAAACGCAGAAGGAAGGCTTCAGAATGGTTTTCAAACACAGTTTTGGGGTACAGAATGATTTTCCTGATTCAGTTCTTGTCCACACCACAAAACCACATATCTAGCGCTGTTGCCAACCCAAGAAAGCTGACTAAGAGTATCCAGCAATCAAAGGAGCACAGCTTATCAGATTTTTTTTGTCAAGTGTGCTCAGAAAAAAGATTGGTTTACCATCAAATCATAATGGAACACAGGAACTACTTTACAAAATAGGTCAATTCTAAAATATCCTAATGAAAATTTCTTAAAGCTTTTTCAGGGTTTGGGGAGGTTTGTTGAGAGAACTAGGAAAAAAAATCCAATTAAATGAAGCATATCTCCAATTCTTGGAATTAATTTTTTTGCCAATTTAATTTTTTGAACCATTTGTTTAGTTTCTTAAATCCTGTATGCATTTTGCTTCCAAGGAGACTTGTCAGGGGAACGAAATGGTTCGATTTTTGATGGGGAAATTAAACTTTTGAAAGATCCATTTAACCTTTAGTGAAATACTTTATAGGCATTTATAGAGGCTGTATTTTGATCCCAAGTAAATCCAGATTAGCTATGCTGAAGAGAATGAAATTGCAGTATTAAATGAATGAATGGCGACCAGAATCGATCTTGTTTTTCAGAATTGTTTAAAGAAATACTGACAGACATACCTAGTCACTAAGTAGTTGTTCCCTAGGGGTTACTGTAGGGGTTGCTGTAGTCAAGAGAATTAGTCACTAGACGGATCAGTCAAATATCACATCTGAGGCCTCATTTAATTTGGGAAAAACCATCCACCCTTCACCTTTTACTCTTTTGATGCAATATACCTCCCTTTCACTGAAGATTAGTATATGTCCTTGGTTTCATGCAAGCGTTTGGAAATAATTAACACTGAACTATTTCGTTTATCTCTCTCAAGATACACTAAAACCAATGAATTTAAATATGCAAATATTTTGGGTCCATAAGTTAATTGCACAGTTATCATGTGATAACGTGTGTTAATGAATGTGTTTAACCCAAGCTTGCCATGACTGCTCTTCTTGATGGAAAGAATAATTTGTGGCCTCTTGAGGGCTGTGCAATTTACTAAGTATAGCTCACTGTATAGAAGATGATGTAAAAAGAGATAAGTTACAGTAGATTTACTGCAGCTGCTCCACATTTTTTACTTTACATTCCAAAAGTAGATCAGTTCCCTTGAGCTGTACAAGTTATAGATAAGATGGACTAAAATTTTTAGATTTCACATTTGCGTAATGCAATATAATGCTTTTCAAATCAGTCACTTCAGATTTGCTCAAACTCAAGTAAATTATGAGTTCTGAGCGATTACAACTGTCATCTTCATCTTTTATGCTGGTAAAAGATTCATATTTCAAATCTTGACTATCTTTGCATACAGTTCAATGCTATATTGTCCTGCCACCTACTAATCAAGATTTGGGAAGAAGATGAATCTCCCAAAGTCAAACATATATTTTTCTCTTATCACAGCAGCGCAGTTTGTTCCATTTAAGGAACTGATGCTGCCATTATAAAAACTTTGATTTTTAAGGGGATATGTAAGTTATCTATAAAATTTTGCTCTAGAACGAACCTTACTGTGCAAGGTTATTAGGTCAGGAACCTTTTTGTTCCTTCCAATGGTATGATTTAAAAAGAAACAAAACACAAATAGACTTTTGGAGCTGACATTCCAGACAGCTTTCTTCTTTTAAATCAAAAGGGTTTTGATTCTTAAACTACAGCATTTGTAACCATTAGTTCATAATAGTTCTGGCTACTAATCGCTGAACAAAATACACTCTTTTATGTAAATAATAAACAACTTCTTAATTATGTGTAATGATATGTTAACATTTCAAACTGCTAAATTGTTAATAAAACAGCAGCTCCAGTAGTCAAACATATTCCCTGACTTCTGTGGAAAACTCAGAATTCCAGTTTTTTAATTCCCAACCTTGACAATACTACCTTGGCACTTAATCCATTCTTTTGTTTATTCTTGACACATTAATTAAGAAGGACTGTAAGAAGATTGTGAGAACGAAAAGTAAGAGTAAAAAAAAAAAAAGCCAGATATTCAGCATTTCATTGTTAAGTGTGTGTTAATTTGCTCTACTGCCTCCTTTCCCACGCTGCCAGAGTCTGATAAGCCTTTCTCCCTTCCCTTCCTAGGACTCTGTCGCAGATCCCTGCCTCTTCCCCTACCCTTCCCATACTCTCACACTTGGTCAGAGGGAGGGTCTCCACCATGCTTTCAAGTCACTCAAGCTGTGTCTGAGTCCCCTATGACAAAGGCAAGACAGCTTGCAGAGTGGCAGCTACAGCCTGGACCAGCCCAAACTCCTTCCTCCTTGGGAAAGGAATGCAAAGAATAAATCCTGATCCACCCCTCAACCCTGGAGGCAAGTTGACACGCCAAGTCCCTGTCTGCCAGGATGCAGGGGAAGGGATCATCATGCTGAAGAGGAAGCTCGTCATGATTACAGCTCTTCCTGAATCTAAGTCAGTGGTAGATACTTACGACATTAAAGCAGATTGAGGAGGAAGAAAAGAATATCTTCACCTCTTATGGCCATGATAATCACTCTGGTTATTTTGGTGTATTGTTTTAGAAGCATAATAAAGAAACAAAAAAAACCTCCTCTTTTGAAAAGCTTTCAAAACCTCCATTGTCCTAGCAACATCTGTTGAGAACACTTGAAAGACAGACTCAAATCCGAATTACACTTCTGATAGCTAACATACTTGCCAACTTTGAAAAGCCATCTGAGTAATGAACTATTGCCTTCTAATTGATGCCTTCTGTTTCCCTCAGCTCTATTCATTCTCCTCCTTGCAGAAAAGGAGGATCATTTTTATGCCTTTTTTTTCAGCTTAAGTTATTTCTGAATAATGGAAAATATTTTCAACATTGAATTATTTTTTAAATGAAACAAGGAGGAAGACTAGAGCTTGTGGACATTTGATACTGCTACACATAATGAAAAAAAAACCACAAACAATTGATATTCTGAATCAAAAAAACAGTACAGGCTTGACATCTTCCACTTGTTTTCCTATCCTAAGATTGTGGAAAACAGGCTGTTCATATAGGGCACTGTTACAGAACTCAACTTTTCATGTATTACCTATAGAGTCTCTGTTCTAAAAGTTAACACCTGCATTAAAAACAGAGGGAAAGTTAGTTGAAAGCAGTTCTCACTGGAAGAAGGAATTAAATATGCATCATTACTTTGTGGTAGGCTTTCTTCTAACTTTATCTTCGGTGCTAAGCTGAAGGCAAGGACAACTTTCAGCTGCCCTTTTCAACATATTAACCCCAATTCCATTTTCCAAATATGTTATCAATATGGTAATTCCACACTTTCCCATCTGTAGACAGTCCACTCTTCATAAAGGTAGCATTATTACTACAAATATACTGGGGGGAAACTATTTCAATTACTAGGAGACTATGCAACTCCAAGTCTATTTATTTCAATTTATTCAACTGTCTTGATATATTCGTGCATAGAACTTTTATAAAGAATGAATAAATTCACCTTGAAATTGTACCAATTGACTTTGGCTGGGCTAGGCTGCACGATGGAATCAGAATCACTTTTGAAATAAGCCCTGACAATGCTGATCAAAACAAAGTGGCTACTCATTTATTAAAGTGACAGCTCAGCAATGGTTTCAAGCTAAGGGATGACGTGGCCTAGGGTGTTAGCTGTGGCCTGGGGTGATGGCTGTAGCCAGAAGCTTTATTGCCAGTTGCACACTCTGAAGCTGCATCTGACGGTGTGACATTTCCTAGGGCTCCTGCACCTGCCTGGATGTCAAGCAGCTGGTGTGAGCACTTTCACCCATTTCAGATTGCTACTCCACGAGTGACAAGTTTGCCGTGAGACTACATACATGAAATTGATCCTTTTTCCCCTTGTTATGAGCGATCCAGTCATAGATAAAGCATCTTGGGTCAGACACATACAGAAAATGCACAAAACACTAATTTTACAAATTTATCATACAACTTAACAACTGAAAAGAAGCATCACTGGAAATACAATATAAAACATATGAGATGTTTGAAAGTTTCAGCCTAAGAACTTGACTTTCTAGGATTTATAAAGCAATAGGTTTAGTGGTAGTATTCTTTGAACGTTCAAGCACAGGATTGCTATAGCAACCCATATCCTGCTTTAAAATCAATAGCAATTCAGGCAAGACAAGCTGTTAAACCAGTGTAACAGGTAGGAATGTGCTTCCTCAGTTCATTGTAGGTGTTGCTACAATGGAAGTTTAAGTTAAAGGGAGAATCAGAAACTTCATATATGATTTTGGAAAACAAGGTAGGAGACGAGGGGGATGAATAACAGTGAATCTGGATTTGAGAAAGGGCTTAACTGAAAGCAGGAGAGCTCATGAGCAAGTGAAACAAAGACTCCAGATTGCACTTTCAGCTTTTTTGAAGAACAGAGTTGAGCTTGAGCGAATCTGTTCTTTCCTGAAAAGTCAGTTTTAGCCTTCCTGTTGTGCAGAAAAAGTCCTATAAAATGCAGCCACAGCAGTGCTTCTCCACTGAGTCATTCTGAAAGGAAAACCCAGCAAGGCAGAATTAGCACAAGTTCATGTGCAAGTTTCACTTTCTTTCACTGTAAGCCGAATGTGGTGTTGGCACTAATATATAATGTCCATTTGAAGCTATTCTTAAATGCTGGCAGTTCTAAAATTAATATAATTCAGTAAGAAAATATATTCTGATAAATTTTCAACAGATGGTCATCTGGTCATTTACTTTTCCTTCTTAACACTTTTAAATTGAAATTTCAAATTTCACATTGTGGGGAAGGCAAGTAAAGAAAATCGGTATACAATGTTTATAGTCTAAGAGTCCAACTAAAAATAAAAAAGGGAAATACAATCATATCAACATGACAAGCTTAAAAAGTTCAGGCTAGTACCACACGAAAGTAGTGTGGAAGAGAGAGTAAGAGAAGCCTACCTGATAGAAATGCATAACAAAACATGTGGAGCTTGTATTAAAGTGAAATTGGCAGGTACTGAGAATTCTTACAGCAGTACATAGGAAGAAAATGTGAGATTGGAGGAAGTAAACGTAATACCAATTCTCACAAATGGAAGATTAGCATATCTGGCAACTATCTGTGTTTTCAAAAAGGAAATGTCCCACTTTTTAAAAGCACATGCACTTTTGGTGCACATTAAGATTTCACCAAAATGTGGGGATTTCAGTTTGTGCATACAAACATGTCTACATGTGCATCATGGTGAGCTTTTTCGCAGTTAGGTTATTATTAAGTTTTTCTGCCCTGCCTGGAAATTTTTTTGCATATGATCTTGAAAACTGCTCCATTCTGGCACACACAAAAAGACTATCCAAGAAAGAAAAATATTATTCTATATATCCTCAATGGATTTTTCCTTCCATAAATTTGTTCAACTGTTTTCTGAGCCCACATCTACATTTAACATCCACAACACTTTGCATCAATGAGTTTCACAGCTCAGCTACCTGTTGTATGAAACAGTATTTGCTTATGGTCATTTTCAATTTTGCTACGGGTTTGCTTTGTTTAACACCTTGCCCTCAAGTCCTTCATTGGGAGTGACTGGAAATGGTTTGGTCCGTTTGGTTCCTCATATCTCTGTTGACTGCATAAGTCTCTGTCGTAGTGCCCATCTCTTCTGCAGGCTGAAGAATCCTCACCTTAGTTGATTCTGTATTTCCTTGCTGCTCTTCTCTACTCCTTTTCAGTAATTGCTACATTCTTATATACAAACTTAGCTTATATAACTCTTAGTTTCGAATAACTCATTTGAGAGCTGTTGAGTTCTGCACTAACGTAATCACAGAAATTTTTGTTACTTCATTACTGTATAGCACAGTAAACTCAGAGCCCATTACTGAGAGAGTAAAATAAGGATTATTTTTGCAATGTATACCACTTTATATTTATGAATGTGCATGTTAAGGGCCATGTTGTCATCCACTCATGTAGTATTGTGAGTTACTAACCCTTTGTGGCTCTAAGCTAGAAATCTGGTGGCTCTGGATGTTAAGCTGACTGGCAATTTTACAAAGGCTCTGCTGTCTGGACATCCCAAACCACTGATACACTTAAAGCAAACCTAAAATATTAGAAAAAAGAATAAAAGTGGGAAATCTGAGTAAGCTTCGTTCTGTCCTAATTCCTTGAAACTGTTTCTGTTTTCCACAAATGTTTACAGTAAATTGCAAGTATTCATCAAACAGTTTCAGAATAAACTTCACAACAGGTAAGCGCACTTTGGTGTGTACCCCACAAAAGGTGGTAAGAAGTGCTTATTTCCTTATAACAAGGAAGTACTGACTTAGGAAAATATAACATATATCAGTGCAGGAATGAATACCAATTCCCAGACATTTGTAGGCATTTGCACAACTGTATCAAATAACGAGCACAAACTGAAGAACCACTCAGAATATATAAACATTTTATATTATTAAACCTATTGACAGGGCAAGTTAAAGTTGCAGCATGTGTCTACCTTCTTCCTCACACCTCTGAAGCTGAATAAACCATCATGCATTCCAGTGTAACTATTGTAGAAGTTCCCTACTATCAAAGGAAATCCTTCTGACAATGAAAATGATGCTTTTAGGTAAAAGGTGGAAAGAAAATTGGCTAGAAGTAGTATATCAAAAAATAGGTAAAAACCTAAGAAAAGCAGAGAATGATCCTCAACACAATGGTACAGATTGAATGAACCACTATTTTTTTGATCATTCCAAACTCTCTTTTTTTATTACTGTTGCCACATATTGAGCTCTGGGAATGGAGTCCAGCACGCAACCAGCTCTCTTTTTAAGATGCATTCTCTTGTGTGAAAATCCTTTAATGGATTTACTCTACATTTGTAGGTGGTTAGACTCTCCCTTCTAAAACCATCTCCTGAATGAAAAATGCTTAAGTCGTCCTGCTTCAGATTATCATATATTATCCTGTAGCTTGTGTTAGAAAAAATTACAGAAGATGATAATATTTCCATTATTTTCTTACATCATTAAATCTTCAGTCTGGTTTTTAATTAACTCTTCCTTCAGTTTGCATCTTGGCATAGGAATTTTCTACTGCCCTAAGTTTATTCATCCCATCAGACCTAAATTTATCTGCAGGAGGTAGATAACCCTTTGTTCTTTTTATTTGCAATAAATAATTTTACTTGAGCCTTCCTGCAAAAATGTCCAGGCATTGCATCTGTGTTAAGTCATAAGGTTTCCAGAGACAGTGGGAGAAAAAGTTCGTTATCATTTTTGACCCTTGGTGCAAACCGCATCCTCAGGGTTATTAGGTGTTCCTGCCTGGCAAAAGTAAAGCTTCGTATTTCAGCCTGTACTAGTTTAGCAAATTACTTGAACTCTCTTGGTGTTTTCACATTTAGAGAGCTACACAAGGGAAAGAAATTTCATTTTAACAAAGACTGCAGAAAATGCTGTGGAGGGACAAAAGAAAGACCACCAAGCTTTCTTCCATAACCTCTAGCAAATCTAAGTTATATTCACCATTTCGTATGTGAAATGAGCAGTGTCCTAATTTTCCCCCTCCAAAAAGAATATCCGGCACTGTGCACGTCCCTGTACTTTTCCCGTTTGTACCTTAGACATTCACACCCAGAAAGTGCAGAAGCAGTGCAGTCTCATTCTAGACCACCTCAATCTACACGTACAGTACAAAAGTCATACAGTATTTAGCTACGTGACATTCTGCAATGTCTATGATTGCTGTATTTTTCTAGACATGTACACTTTCTTGGCAATAAGTATTCATTTTTTTTGCTTGTTTCAGTTTTCTTTTTACCATGGGTAAATCCTTGCCAATTTTCTCTTGCAGTAGGTTCTCTTGTGGTATATTTCTATGTGCACATGACTCACAATGATTCTTTTTATAACAAGGAAAAAATGGTTCTTGAGGTGAAGAAGATGAAAAAACCCATATTCTTTTAGGGAAAACACTGCAGGTTAGGTGCTGACATGCAGACCCCTGTTAGGTTATTTTTACTCCCAAGGGATACTATGAACTTCATTATTCTTTGAATGCCTACCTATGTTTGTAATTTTTGCTCTCTCCAAGTTAAGTTGCTAGTGTCAGGTTTCAACTAGTGTCAAGTTTCTTTTGGATATTTTTTTACAGTGCATAATGTCAGCTCTATAAACCTCCCGAGAATGTCCTCAATTTAGTTTAATTGTCTTCTTGCAGGTGTCAGAAATCAGCTGACAGTTGTTTTTGGAAATCTTCCCTATTAGAACAATGAACTCTGATCTTTTTACTATAGCTGACACACATGTAAGTACTAACGAACACCTTGACAACCGCACCACTACCATTTGTCATTTACTTTCAGCAGCTTTACAAATCACCATTTACGTCATAACTGCAATATCATACTCCAAGAAAAAACAGTTCTTTTATGCTCGTTCCTTGTCCTGACTAGTTCAAAGATAAGAGCATTTGATTGCACCTCATTCCTCCTTGCATGACATATGCAAGTTCAGAAACCCACTGCTCATTCTTAACCAATTGAAGGCGATGCTTCCTTTCCCCTCACACTGAAGTCATTCCTTACATTTTTCTTTACAACTCACAGCAACAAAAATCTTCTTTCCATATTGTCTGGTTTTATTACTGTGCTTGAATAAGTTCTCTGCAAGAAAATAGAGGCAGCATGCTGTGATTTAAAAACTGTGTCCATGTTTGCAGTTAACTCATTCAGTCTCAGAGATCACTCTGCATGTGTCTATGCATAGCTAGTAAGTACTTCAGCAGAAAAGGGATTTTGCACAATCTGAAAATGCCCAGGAGGCAAATTGTTTCACTAAAGTTCACAGTCAAAATCAACTTTGCAGGGGAAGGGTTATCTGTCTTTTCCAGATTCCTTATTACAGCCTGACAGCTTGTGAAAAAAAACCAGTAAACAATCCTTTCATGTATGTTTAGCAGCTGACAGTTTTCTAGAGCATGGGGTTTTCTGTTTGGTTTTTTTACATTCCTGTTTAGTGGAACTACAAATCACAGCAGGGGTCAATTAGTGTAACTGTAAATGTTTTTATGGTTGTTGCCTAGGTTTTACCCTTTAAAGCACCATGTAACATCTGGAATTGAAATGTAAGCAGTTCCCTATTACTACATTCTGACCTTTGGGCTACTAATTTTTTTGTAAGGAGAAGGTTAGCTTTAATTCACTCTGTGAATGCACACGCCCATGTGTGACAGTCTTCTAAATCTGGGGTCAGGGCTCTGACCACACCCCCCAGCACCAACCCCCTGCCCAAACCAAGGCTCCTGAGAGACACACACACACACACCCTCCCCAACCCCCCCGTGGCCTCTGAGGCTCCCCAGGGACAGCTGGGACAAAGGTGGTTGAATATCTTCTCCTTTCCCCCTCCAAAGCCAAATTTTCTCCTTGCCTTAATACAAGCAGTGCCTCCAAGTAGCACAAATGGCACTCATTTGCCTGGAAGTGAATGAGCTGATCTTCCCATTCTTCTCCCTAATTTATAATTATTCAGAGGAAAATGGATTTAATTTTTTTTCTTTGAAGACTTAAAGGTTTAATTCTTTCATTTCTAAAAGGTTTATGTAGCCCCTATGATCATGATGAATCTTTCTGATTGCATTAAAACCATAAAACCAAAACTGACTCTTTTCATTATGTTCCTTTTTCCCTTGACTTAATATTCACAAGCTCATAGTCTTGGTGTCCCCTGATCTCTAGAGGATTAAGTTGCATCTTACTCGGTAACATGCAGTAGTAGTCATCCAGAACACATTAGTCTTAAGGAGCTAAAAGCACCCTTCTCCCTTTTTACCCCCATAGGTATTTTGTTCTTCAGAGTCCAAGATTCAGTGAAATAGCAGGGTAGATAGAAGAATGATTTATGGTTGCTAATTTGAATATTGTGTTTGAATGTTTTTGATGTTTCACATCTGGACTTACTTATCGCCTTTCCTACCCAATTCCCCTCATTCTTATCTGATCTACCACTAAATACACCAAAACCAATCCTGTCACAAACTCACCTGAAGAGGCATGCACAATTGGCATAAATACAGCATACTCCTTGCCTGTGCTAACTTCAGGACAGACAACTCAATTTCAAGTATTCATTCTAGGTAAATTTCTTACACATGAAAATCTATTTGCCCAATTCCTTTTAATGCCTTCAAGTCTTCTCCTTTAATGTCTATAACATTATTTGAATTACTTCCACATAAAAAGACTGACTGACACACACCAGACAATTCCTTAAAAAGCTGAAATTCTAACATATTGTTTCAGTGTTAAAATACTGCTTTAGTGCTGAAAGCTAAGAATAAGTTATCTGTATGAGTTTTATAAAATAGAGTGATTATTCACTAACTGCTCTTTTTATGCATTCAAAATATTGCACAGTGAATGGGGCAGCAAAAGGTTTTTTCCAGTCCAAGCAAAGACAAACCAAAACCTTTCAAAATTTCTCACAAAAGCACTTTATGCCTCTGAACAGCTAACAGTCTGGTGAGCAAGGAAATCAGTCGGGATGATGGAGTCCCGGAATCAAGTACTTCTTTGTCTTTGAGACAAGGAAGCTAAAGAAAAATTCTTTTATTGAGCGTGCTGCACTTCAGCTTTTCCACTTAAAATTAAATTATTAACTAGAGAGACCAACTTGATAAGCATGTTGTGCACAGAAGTTCCATGGATGAATATTTAATCCTTAAGAGTTACTTTTTATAAAGAATGAAAAAGTTGCAATACGGGAGACAGAAAGTTTCCTACCCAGGAGAAGGCAAAAGCTGGACAGGATACCGAAGCGAAATCCGGGTCACCCAAAAGAAAGCCCTTATCTGAAGCAGGGCCAGCAATTGCTGTTACCCACCCACCATCTGGACAACTTTTTTGACGTGTGTTTTGTTGAAACAGATCTGTTCCCACACCTGCTTTTCTTTCTTTTTTTTACTTGCGGGTATACTTTTTTAAAAAAGCACATAATCAAAAAAAGCTGGATCAATTCTGTTTGTAATGTATCTTTCATTTTTCATACAAATAGTGGTACATAAACATTTACTTAAGTAAAGACTTGCTTTGTGTGCAAATTACTACAATAAAGCACTTAGAAAAACAGATCAGTGGTGTTTTCAGTAAGAACGAAAACACATTTGATAAATAATTCATTTATACCTACTGTGCATAATAATCACTCTTCTTAAGCCAGTATTTCTTGGAAAAAATCATCAGCCAACACGTTGTCTGGAAATATGACATGTGGCCTCTCTCACACTGGGAAAAATCTAAACATTCATAAATAAGGGATCTGGGCTCATTAAAAAAGTTCAACTCCTTCAAAATCTTGGTTTTGTTGCAGGTCTTACTTTTTACAGAGCATCTACTCCGGATTCTACTTAAGCACATATATGTGTGTCTTGATAAGCCTTCTGCCTCTGCATATGCATCACAGCTGCAAACCTGTATTGTCCTTGTATACAATCCTGACATTCAAAGAAGCTGTCATTGTTGTTCAGGACTTGCTGAACTACCTGGGCTGAAAACAACAGATGAGAAAGGCGGTGCTTTGGTATTTGCAGTGATTACAGCATAGAACTCTCTCTGAATATCAAGAAATCATAACACTGGAAAGAAATATTTTCTAGTCTGAAGGATGACTGTTTGTATTCACTAGCATCACCTCTCATATCTGAGAAAGTATTGGAGCCAAACATACAGCTTCCCTTTCAGGAAAAAAAAAAAAAAAAAAGAAAGAGAAAGGAATTATCTTCTAATGCTTTCAATGCTTGGAGTCCATGTAGATTTCAGGTGTAAGCTATTCAAGAACAAAAACACTGCTTGTAAAAGTGAAGTTTTGATAATTAAATCTTATTGTATCTATCACTAAGGGTAACAGCTACACCAACATATTTCACCAAAGGCTCCTGACTATTTTTTGTGTAGATCATTCTCTGACTAAATCGGCTGGTGGCCCACATGTCAAATTTCATTCTTCTTTTTCATATTGTTAACCACCAAAGCAAGAGCCCTAGCGGAAAGTCAGGTCTGTGAGATGAACTGAAATCAGCTGATTTTATTTTCTTCCTTGGTATTGATTTAAGATTTAAACGCTCCCAGAAGGAAAAAGATAATATATACATGCAGTTTGTAAAGAACATTTTTCATATGCTCAAAAGGTGTATCCCAAACCAAGCTGAAATCAAGCGGTCTTTCAGCTGACTAAGCGGGCTTTGAACTAATTCAAAGTTCAGGCAGAGCCAGCACAGGCTTTTCAAGGGACCTAATGACCCTCAGCATTCATAATTCAGATAGTGACTGCTGGGGACCGGATATCAACACGCAGTGGTACTGGGTGGCACAGCTCACTGACTGGCACGGGGAGAACTTCTGCAAGATCCAGAAAGGTCCAATGCACACGCAGAGATGGAAACCTGACTATTCATAAAACATGTATTGGGGAAGGTTATAAAGAATAAAACCTTGTTCAAGGCCACAAGCTGGAGGTTTTGCTTTCAGCATTTTACTGACATACAAGAACAGTTAAAATGTTATGTAACTTATACGTATCATGTAGTGTATGTACGGTATGTGTGCAATAGCATCTTATGTTAAATTGCTCTAATTAACTTATCCCAAAGGCCTTTGTAATGAATAAGAGACCTATTTCATTAAGGACCTTTCAACCTCTGTAACGAATGTAAGAAATGTCATTATCCTCCATGTAAGGTGTTTCAAGAACAGGAGCATCATAGGACAAAGCATGAACAAAAGTTCACATTAAAGCTACGTGAGGTAGTGCAGTCTCTCTAGCACGTTCAGGAAATCACATTTTCAAAAAGAGTAAAGCCATTTGGTTATAATCAATTTAAAATGTATTACAATATTGACCTAATCTGGAAGCAGGATACAGCAATAAAAAAGAAAGCCAGTAAAGAGGAATTGGAGAGATGCCTGTAAAGATCTGAGGAAAATGAAGGTAACTCCCCAAGAGCTTCTTACCAGATCTTGGTAATTTCACACTGTTACCCTGTGCAAAGCAGATTTGTATTTCTATAACCTGGGAAGGATTAGTGTGCTGCAATCAACAAATTACAATTTGAATAATAAATTCCAGGTTTCACAAACATCATCTCTTTGCTGAGGAAAAAAAAAGACACCCATAGTAAATCACTTCAGCAGTCACTTGAAAGGAGAGTGAAATATCAAATAGCAAGGTATGGCAAACTAAGCGGAACTTTTTAAACTGGATCCAGTTATATTTTGATTCTAGCAGGAGGATATGTGTCACTGATTAAACAGACTGATAATTTAGTAGTATCACACTGCAAGATCTTAGCTGGTTGCCATATGATTCCATCTCCTAAGTAGTTACCCTATGATCCAAAAAAGTATATCAAAGGACATTTACATTTTGGGAGTGGGTATATCTCCTCAATTAAATTTATTCTTAGCATTTCCCAAAGACCTATAAAATGTCAGAAATTATTATAGTTATATACTTTTCATAAACAAAGTTTCTGAAATAAGCACAATTTCATGAAGCCTTCAGTCTGTCATGCACATAAATTAACTCCTTAAAACTATGCACAGATCTAAATTCTGCACGCTGTATTAACTGAGATGATATAAGCCCTTGGCTGTCCAACCCATAATTGAATTAATAATTGTATATGATTTTCTAACATTGTGTAGAATATATTTTGCATGACTGGGTAACAATCTATTCAGTATATCAGAGGAGGAAAGGATTAATTTGGAAAGATTTCAGAGATCCCAGTCAGTGCTTAGAACTCTACCGTCTTATGAACTAAGATTAATTTACATATGTCAATAGTTAATTCATTGAAAATGTATGATATGAAGAAATGTTTTGGAATGCTACCGTTCTTTCAAAGGACAAATTAGGGAAGTTGAGTATTTGAATGAAATAATAAACAGAATTGAAAATACATGAGAAGAAATACTGTCTACATGCTTGCCACACAGGCCTGATGAACTGCAGCTATAAACAAGAAAGCAAGCAGCCTTTGAAAAAACTGAATACACCACAAGGACGAAAACCATCAAACCTGTGGCTACACAAGATGCACGAGCTAGAAGTGACAAGCTGACTAAAAAGATGTAGAGAAGCAAAGAGGGTAAACTCACAAATATTCAGGCAGTTTTACCAAGTTCAGAGAAAGGACTTTTTTACAGGTACATGAAAAGTGCAATTTGTAACTCAAACTCTATGTACTGGTGAGCTACTTTACATCAACATGCAATTTAGTTCAACCGATTTTCACTCTATTCCATACGAAAAAAAAAATCTTGTTATTTTAATTGAAGCCATGCTTATAGGTTATACTCGCTAACACTGTTTATTTTGTGCATTCTTTGGTCATCGTTTGAGCTAAAATTTTGACCTTGTTGTCTGCTATTTAGGACTATTTTTACATAACACAGATGACCATGGGTGTTCCTGTTACCCAGGATTCCCAGCTATATTAGGATCCATTCTTTAGTTATGTGGTCATGCATTACTTGTATTTTATTCAATGCACCAACATAAAGAATTCAACAGGGGATTGAAAGAAGCAAAAGAATTGCAGTGCAGTGAAGTCTCTGGAATAGGATCAGCTGTCAGTTGAGCAAGAAAAAGTATTACAACATGCAAGGGGCAAAATGAGCTAAGTTTGCACAAAAATTATTTTGTAAATTCTAATTAGTCAATGCTATAATTTGTCGCTTAATTTCAAGATAGATTTAGTAAGCAGATATGAAATAAACTGGTTTTTTTTTTAGTATGAAATTTATATTGGAAGACTTTCACATAAAAGAAAACAAATAGTGAGTTTAAACAAATAGCAGTATATTTCTGAAGAATACAGAATTACTTTTATGTCAGTATTGTACTTCACCATTATTAAGGGCAGCAAATCCTGGTAATCACATTAATGAACTTAGAACTGAAAGGATTGGAGATGGACAGTGAGGCCATTCGTAAGTCTTTTGAAAACATCTTCTGAGATCAGCCCGATTCCTAGAGTCAGCTGCATAGGCTAACGTACCCATGCTTTATCAGCCTACCTGGTTCAAGTGTGACTCGAGATCTTGCAAGCCAGTAGTCTTTCCACAGTGTGTTATAGTCAAACACACAGCCAGCCTTACCCAGGCATCCATTTTGCAAGGATTATAAAGGATTATTTTTATTTTATTTATTTATTTATTAGAAAATGCAGAATTGATGAAAATTCACTTAAAGGTGACAGACACAAGTTGCAACCAGGAAAAATTCTGATTTGATACTGGGGGGGAGGGAGAAATCACTGAGAATCATCAAACACGGGAATAGATTGTCCAGAGAGGTTGTGGAAACTCTCTATATCCTTGGAGCTATTCAAAGCTTGACTGAACAAAGTCTGAGCAACGTGCTGTAATTGGTCCTAACTTCAAGCAGGATCTTCTGGGGTCCCCTGCAACTTAATTTATTCTATAATTACAATATTCTATAATTATGTTGTTCTCACAATATTGGTAATGTAAAACGTGATTTTCTTTCCACCAAGTATTTGCTGCATCTGTGGCATTTATTTGACATGACAAAGGGTCAGTGTTCAGAGAAATATTTTTGTTTTGAGACTGAGGAAAAAAAGGCAGTAGGGATTGAGGATCCAGGCAAACCTGACACCTTTCTAACATTGTCAGATATGTGGGTACAGTACCTCTGGACGAGACGCTGATTATATGTGGGTAGTTCGAATAGCCTAAGTTTCAGTCTGTCATGTAATGCTTTGCTGTATTGCTACCATTCTTCTAACTGGGATAAGATTCAATAGTATTTTCATCTGTTCTGGAAATCTTTACACTGAAGATATTTTTCTGATGTAGCAAAGCCTGAAAGCACAAAGGTCCTATTTAAAAATGGTGTTCCTTTTATCCCTTCAGATTCTTTCTGAAGCTTTGAAAAATAAAGCAGAGGAGATGGCACTGTCCAGAGAAGTGGGAAATACACTCTACATCACAAGACCTAATTTTAGCTATAAACAAAAGGAGAAATTGCCCTTACCCACCCTGCAGAAAGCAAGGACAATCTTCCTATCCCCACAGAGAGTGGACAAAACCATCTGTGATAATAAATTGACCTTTGCACTGGGGACACATAACAGGAGGGGTACCACGATCTCACACCCAATGTTTTGCCTTTACCACCTCCTGCACCTCATACAGATCACAAGCTAAGCAGACTTCTCAGTTCCTCGCTGCTCAGTTGGCAGAAGCTATTTTAGCAAGCATCCCTCTCCTCTTGCTATATGTAGGAGAAATTGAGAGCAAAGAAAGAGCCTCTGCTGCATCCTGATGACTGTAGAGCCATGCTGTTTCCCACCTGCTGTCTCCCCCCAGCCATACCACTCTCCTTGTACAACACTCTCCCACCTTGCTGTAGACAGCCACACTTCTGTAATATCAATGGAAAACAAATCTGAAAGAATTCCTGTACACTGTAATAGCACTTCAAAAGATCACAAAGGAGGAATATAAAACCCTTGTGTAGGATAGTTTTTGAGTAATTTCTATAGAGTTTTGTGTTGTTAAGAGAGAAAGAGGATATTTTGTAAAGTATCAATAAAAGGATAAGAGAGGATGACAGCATTGCCTGACAAAAGCCAGCAAGATATTTATGAGGACAATTCTGATATAGAACAAAATTATCTTGGTTATTTCCACCAAGAACTTTGGAAACAAAAAACAAACTGTACCATATGCTGGGCTTTGCAAAGGATTTAAGGTTCAGTTCCTACTGTATTTCCTGGGATACAGGTATCTTGCTGAAAATCTCAGACCCAAAATGCATAGAAGGAAACATTTAATGAAGAACATGAGTGTACTTTTATCATTTTTCACTAGCCTGAGAAACTACTTAGACTCCTGTTCATGCTTTCTGAGGAGATGGTGCTTGCACAATAACTGCTGCTCAAAAGCCATGGCAAAATCATGATGCTAGACTTCAGCATCATCTCAGAAGCATTACTTAATTGATGTTATCAAGATGATTATTTTCTCTTGACATCACAAAGAGAAAATAACAGAGGAGCTGCATTTTAAAACCAACCATTGCCTGAAGATAAAAAGGTGATCTGACCCTGCTAGCAATTTCAGTTAAACCCTCAGAAGTATATCTTTAGCTATGCATGTACAAACAAACAAAAAACCCAACACAGTTCCAAATCCTACCTGTTACAGGTTTGTTTGGGGTTTTTGTTTGTTTTTGATACCTACACATTTACTATACCTACCATTTTATTACTTTAATGTATTAAGGATTTTTTTAATAAAAACTAGGTGTAAAACCAATAAAAATATTGTCAAAATCACAATTACAAAATTTGATAATACAGTCCTTTCTATAGCATTTTTTTGGGGGTTTATTCCAAAACATCATAAATACCCGGAAAGAATCTGATTTTTCTGATTCATTGTACAGGGATTCCACATCAAAAATCATTACTACCACACACAAAAGATCAAAGCGTTACGCATATACTGCATGGGAGTTCGGACTGCAGAGTTACCTCATTCCTTCACTGGGCAAAAATTCCTGAGCATTCACGTGAACTTCATTGAATTTTCCTGGACAATGGTGACTTAAGGACAACAGAATAATCCTCTGAAGGAACATTTCCAGACCTCCGGAAAGTTACTACACATTATTTATCTTAAGGAATGGCCAGTAGGCACAAGGGTAGAATACAAGGGTAGAATACGAGTATTGTTTTAACTTCCTTGGAAACTAAAATATTTTACAAAGACATAAAACCTTATTGTTTATATATGTGTTTGAACACACATACATATGTGATATATGTTATACATGTGTTCATGTTTGAACAATCTTTTTCTCAAAATAAACATTTTTCAGTTTTTTTTAAATTTCTTTCATAATATTCATCAAGAAAATAGTTCTCAACAATTATTTTCTTATTTGAACAAAATGGAGCCCACAGAAAACAAATCATTGGCTCCATTTGTTGTATTTAGCAGACACTCACATTTTCACTTATTAACTGGAAGATGATTTCCCTTTGTTTTCTCTCACCATGAGCAAGAATTTCAATACATTGCATTTGAGAAAGGGCATTATAGTCTTTAAATAAAAGATATCACTGAAATTGTCACTAAGCGTTCAAGTGTAAGGCCACTCTATATAAAACATCAACTACAATAATCACGATGATTGTTTTTATGTACATCTTTACTGAATTTTAGAAAAATTCTGTTTGTGAAGAAAACTGCTGCTTCCCAGATAACTGCAAGAAATTACTTATTTCATAGTCTAGGACACTTAAAAGGTTTTCAGTCAGCATCATATTCAATGTAGTATATTACAGGAACCTTGTAACTGTCCGATAGATCCATCAGCATCTGACTCAGTATTTAGGTGAGTGTTGGTACAGAGTGTTCTGTCAGGCATGCTTCAAAAAGCACTTCTTTAATAGTTTTGGCTCCAAATCATAATTAATATTTAATTCAGTATATTGGATATCAAAATACAAGCCCGTGCCATATTAATTTGGATTAAACAGTGGGATATTTAGTCTTTAAATCAAGACAAACACTACATATGCTATTTTGGAAACAAAACACATATAAGAAAAGGATCAGCCCTGCAGTAAAATCCCTCTCTTCTTTCACCGTCCTCTCCTATCTTCTAATCCGCACCCCTACCCCCCCCACTCCCCCCCAAGAAAAACCCAAAGAAAAAGTCAATGACATCAAATTAGGAATTCACACAGAAGGCATACGGGTGTCTAAATTCCACACAGAACCTCACCAACAGAGCCAATTTATAGCTTGGGTGAAAACTGACAGTTAACAACCTTTAAAAGAAAAAGCAAAAAAACAGCAAGTGTCATAACTTTGAATGCAATAGCTACATTTTTCTCCCCTGATTTCAACACCTGGCTTATTGAGTGCCAGTAGCCATAGCAACTCGCTCAGCGTGCCAAGGCTCTGACACCGCTCTGAGGTTCTTCTTCAGCAGAGCGCTGCCTACATCGGCTATTGTGCAAGCTACCCAATCTATCTGCATTCATCAACCATGGTTTTCCTCCAAAACCTCCCTCCTCTGCCTCCCAGCACATGTTAAGGGGGCTTTGTCTTGTTTATAAACTCCTCAGAAAGTCCCTTCCTCTCTCCCTACTAATTGGAGATAGAAACCCCCCTCCTTGCTGATCGTAGAGCAACCTATAGGCAACTATGCAGTTAGATACGTTTACATGTAGTCGGGCATCTAAAGTTAAAGTACACTCAGACCCAAATATTTCAACCTCAAAATAGCTATATTGCCCTTCAGAAATATTGCAAAAGAACAACGCAGACAAGCTGTTGTTAAAAGAGAACAAAAAGAAGTGGCAGCTATCACACTGAAAGAGGGTAGATTACTACCACAAATACCAGAAATGAAATAATTTTTACCTATAAAGCCTTACCATATACATTAGGTAGACTTCCCTGTTCACTGTAACAAAATATCTACATCAGCATGGTCACTCATGCATGAAACATTCTGAAATACAAGCAATGTTTAACACAGCAGTTTCATTCGAAAGCAGTAGTAATTCCTAGCGCCAGAAATAAGGTGCTCCACCAACAAAGCATTCCAAAAGATCAAGCTGGAATTAAAACAGATCAATTCACTAACATTTAGTAACTCTCCATTTTAATAGTATTTTTTTAAAAAATACCTTACAAGGAGTCACAGAAATCCTTTGAGTAACTATTACCATGCTTTTGCAAATACCAACAGAGAGACTAAAGGCTCAGCTACCTGATGGTAGAGCGGTGGCTCAACACGTTTGGTAGCATTCGCTCAGTTTCCTCTAGCTATACATGACAAATGAAATAGTAAAAGTTTGATTTGTTTGAAACATAAGAGTTTTATGCTAAATTGATTTACCTTGCATTTTCCAAAGGTAAGGGTGTGCATATAGATCCTGTGGCTCAGGTGATGTGTTTGAACATGTTTAACCACTCTCACCTGATCACACCTGGGCCCTTAGCAACCTGACCAAGGCCACGCATTAGACCCTGGATAAGCATGTTGTGGCTGGATGCGTAAAGGATGGAGTTTGCAGTAGCTTTTCCACCACAGACAGCGCACAACAACATTCCCTTTCCTTCTGTTAACCACCCTTGAATTTATCTTTGATATCAGAAGATATAAAATTTCAATGGATCTTAATTTAGGATCTGATCTTTTCAGTAGATACAGAGTTCCTACACTGTACAAAATAGCATCTCAGTCTCAATGACTGATTTTGTTGTCCTGCTAGTGCTTCCACATAAAAGGACTAGCAGGAACTCTTTTTATCCCTAAGAAGAGATCACAAGAATAAAAAAAAGTTGAAATTAGCTTTGGCGCAAGTTACAAAAACTAAATGAAGGGCAAATCCACAGACTCAGAAAGCCAGCTCTTTCGAGTGATTAGGATGATATAATCAGTGCTACAACTCTACAGAAAAATTAAGCCAGTAAAGCAGATACAGTCTGATAGAAACCTTGTTTCTTAAAAAATGAAAAAATTTAGTAATTAACGGTAGTGTCCAAGGAATTATTAAAATATGCAGAGTTCATCTTAGAAATTTGAGAAGAATCGCTTAGAGCAGCTTGTTGGCAAAACAGTAACAACAGTTCATTTGTGACATAAATAAGAGCGTGACAGGATAATGCCCCACAAATAAATATGCAAAAAGAGATGTAAACAATGGAAAGAACATTTAAAACATTTGACCAATATGAAACTTGAAATGTATTAGAACTTTTAACAAGACACCTGGAGGATCCCTAAAACTTATCCTATCCCCCACTTCTCCCCTGAACACTGTATGAGCATAACACAGGTAACACTTAAGTTTTGCAAGCAGTTTAACCTCACAGAAGTTGTACTGATGCAAAAGATGCCCTTTGCATCCTTAGCTACTCATTTCTCACTTCCCCTCTTTGCACTCTCCCTTATGCAAGTGCAAGTCTTCAAACCATCCTGAAATGACCCACACAGGGAACTGATGGATTTCAAACCAAACAGGGGAGGGAGGAATAACACCAGTTTAAGCCATAGCGACATCTTGTCTGGTTCATTTCACAGTCAGCTCAAATGGATGGAAGGGAAGGAAAAGCTTCCTCCAGTGGCAGGATTATATTACCTTTAAGTGCTTGTGGAACTATAACATATACTTAACATTTCAAATAGTTTGAATAGATGTCTTTTGCAAATTATAATAAGCCCTAAAAATGTCACCTAGTATAACTATCATCATGTCTGCTGTAGGTACAACACCATGCTGGCAAAACAGTTGATTCTAGACATAGAGGTTTTGCTGGTTCTCAAATAAAATAAAGCAGCGTCCATAAAATCATGTTAACGCATGTACACTGCAAATACATTACTGCATTGCATTAATTTGCTCATAGAGAAACCTTATTAAAATAAGACTTGACTAACATTTCTGAACTGGCAGAATTTCTAATATGAGAATTTCTACTACAAATCAAGACTACCAAGAGGGAGAGAAGTGAATGCTCTTCGTGTTTGAGAAGGTTATCCCAGAGTGTCCTATAACCTCTTCCTTTTACAGTTTTGGGAAGTTTTAAATTATAATTTTTTTAATGATTGTATATTTTATATGTAAATCAGGTGGTGTGGGGTAGAAAAATCAGTATTACACTCTTTAACAGAAAGGTGAAGATTCGAAGAGGCAATACTAGGGAGCACGTGCCTAGGCTGCCCTGAACAGGACAGTTTATCTCCTGCTTTATTCCAGATCTCTGTTGTGGCAATTTTCACTGCTCTAAACAGCTGGCTTGTAAAAAGCCTAAAAGGGGCTACATCAGTCAGTAAATTGTTAAAATCTCTTATTTTGATGCAATGCCTGCTGACAAGATCTGAGAAGCTACTTTGTACAATTGAAGCAAGCAACTGCTTCAGTTGCTGTGACATTCCCTTCCTTTTTCATTTCCTTGTTTTCTACCAGTTTTATTGGGCAATCAACATTAAAAAGTTACTCAATACTGAAAACAAAATCATTCAATTTAGATTTTGTGCAGACTAAAAGCCAAAGTGGGTGATGTAGCTGAATCAAAACCAAAAGAATTTCTGACTACTGTATTTTGTCTTTGTGAAATAAAACAATATAAGTTAACAGCCCAAGCTGTTAATCAAGTTAACTGGAAACTACATAAGTGAATAAAAAAAAGAGTATGAGGCATTTCACACTTAAAGCACTGAACAATAATAAGCTTCCACCTGTTAACATATTAATAATGCTGTTAAGAATATGATGTGCTTGACTCTGTGCCAGAGATTTCATAAGCCTATGCAATTTCTTATCTGTCAAGAAGCACTTTTTAGCTACTGGAAGAAATATAAAAAGGTAGAAGGGGAGAAAGATAGAAGAAAAAAATACTGCATTAAGACTTGAATGAGATTGTGAAAATCCAGTCACTTGACTCATTTACCGTCAGGCTACATATATTGGACAATATATAAAAGCCCAACATTGCATCAGGAAATGGATTGTACTGAGCGACCTCACAGAACTTTTCCATCTGTGCTGTTATTAATATGATGCAGACACTGTGAAACAGAGCTGGCAAAGAAATAGGATGTTATTGGAGAGATGATGAATAAGAAGGGATAAGATAATGCTGATAGAAACAATTACTTGGTATAAAAAGCAGGGCATATTGTAAAAGCGCTATGATGCAATGAGAGGAAGATAAGTTGATGCTCCTAAAAGTCAAATTATTAAATTTGTAGAGCTGAAAAAGTAACATCATGGAAGGTTTGCAAGCTGGGCAAATAAATCAGAGTGAATAATTTACCTTATGCTTTGCTCATAAGAAGTTCTCTAAACTGATTACACTTTCTCCAGATTTTTTGCTTTAAATTCCTGATTTCCATCATTTTCTCTGAGACTTTGACTATAGGAATTGATTGAAACATTTTACTGTATTAGATATGCGAAATTCACATTGGTTTTTGGGTTACATAAGCTAGTCACAAGATTCAGTTAGTATTTTCTCATGCTTCATGAGTCAAGTGATATATACAGAAAAATGCATCTCAAGTCCTAGAAAAAGGTATACGGGACAGATTGTTCTATTCAGTTTTATTACATCTGGAAGGACTCTGAAGTTTGGAGAACTTTTATTTTTCCTACTGCATCAGGCAGTGCCCCTTCTCATTAAAAAAAAAAAAACAAAATCCAGTAAGTCCATGTCTAGGACAGCTTGAAACATGTTTTAGTGAACATTTGCTTGAATGAAAACTGTTTGTCAAATGGCTAAAAAGGGGCAGAATACAATTATAAGGGTGAAATGTAGTTTCTGTTTTCTAACAAGTATTTGTTGAAAACCCACTATGAAATATTTGCACACTTTCTTCCCTAAGGAAAGAACTGAGAGTATAAGGGGGAACAAAGGGATTAAAAAAAAAAAAAAAAAGAGTAGGTAAATCATGCAAGACGGCAATCAGAGCAAAGTTTATGCAGAACTTAAAAAGTGACACATTCACTATCATAGTGGGTCCCTGGAGGACAAGCTTGATTATTTATTCAGCAAGCCTGTTCAGCAACCTGTGCTGTTAAAAAAAAATATATTTAACTTGCATAACTTTGTACCCAAGCATAGTAAAAAGTGACCTGGACTACAGCAGGTTCCCAGAGGGAAACTTGAAGAGGACTGGATGTTTAATACATCTTGATAATCAAGACAATTTTCAGTCTAAGTAACAGATGTGTCAGGGGACAAGACCCTTTTTTGGATAACAAGTTATTTAGGATAATTGAGGTTCAGATGGTTACAGTGACACCACGTGTTACACAATGCTGAGTAAAGATTGCGTATGCCGTACAGCAGTTATATGGAAAAGGGACACTGTAGGACAACAAGTAGAGAAAAATGTAATCATATTCAGCACAACTCCATCTTAAAGGAAACTGCAGGTCTAGCAAGGTCAACTGAGCAACACCATTGACAGCCTTAGGTCCCATTCACTGCCTCTGTCAGGGAAACACCACGCTGCTTCTCACACAGTGCGCAAGTCCTACCCTCGATCATTTTTCTGACACTGTGGCCTCAATCATTTGACCTGTCAACTGTTTAAGCCACCTCAGCTGGGAGCCTCAGTGAGAAGAGCCAGCAGTTCACCTTTGCTATCAGCGTTGCGAGCAAGGTCAAGCCAGGGAGAAAGCAAATTACTGCAAAACTTTTACTTTCAATGCCTTAATCCTACCATTGGTCTGCCCTGTCAACACCTTGGGGTTCTAACTAAGAAATAACAGGAAAAGTACAGACCACCTTAAAAAATAGGTAAGTTATCCTTTGCCAAAGTACCTGTTTTGTTTGTCACAATTCCACATTGTTCCAGACTGCAAACGCATTTTTACTCTCTGCCTGTATTTTATCTGAGTGCTCTTCCCATTTAAAACAAAGTGGTTCAAATTCAATGCAAGCTGCTCACCAGTGTGTGCTGCGTGCACATCCCCCATCCTGCTCACCACAGCTGGGCTCCACGTGGCCCCGGGCCGCAGGATCTGGCCCTGCAGTGCTTGAGCTGCAACCTCATGCTATGGTTGAAGAAGCCACCCTGCAGCCTCCTGCGGTGACCACTACACAGTCATCACCAAATTACATTTGCGTCAGAAAAACTATAAAGAAAGACTGGAGCAAGTAGCTTTAAATCACCCGTTTTCAGGAAAATTCTGCTGTTACAATTTCAGACAAAGTTAAATCCCTTTGGTAACTGTACATTCATTGCCCATTGGAATAGCCACACATACCACTGCCCGTTTACGTGGTGAACAAAAATATTTGAGAGTACAGAGGTGTCTCAGATGAGAACAAAACAGTACTTTATTAAAATGAGAGGGAGGCTTTGATTTATTTTTAGCGTTAGAGCTTCTAATTATTTATTTCTTTTCTAATACCTGCAAAATACGCTGTGGCTGACAGTGACAGCTTTGAAATACCAGTGTTTTCAGTATTAGCTCTAAAGTAGACTCAAATTAATGTTCCAAGAATTGTTCTAGGTTTGCAAAGATGAGTTTTTCAAGAAACTTGCTTTTGTAATGTGTGGCCTCTTCTGCTTTTTCTTTTCTTGAGAGACAGATTTTAATTGGCATGAATGTGCGTAGAAATTGAACATCAAAAGATGTTATGAGAAAAAAAAACTTGTGGGCAATTAATTTTACATTCATAATGAAGTTTGTTCACAGCAAAAGTGTTTTAAGTGTTCATTCACCCTAGGATCAGAAACAATATAATACATCTAACCAATCATAGCTAAAATCACAGCCTTGATGGTGTCTATCCAAATGAAATGTTTGCATAATCAATCTGCCATTAATACATGAAATTAAAAACACATTCTAAGAAATAGGCATACAAAATGGAATGTTTCTGAATAACAGGTTCAGTTTAGCAAAATGATGATCTACATGTAGATGCTGTACAGTACAGCAAAAAAGGTAAAATTACAGGATAGGTTATTGCAAATTATGACTTCTCCAGAGTCACACAACTCAAATAAACACAAAACTTTACTGTAATATTTTCCTAATTGAATGAAATTACCTAAATATTCCTTCCCCCCCCCCCCCCCCCCCCCACCCCACA
>NW_008824283.1:4896087-4919085 GCF_000699105.1 Pygoscelis adeliae | reverse complement strand
AGTAATCTTCCTTAAAAGCTGAACGGAAAAAAAGAGAAACTAATGAGATTTTTCTCACTGTCTTGGGTAAATGTTATATAACCAAGTATCAGCAGTGAACGGTACAAAATCCGAGTCTCAAAAGAGAGGTAATGAGTTATTGCATAGGTGTTTTAGAGGCAGTTCCTTTTTTCCAGGCAGGTTTTTTCCTACAAAATACAATAGTTAAAGCCCCATTTTCTCAAAAGCAGGTATCACTGAAGTTTGTTACAGTTTTAAATGAACACAGTATTGTACTGAAAGTTTTCAAATAAAGTTTAATTTGTAGTCTAGAGTTTTTTATTTCTTCATAAAGTACACCTTTTCTTATTTATTCATTTAAAGTTCATTTCAAGTGCTTTAGAAGTTAGAGATGGTCCAACTGTTCAAGGTGGTCAGAAATAATTTTTAGATTGACTGCAATTTAATACAAGCAGTAAACAAGAATTTCAAAACTATGCTGGAGCTGAGCAAGTATTTTCTGAACTTAGACCCACACAGTAAGCTGGTTATAGCAATACAGCCTTATGAGTATTAATGCTCAAATATGGATTCAAGCTGTCACCTCCTATAAACTTTCACAAAACAAGGAGAATCGTGATGCAACCTGCCAGATTTTTCAGAGAAAAAAGTCTTTCAGTTTAGGTGCTTGATATTAACCCTTAAATATCAAGTTTTGGTAACCGCTATTGCTGCTGCCTTCCATAATACTACTGCATTGTTATGCTGAGTTTCTATGTAAATATAAATACATTTTGGTATACGTAAAAACATGTGCAGATGCATCTTTAATAGTTCCAGCACAGACGAGAATTTTTTAGTGCAGTTAGCTTAGACATGAATTAACTGATATTGAAAATGTACTGAGTAACAAAGCTCATTGAGCTTGCATGTCGTAGCCACGGTTATCCACCTAAGATCATCCAGAATTTTCTTTCCTTTGCTGAAAGAACAAATATTTAAATTCATAAGAAGTGGGCCCTCAAAGCCTTACTTAGTTATTAAAATACAGATTTTAACCCTTGCCCACTTTCACTAAGTATTCTTTTATGTTGGTAGCATTTCATTCCTTTTCAGTCATTCCTTAAGCAGTAAATTCCTATTTAGAAGGTGACTAGCAACATCGGAGTACAGGTCTACATCACATAAAAATTCCATGTTGAATCCTGAAAATCTAGATCCTGATCAAAAATATCTAAACCTTTTTGGATGAGAAGTCTTGGGAAAAAACTGTCTTTAGCAATGTCAATTTTCCTACACTTCAGTGTTTTCCAAAAGTAAAGAGGGGCAATATCACTACCCCACCTTAGAAGAAACTTGTGAGACTTTGTGTCCATAAAGGCTTTCTAGTCTTCATATACAAAAACTTCCAGAGAAGTTTCAGTTAAGGAATCCTTTGGGTTTGGGCATGACTTCTGCAGTTCAGAGAGGTGAAAGCTTCCTTAACAAAACAGTATGTTTTGTGCCACTAGGTATCAGATTTGTCTAGTATTAATAAAGTTGCAGAATCCCACAGGATGTAGCCGTAACTAAGGGATGTGCTTTATCTGTTAGCTATTTCCAGCGTACAGACCCCGCTGCCCTAGCATTCCTCTGCATTTCAACTAAGTCTTGCCACGCGCCTTGTCAAATTTTGTTAGGTCTCTCAGGTTTCTACCAATAACCACAACAGCAGGCAGAGGATGAGGGAGGGCAGGTAGGGAGAGCGAAATCATCTTAAAATTTTAAACACTGTTTGAGTCACATTTGTCAGCTCCATTCCCTTTGCGTGCTTGAGAGACACCATCTTGGCAGCTTTAGCGGCAGTTTCAGCTAAGGCGTTACCCTTTGACTCTGGAAGCCAGAAGTCCTCCATGCACATTCTTTGTCCATTCAAAGCCTGAATCAATACATCCATGGCTAAGAACAAAGTTAAGTTGCACAAATATGTGCTGCATGTAGTAGTTTTCTCTCTAAGGTTTTGGCATCGGACACAACATACTAATAATTTTGCAGTTACCGTATATCATCTGAAAAGTGCCTGCATTTTCAGATTCAGTAAATGCTAAATGTCTTTAGCTGATGATTTAGCAGTTATTAGGTTGTCTTCAGAATTGATAAGGATCAATGATTTGATATTGCTCTGCCTTAAAAATTAGTCTTTGATGAAACACAACCATACAAGTGTAAATGAAAAGTCTAAAATGCTATTTATACTTAAGTTTGCTGTGGTCTACCAAGTATATCATGGTTTTATGAGTGAGCATTATAACTATTCCTGATGTCTTGTTCTGTTTTTAAAAGCAATTTGTATTAAGTAATTTTGCTCACTAGCTCAGTTCAATTTCAAACTTTATTCTACTTGTATTGAAATGAAATTTCTGCATCTGTAACAAACTTTGTCTCCCAGGTTTTAAACATGGACAAAATATCTTAAAACTTACTGTTTTCTGACAAGTCAGAGCCTATAAATTTTGGCTTCCAGTTTTTCTCTTGCCTGCAGCATTTTAAAATGCAGTAACAAGTCAGACCACTCAGCATGATGTCTTTCTCAGAATTTATGACCACAAAGCTATACTACACTGGAGATTACTTCAATCTAACAGAATAATTAAAATGTGATTCCTATGATTTAAGATGCTACATACGCAGTATTTCTTACACACACAGTATTATTGGCATTTAAAGAGGAGGTTCACAGATCTACACAGATTTTATACAGCCTATACTACTTTTTCATGCAATATATCTTCTACTGCTGGGTTTGACCACGACTAGCTGGTCATCCACATTATGGTCCCCTGTTTCCTGTACACTCCATTATTTCCTCTGTTTCTGAGCCAAGATCAGGCAGAACCTGGCCAATAAAAGGGAAACACCTACACATTGCTTCTCTAACATGTAATTGGCAGCTAAGACATTCCAATAGCTATGTTAAAAGCAGTAATCAGATCAGGTTTTCCAAGACCTAATGCTTTCAGGTAGACTCTATTGACATGTTTCGCTCCATGACCTTTCATGACTTGAGATTTTGGAAGCAAATTTCACCTCCCTCAGGAGAATAACATTCTGGAAGTTGCCAACTGTGCCTGGAAACCTCTGTCAGTGTGACTGTGCTAGCAACCACAAAGTGAAGTATAATACCACCCGAGTTCAAACACTTTAGAGAATGTTCCAATCTAGCATTTCATTCCTTCGCCCAAACAGGGTACCCACAGTATGTCTAACAGCTTGGACTCAATTTTCTTGGTCTGAATTAATTTTGCATCCTGGCAGGATACTTCATTCACTCTGCAAATCTCTGTCTCTGTCTTTCACTTAATGTTTGCAAAAGACCTAATTTTTTCACACCACACTTTGCTCATTATTTAGCAAATCCTACATTTCCAGCAGAGAGCGCTAAATAATTTCAAGAAATATTGCATTGCAATGTTCATGTGATTTTAAAAACCTGCATAAAGTTGCTTTTTGGAGAATTCAAGGCTTCAGCTTCTAATAAGCTTTTTATTCATTGCAAAATCCACTTCTAGCATGAAGCTTAAATGTTGTTTTGGTTTTACAGGCTTTCTTAAGAGAAGAAACAGATGTTGCAGGGTTGATATAGGGCATAGCTAAGCCCTAAAACTTTATACTAAGTACTAGACCTTTAATTTCTCAAGTTTCATTCCAATCTGAACTGAATCAAAATACATTTGGATTGTCTGCTGCAGAATATCCCTATAAATAAGCAAAAATAATTTTCTTCTTCTTGCATTCAATGGTGAAAATACTCAAGTCCCATTAAGGAAAACTTTCAAACTGCACTGGTTCATACTGCAATTTTGAGCAGAGAAAGCATAGCGAAGAGTCAGGGAAAAAATGGAATCTATTCCTACAACCTGTAGTTCCAAGGGAGTTAAAAAATGTAAAACTTGGCATTACTTCAGCCCAATAATACAAAAAGCATGGATCAATGCAGTAAAAATATAGCATGATTATAAATAAATAAATCCTACACCCACTAATGACAGAGTAATTTCAAAGTCTAATGTACTTTTGTAACCAAACTGTACAAACATTCCCCAGTTATTTTGGGCCAGATACATTCCATAGGATTGTGCCTACTTCTTGAGTAGCAGAGTGAGCAATCATTTTCCATTAACATTTTTACCAGTACAAATTATTCACTTAACTTTGCTGAAGGATAACACAAGAAGCTCAAAATCATGACTGACATAAATGTATTCCAGTCATTTGTGGATTAGAGCTTCATTCTAGTGATTTCAGTGAGATAAAGATTGGTTCCAAAAAGACTTATTACCCATACCATATCCTTATGCATAAAGATACAATAATCACAGCATACAAAAAAAAAAAGCTGGGAAGGGCGTTAGACCATTTAAGCCATCCATTGAAGCTTATGATTCAGAAAGACATTTGCATAACCTGCTCTAAAAGACTTTCTATAATGATGCTTCCTCAGTTTCCCAAAGCAATATTCCAATGCTTCAGCACTCTAACTGTTAGAAAATATTTTTAAATGTCTAATCCAAATTATCCTTCGATACATTTTTATATATTCTTTCCTTTTTCCAAATATACATCAGAATAGATCATCTTCATTTTTCTTTGCAGTGGCTGCCCATATATTTGAAGAATTTTCATAAGTCCACTCGGTTTCCACTATTCTAACCCCCCAAAAAATACCAGTTCCTCTCCTCTTAGGAAATACCGGGTTTGCTACCTCTGATTATTCTTAATTCTCTCTTACACTTTCTCCAATTGATCCCAGTCTTTTTTTCAAGTATGATGCCTGAAACTGAAGAAAGTGCTCTTTACCAAAGGTTTATGTTTTAACATTACGCTCCTATTCATGAGTGCTACTATGACCTTGTTTGTGCTTTTGTCTTTTTTGTGAACCAGTATGAGTATTGGATCATTCTTATGCACTCACAGTTTCCAGAGTTGGTTTTTCCTCATTACGTATGTTCTTACCCTCGTAACTAATATGATCAGCATCCTCACCCCACTGTATCTTTTTTTTTCCCCAAACAACAACATAAAACTTTTCTAGAGTTCATTGAGATCTCCCTGAAATCTAATGCTATCCTTAAATACAGTGATAATTCCTCCCAGTATGGTATCATCTACACATTTAACATCCATGTTTTCTATTTCATTATGCAGACCATTTATGAAAACACGGGGCAGAAGCATGGTTAGGACATATCCTAGGGAACTCACCTAGAATTTCCCTCAATATGGACTGTGACTCGCTAATAATTTCCCTCCATCACAAAAAAGGTAGAAAGGTTTAAGCTGATTTTTTTCTTGATAAATTCACATTGCTTACATTCACCAGCTTGTTTCCTCACGTGCTTACACATAGCTTTATGTAGCAAGCATTCAGACAGTCAGAAGATGACAACTAAGTTCATCACTCGCACACAATATGATGAATCTTCCTCCAACTTCTCCTGCAGGCTGGCCCTAAAGACCCCAGTACAGAGGGCCCTGCATTGAGACACCAAAATTTAGAGTTTGGGTTTTAAACAGAAGGTTATAAATCAGTGCACAGGTTCAGACTCCAGGTGTACACGCAGTGTATCTATACCCACTTTAAGTTCAATGCTACTAATATGTGCAAGTTTACAAACAGCTTTTTACCAGATTATAGCCTTACGTACTTAAATTCAACATGGTAAATCATGAAAGAGAGTGCTTCCTGCTCAACTATTTTAGAGTTATCTTTATGTTTTGTTTATGTGACTAGATAAGATTTGTCAAATATTTTAGGTACAATTTTTCCTACAGATTTTTTTTAACATCCCTGTTTTGTAAGCAGATTAATAAGTTTATTTTCACGCCTCTGACTTGTAAACACCTGTAAAACAAAGCAAACAGAAAATCTAATGACCTTTAAGTGGTCATTTTTTTCCAGCTACACACTTAAAAACTACTGTTTTCTTACTTATAACAGCTGGAATGCACTCTGTACTGCAAAAGTCAGAACAAGTTATTATGACTTGCTGAGGAAACGGAGGGATATTACAAAACAATCAACTTCCTTTATTGATTTTACACTTTGCTTGCACTCACTTGCTCTATATATGTAGTTCAGCTAGCACTGGAAAAGGGAATGTACTTCTGTGACATCATTTTTCACTATCAAATGCTTATTTGCTGAAAGGTCATTTCTAAATTAAAATTTTGAAAGCAAACATTACGAAAATCTTGATGTAGTTTGACACTATCATAAAAATGCATTTTAATATATATTTGAAATAATGCTTTCTTAAGTTCTTTTTCTATCGCTGTTCCAATAAAGCAGCAGTTATTAACACTTTCAGGCAAGTAAGCATTCATTCAGACTAAGTTACAAGGGAATTTTATCACTCCAGGTGACACACTTGAAAACTGGAATAATCCAGAATCATCCAATCTAATTCTCTGAATGCTAAGAGAAGTGATAATGATTTATCATGTATTTTAACAGTGTTATACAACCTTCAGCCAGTTTGTGACTATGGCACGCATGCAACTTAATAGCTTAAGCATTACAAACGCTTAATGAAATCAGTTCTCTACAAGTTCAGATTTATGTTTTATATGCATGGAATACTTTTTTCTTTTTTAACCCTGTCTCACATGTCTCTTGTATATAAAGGAATTGTTTATAACTTCTTAAAGAAATTAAAATAAATTGTGCACATCACACAATTCAGAATAACAACAGTTTAGCTGGTAAATTGCTGCTTTTTGAGCATGGATGATGTTTGCAAGCAGAGGAAGCCTTAGAATCAACAAAATTACCCCAGTCCTCCTGGTCCAACTTCATAGTAGTCAGCTGACTGCCACAACAGAAGATAATTTGGTCCCAATCATTTTAATGCTATAGAGGCACACTCAGTAATGTTATCTTTGGTAGAAAGGGTACCATGAAGTCTGTCTGAAAGCATCAAATAGCATTTGCACTTAGTGTGAAAAATCTAAACCTACTCTTTTTTCACATTAAAAGTCCAGCTCTTAAAGGAAATTTCTTTTTAGCCTTATCTCAAAAAAGGGCAACTGAGCAGTTTCCTACTGCAGGATAAACTTTACATAAAAATGATTCTATCTGTGAGTGCTAATCAAATGTCATTTGTATATGATCAGAGGACATTATGAAGGCTTGCCTCTATGGAAACTGAGATCAGTTTTGTTATCTTCAAACCATAGTTATGAATAATATATTGTCCCATGTGCATATAGCAGTGATTGATGCACTGATTAATGTGTTTCTCTTCTTATGCCATAAAAGTCCAGGAACTAAAAATACATGCAGAAGGCCTCTTTCTACATACAGTTCAGTAAACCTATTTCAGCTTTCATTTACAGAGATTTCTGCAGTCACTGCAGAGATAAACAGCACCCACAGAGTTTTCATACTGAAAAAAGAACAAGTGTCTTTAAGAATTCCTAAATATTAATCAAAATCCTGCACTTGTTTCACACATTGTGAGCATCAAGGTACAAATATGTACCCTCATGAGAAAGATCTGGAGAGGGAATCTACATTAACTCCTATGAATACTCATATGAGGATTGTGGCTTGAACAAGGGCACAGAAAGTGTTTCAGAGTAATTCTTTGTGATATGAATTATATGGAAACAGGAAATTGTAGTAAAGTCAACAATTCTAATTGTTTGGATTTTTGAAAATTCCTCTCAAATTGATCAGTGTATTTTGAAAATCCAGTCTTAAAATACCTTTTTATTTCTTTCTTTCTCTGAATTCTGATTTATCTCAGCAAAGGGTATAAACAAGGAGTTTAAGGTGATATGCTTTACTTAAGGCAAAGGTACCTATCTCTTCCTGTCCTACTGCAGAGTCAGGAGATGCTGGCACAGGAACAGAGGTTTTAGGTAACAGACAATACTTATAGCTTGGACAGCGATTAAGTGGGCAAGTACCAAGCACTATATCACTATGCAATCGCACCTTGTTGGATCTCACTGTCCAGCCACCCCTTTTTCTAAACCCTACAGTATGAACTTTCTGTGAAATATCTTTCTGCTGGTTGTTTATAATGTCTTGTATGTATTTACACACTACTGCTTCTGTTATTGATTTTCCATATCTACTACAGAATGCCAGATGACATTAACAAGCTCTAGAGTTAGATACCACTTATTTCAGATATACCATAATAAAAGGAACAGTACTTTAGGTCTCTCTTGCTCCCCACTCCCAAATTTCACATTCAGAGAACTACAGCTCAACATGCTAACCTTGAGCTTAATGCCTGGAATATCACAAATATTTTAAAAAAAATTGCTGCTCTAATTACCTTCTACTTTTATTATTAATTGGGACCTATAACCCTCATTCCAAATAAGAACGTTAAAAAAAAAATCTGACCTTAAAGAGCTGCTAAATAAATCCGTTAATATATTTTCATCTTAAAACTGTCACAAGATATGGATTTCCCCTTATAAAATTAGTACTTTGAGGAATAGATTCTGATCACATTTATATTGGTTTTATACTGATATTAGTGCATTATGTTCAGAAAAGCTATTCCAGATTTACAATACGGTGAGATCAGGATCTGCTCCTCTGCAGCCTTCTGCAGATGCAATGGAAAGCTAAGAGAGTACCTGCCTTGACTAAGTCTGGGGTTAATTCTTTGTATTTGCAAAGGAATATCTACCTGCATCCAAAGTATCTCAACTGTCTGGACTACAACAGTGCCTTCCTTAGCAAAGGTTTCCATAAACAGCAAAGTCTTGTACACAAAAGTCATAATCATAATCCCAGGGAGGAGGGTTGACTTCTCTTGCTAGCATTTGATGTTTGACAAAGTAAGAAGGGTTAACTGAGGTCAACTGGAGGAAACATGCGGTGGACTTGAGGGTTGAACAGATAACTTTGGGACAGACTTCGAGCAGACTCTGTGAGATAAGCATCACTAGCGATCAGTACAGCAAAAGCAAAACCGCAAGAGTTAAGAAATCATAGAGCAGCAGCTTAGAGAAAAAAAAAATCAGTCCTTTTTTTTTTTTCCTATCCAGCAAACTACTAGCAAGATTATATTTGGGTCAATGTCACTCAGACTTTTCAAATCACTATGCTTTCTTGGACCTTATATCATAACTATTGCTCCTACAGTCTCATCTCCTCCCCTTTTGTCTCTAAAAATGAGGAAAGCTAACAAACCAGAACCAAACGTAACTCAGTTTTCTTCTTCTGTACTGCAGGTTTCCACTAACCATCACGCAGGACTCTGACCGTGAAAGTTAGCATTTTGATGCGTATGTCTGTTTTCATATAGCCAGGACTACAGGGCAAATATATTTCACCTTTTTTTTTTTCCTTTGACTCTGTCATTGTGGCCATTATTGGAGTAGATTGGCCATTTTCATACTATCAAATTAGGTAGCTATAATACAAACTGAAAATATTTGTGGTACATCCTAGGAACAGAAGGTGGTTGGGTGAAATCATTGTTCTTTTTTCAGAACTATTACAAATATAATGTGGAACCTATTTCAAAAAATTATCTTATGCTCTATAGTTTCCCCAATGGCACCTCCTTCACGTGATTTAGTGAAGCTAAACAAAATCATTTATAGACATTATTGGAAAAACTGGTTAAAGACAACTGTAGAAAAGTAAAAGTCAAGTAAGTTGAAAAAAATTTCATTGCTGTAGTATTCTCTACGCTCTCTACCTTTACAGCTCTAGAAAAAGAAGGAGCAAACAGATCGTCTCTGAAAAACACTCCCCCCTGCCCACCCAATTAAAAAAAAAAAAACAGCATTAAATCTAACACTGAGAGCCAAAGTTCAGACTGGAATTGCCTCTCTATAAATTAGATTACCGACAGATCCAGCTGATACTTGCATTAGTGCCAAAGGAATGGAAGGGAATTTACCCATGCTGTATGCTTGAAAAATATACAGAGTCAGAAAGGGCCCTTACTGCCCTGTGTGACACCCAGAATCACCAATGAGAGACATTGCACATAGTTTTAAAACTTGTAAAGCTAAAGGCATTGTGACTCATGCCACAACTCTACTGAGAAGGCTACTGAGATTTCAGCTGTGGCAGAGCCATTTTACTATGGTTTTTATTTAATTTTAGGGGTGTTATATAGTTTATAATATACTGTCTAGTAATTTAGGTATTGCTTGAGAGAGCTATATAAGAAGGGTGTTTTTTCAGCTTACCATAGATTCATTTTGTTAAGTGGTTATATAAATCAAAACAGTTACCTTCCTTAACCAACTAAACAAAGACAGCATAAAACTACTCCCTCCAGAGCACTGATAATCACACTCAGCACCCTTTACTTAATCATTACTTTAAAGAAGCTTGCAGAGGTCACCTGTTCAAACATTAGGAAAATTTAAGACATAGAAAAAAACATTTCTTCCCTGTGTCCTGACTTTTACCCAGATTAAATGGGAAGTATTAACTCCCCTCAACTATAATTTTCTCCTATAAAGAAGAGGTTTTCTCCTATAAAGAAAAAGCTTAAAGGAAGTTTGCAGACATCAATTTTAGTGAAAAATACAGTCAAAATTGTTTCATATGCTGCTTATAAATAACAATTCTCTCTTTACCAGACTATTCATCTATCTTCTGTTTTCTTCCTAGCTGCCATCCAGGGCTCCTGACACATGATTTGTGGAATCCCAATTATTCATCTGATAGCGCACAACTGCATGCTCTCAGCTATTACATTATATAAATTGTGCCTTTCTGTAAATTACATATCACAAAAATTCCTGTATCATGCATTCAGACATCAGATATACATCTCCCACTTTGCTACTTCTTTGATTTGAGTGCTTGTATGATACCCTGTTCTCTCTTCCCTAACTGGAATTTTCTTTTTTTTTTTCCCCTCAACCTTGTCCTGATTATGGTTTTATTTCTCTTTTCATCTTACTTGAAATTTCCAGAGCAAGAAAGGCTATGGGTTGGATGATTGAGCAGTGTAACGAAGAAAAGGGGAAGAGAAAAGACCAGACAAGGATTGGATTAGCTGAATATTAAAGGCTTAAAGTGATATGCATTCAGCTGTTGTGGTGGTGATATGTAAGCAGAAACTTGCAACATTTCCTGAAGACATTTTTTTATCTTCACTGGTTGTTACGATCCAAAGTTGTAGCATCCAAATCTCAAACACCTTTAAATATATTAGCGTAGAAGCCATGCTCATGTCCTTTCCTCCACACTAGCCCTGGTCTGATGGTATTAGGGCAAAGTGCAGCACACAAAAGGCCCTGAAACAAATGTCAGTTGTACATTACTACCTGCCAGCCCATCTCTCTACTCTGTATACTCAGTCTATAAAAATATGAACCCATGAGTTTCAGTAAAGTCAGTGCATCTGCAGAAGCACTGTGGACTGAAACGCAGTAAACAGTGCAGTGCTGGTGATCACGGCCATACCCCAGACAGACACCAGGTACCAGCACCTAGCAGAGATGGTAGTACTGGAATCGCCATTAGATCCCAGCCCCTCCTCGCACAACCCTCACTACCAGTTCCTGGGGTTAGTGCACAAGAGGATTTCTACATTTTCTTTCTCTCAAATTACTCTAAATTGGACTGCTTATACTGCTTTGAAAAAGTTGCTTCTGGAAAAAAGACCTAAGCACATAAAGACAGACAATAATGCATCCCTGTATGTTTTTATTTCTCTCTATATATCATCTGCATAGATCTCAGTTTCCAGAGATTTCTCAGAAAGGCGTATTGCCAGAGTCTGTCATAGTACCCCGAAAAAAGCAGCTCTGCTAGAAAGGGCTAAATCAGCTTCATTGGCATAGCTTGTTCTTCAGTACATGCATTAAGTTAGATGGTTACAGCCAGCAATAAATATAAGAGAAAAAAGTTCAAGACTTTTTTTTTTTTTCCTTAAGAACAGGAGTTTACTCCAGTATTCTTGTCTACAATGTAATCTCCTCCCATTCAGTGTAACAAGCTGCTACACAGTGGGGGCACACGCTTAAAATACCGCACTTGTACAGACTGCTAAGCAATGTGGGAAGACAGGTAAGATAATGTTATGTCATCAGCTCCTCTATTTCTTCATTCCAATAAGTGCTTCCTATAACAGTAAACCACAATAATTATTTCCGTAAAGGCTGTGTGATGAAATTCAAGTTGTAGAGGAATTCTCCATTTACTTAAAGGTATTAATTGTGCCAATTATTTCTCACTAAACAACAAAAGTGTTCATAAATATATCATGAAAAAGATTTTTTACAGTGCTTATTTCCCCAGAAAAGGAAATGGTAGCTCTATTTCAGTTGTATGTTGCTACTACAGATTTTCCCTCCCCACCACCACCATTTTGTTATCAGACCTTCTGTAATTATGAATGGTCAAATGTCTCTTAGCTACATCTCTGACAAATGATTTATGGTACCTAGAGAGCTACTGCAGGTGACTCTCCTCCTCTGTATGATACTTAGCTGTTAAACCACAATTTTGTTTTTTTCAACAAGTGCAGAGGAAGGGAACAAGAGTGATTTCTCATTTCGTTGTTCACTTGCGGGGAATATTTCCTTCCCAGGAAGGGCCATTATTTATAGCTATCTGAAGCGTCCATATTTCCACCAGTAAAGGACAGATTTTAGAGTCATTGCTTAGCTGATAATATTAATAGCATTTGAGATTGAAGCTGATAAAGCTGAAAATAACTTATCCCTCTGATGAAACAGTGGTTTAAAGGAGTAAAATACCATAGGAATTCGTGCTGAAAAGGAGCAAAGAAAGCTTTACACCATTGTGCAGAACAGGTATTAAAAGGGGACTATTTTCAGTGGTATGTTCCTATTCATATTTTTCAAACAGTTGGCACTGAATTTGGCACAGGGAAAATACTGAGTTTAACATCAATTACTTTAAAGGTTACTTTCTTTTCCTGGTACTCAGAATTCTTTTTTAGCATCATGTTCATTACAAAGACAGCTCACTCAAACATAGCCTGTGATTAATCACCACAGGCTGCATATTGTGGTTCAGAACTTGAGCTGGTGTAAATCAGCACCATCCTTGTGAAGTTGTTCAATAATGTCAGTTTTCAGAGACAAAATCCCTCTCATTAGATGTGTAAATCCACTTTACCCTTTCGTCATTTTGTCATTAGAAATAACAATAATGTATAGGGTTAGCCAGCTAAGAAACAGCTTACCTACTTTTAATATAGACCATATATTCTGGTAAGAAAAAACATAGTAAAAAAACTTTGTAAGTTTGCTGCAAAGTTCAAGACTGAATAGAAATAGCCAGTCTCTTAGAATAAAATTTCATTCCATGGAACAAAACAGACCTATGTCTCTGTTCACAAGTATTGACTTTCCTTTTCTACATTAATGTGAGTGACAGCACTTGGAATGCTAAGTACCATTCCCGGGGGATGAGGAAGAGGACACAGTGACACAAACAGAAGTACTGTGCTTCTCTTCTCGTGAATGGGTTTGCAGTCATTTGACTGAGTGGGGATTTCAGACCAGCATTGGCTACCTGTGAAGTCTTTAGCTCAAAAAAATGAAACTACATCAAATTTACCTTGGGTCATATTTTGACAGCAAACTCAAATGTAGGTTAAATCCTTCAAAAAATATTATTGAGGTGGCATATTGATAGCCAGTTTGGGTGGATTCTCAGATCGTGGGAAATCTTTCATCACTGTAAAAATGTCACAGGCATACAAACACAGAAATCGATGCAGGGCAAATCATCCTGTTTTTACAATAAAGCAAAATTCCTTCTCAGAGCTGACTTTTCGTGAAATTGAAGCAGGTTTTTTTTTTTTAACACACAAAAGCAAAATATGCATAAGCAATTTTTGCAATAATAAACTTTATTATCTCTGGAAATAGAGTATTGAGAAATGCATTTCTTTTTCTGCACTAGCTGTCTCAACAAAAAGTTATGGTTATTTATCAAGTAATTTCGTAATGTTCAAATGAACAAAAGCTTAGAAGATACGCTGCTAATGAAAAAGAGGAATAATTCTCTCCCTGAAACAATTTTATTCTAAATGTATAAAAATGCACAGAAGAGGGAATGTGTACCCTTTTGTACCCAAATATATTTTGGCCAGCTATTCACCACTCCCTTTGAAAAACACAAGCTTAGACTCCAAACTCAGCTCTGCATTTCCCCAAATTTTTTTTAATCATTTGAATTAATTAGGGAAAGCAGAGACCAGGGTTATTCTTAATAAATAGCATGGCTTGGAAAAATTATGTCACCAGTATCTGATACACCTATCCCACTAAAAAATGTCAGTACAATATTTATGCAAATATTGTTGTAAGAGCCAACACTTATCAAGCACACAAGCTATTTCTACAGACTACCAGTAGTCACTGCCAAAATATGGTAAGAGGACACTCCACAGCATTGCTTACTGCAAGATAAACACTACCCCTTTGAGACTCAGGTGGTTGTCTGATTCTCTGCCGATAGAAGCAGTGAACGGACTTTGGAGGGTATAAGCTAAAAACATGATTAAGGTTTAAGCAAGCAGATACAAGATGCCAATTAAAGAGCATGTCAAGGGAAATGAGCGAAACACTTTTCTTTTCCCCTCCTTTGGGGTCAGGAGTCCCTTGGGGAGCTGCTCCATTAACTAGACTGTTGCTTATGACACCTCTTTTCCTTTGTGCCTACGAGTGACAGCCTCTACTTCCACCCACCCCCAAGTGACAAAATGAGCACTATTCAATCAGGTAGCACCACTGTTTGTACGCAGGTGTAAGGGTAAGGCTTTTCCTATGGAATCAGTTATCATCAGGAAAAGCCCACCTATACTCCTGACTGCCAGGCTGGGAGAAAACGGCCTGTCATGAGACAGGGTTCCCCCCCCCACCCCCAACAGGTACATTAATTATATTGTCTCCTGCAGCTATAAGATTGAGATAGGCACAGACAATCCAATCATCTGATTTAAACTTGTCAGCTGAGAAGTAGAAAGTTTCATGTTAGTATGGGGGAAATAAATACTGAAAATCTCCTTTTATACATGCAGGCAGTGGCAACAGTTACACACTTCTTAAAGTGAAGTGCTTAGTCTCAATATCAGAGGAAATTAGTGAGCTATGTAGCCATCCCCTGACCTCACAAGCCGAAAAAAAATTTCTGACTTCAAGACTACTTCTTCTGGCTACTCTATTACACTATCATGGAAACTGAAACAAAAAGAAATCTAGACAAAGCTTGATTCAGAAAAATCAAGATTTCAGATTTTAAGACCTGATCAGAAGATGTTATCGTTTGCAGAAATAGCAAGCATTTAAGAACTTATCTACATTCCAAATTGGATTAAATCCTTGACTATCCCATTACAATGACCTTGTAGACAAATGCATAGATAGAATATGGTAATCACAATAAGGAGAGGATATGTTGTTATCTTCTGCAGAATATTTTCCAGTCCCAGATTGAAAAGAATAGTTTGTTGTTTTGTAGGGTTTTTAACTAGAAGTAAAATCTACAGAGCAAGTCTTTTTGGAAAAACTCCACATTACAAGGAAAGGTTTCTCTGAGCATTTCAGGTTTATCATCTGAGCTGCCACAGGCTACCAACTCCCACGTTCACTGCAAGTCATTTTTTTATAATACAATTCTGGAAGCATTTGCTATAGGAATTCTTAGAATTAAGAAATCCTATAAGAATTAAGAAATAAGCACGCAAGATTTCTGTTTATTTCTGGAATTCTACCCTTTGTAGTTGTAGTAAAAGTCATGAAAGAGTTTCCCTAATTCATCCTGTAATATCAAGGAACAAAGGGAAGAAAAAGAGGATGCCATAGACAAGAGATGCGAGCAACATCAGAATGCCTGAGGTTAACAATATTATAAAACAAGCATTAGTATAAACAAGTCAAGGGAAATGCTTCACACTTTTGAGATTCTTTGAAGTGTGTGGCTTTTTTTTCCTTGTATGTGTGCATATAAAAATCAGAAATAGTTTTCCAAGGACTGATGCTTCAAGAAAACAAGCATTTTGGTTTCAGAAACTTTTGGTCTTAGTCTACCTTTAGCTTTTCTGAATCTGTGGCTAAATAAGTACATTAAACCAACTATGAAAAAAATCATCAGCCTATTTTCAAGGAGTTTCATATCTTTACTGAAGCTGACTTAGTAATAGGAAAAGACAATTAACCCTTATGGACAATTGTGCTTGAGACAAAACTTAGCTCCAAGCTAGGTACCGTAGTTCTGACCAGACACAGAGGAAAGATTTAGAGATATAACATTACAAGCACTGTCTCAAAGACAGGCAAGATTCCTTTATCCATTTCCTCAGCATTCCTTTCTTACATTTTTGTTATTTTGTCTATATTAACCTATCTAATGAAGCTGGAGAATTTAATGTTTCACAGGAACATAATTTAGCAGTCAGAGAAAGCTACCACACCTAAATAGACTATCACAAAAAAAAAAAAAAGGATATTAGCTTTGAAAGACATGGTCAGTGGAGATGATGTAGATCTAACGGTGTAACCTAGCCTTGAAAAAATTCTCAATATGAAGCAAAGAAGAAATAAAAAAAAAATTCAAATGAAAATTGCTAGGACTACTGACCTTGAATTTGAAAAAAAAAAAAAAAAGAAATTGTAGAATCATCCTCTTAAGTCCAGATAAGAGAACACAAAGAAAGCTAAGAATTTCTTCATTATCTTTTCTACACTCACACCTCAAATAGGAAGTTAGTAGTAGCAGCATCCCTAGAGCACCGCCACCCCAAATCAAAACCCTAAACTCCTTGGGTCCCTCTCCTCACCCAGTCTGGTTCTGGTAAGTCACAAAAGCCACCATGAAAAGAGAGAGAATACATTTACGAATTTCTCTAATCTCTTTAAAGTTTTTCTATAGTCCTAAATTAAATCCCTTTCACCCTCATCACTTTATCCATCAGAAAATCCAGAGGATATTTGGATTCAGAGATCCATGGCACCAAAAAATCTTTCATTACAACACATAAACAAGCACTTTTATTGAACAAGAACCCAATTACTTAACCCAGCTTCAGGTTTCATTCTACTCTGCTGCTTCCACCTCGACATGGACCTACTAATCTCTTCTGAGGGGCATTGCTACATATCAGTTCTGATATACAGAGATTATTCCTAACCTCCCTTGCAGAGAGCTACTGATTAAATAAACTGAGATGCCCATCTCAGCTTCTTTGGACCAATGAATAACAATGAGGAAATAAAGTTGGGAGATAGAGACCTTTTTCCCTTTAATATGAACAGTGTTCAGAAATAGATGGAAAATGAGGGAAAATAATTCAGTAAAAGAAACAGGAATGGAAACAGCTAAATGTTTATACTGCCTTGTATAAATGATTCATTTTTTATATCAGCTAGAGATTATGCTTCCTCTTTTTGTTTCTCTGCTGCAAATTAGTAAATGGTTTCCTTGCTACTATAATGGATAAGTGACAGTATAACTTCAAAATGCTTACCAAGCAGAGGGTTATGAATATTAGAACACAAAGATTTCAACCTGCGCTACAGAACTCCACAGGCTGGTTAGCCACAGTAATAGATTAACTCCTTGTTTTATCTCTTTCCCCAAATGTTGACAGAATCATCACATGCTCCAAGTCTATACTATCCAGATATCAAGCATATAGATGAAAGATTGTTGCTGATGAAGTTGGTAAACTAGACTAAGTATGCGTAGGAAAAAGGAGGGAGATCAATTATACAAACAAATGACCTTTCTCTAAATCAAATCAATTATTAGAAAGACAGATTGTTAGATCCAGCTTCAGATCTAGCTTCAATAGACCCTGGTCTCAAACTGAATTTGTTAGATACAGCACTCCTGATAAAGAAATATGCAGTTCACCCATTTATATAAGCAGTATGCTATCTAAATTAAACAGTGGTAAATATACAAAAATACAAGAATCTGAACAATGACAAGGAGTCGTTGCAAAATATTACAGATAAGGACATTGATAAAAACATGGAAAGTAAACAAAAAGAGCTGGATAAGAGGAAGAGAATGAGAAAGGGGAGATCGAAGTGAAGCAAGCCAGAGAACTAAAGATGATCAGTGATAATGTAATTATACTGAAGAAGTTTGGTTATTATTTTGTGCTGACTTGCTTTGTCTTATTTATATCTCTGAACTACGGAGAATTAATGACTTTCTGTATTTACTTGGTTACAGCAAAGCATTTTTCATGGAAAAAACTTACTTTGACCATGAAGTTCATGGAGTAGTTTTTAAGAAAATACTTCTTAATCTCAATAGTATTTATAATTTCTCTACAGAAGATACCCAGTCTTTTAAAGAATTCCATCCTCTGCCTTGATTTGTCTCCTTGTTTTAAGATCTTTTCAGACAATAAAAACTACACAGAAACAGCAGTTTTGTGAACAACACTTTAACGTGATACTCTCTATCAAAAGATCTTTTACAAAAGATACATAGTGATGAAAGAAACAGGTAAGACAGTCAGACAATTATAGGTGCATTTCAGGGTATCTTCTATTTACAGTAGTTGCTCCTTAAAGGGTCAAAATAACACAACTACTGCAACAACATAAAGATTAATGTTATCATTGCAGATTTGACTAACCCCCATTTCTGACCCTACAACAAGAAAAAAGGTTTCTTCCAAACAGAGCTGTTAGCTTCACGTATGTTAATCACCAGATGCAGATCTCCACTTAGCCTGTATTGTTTAAATTTTATATTGCTTCAAGTCACATTTGTTTACCCTCCCCCTGCTCCCTGGATCTTTTTATCTGCTAACGTGGAATAGGTGGCACAACTATCCTTTTTATTTGCTGAGCGGTTACTTATTGCATGTTCTCCACATAGTAACAGTGTAGAATTTATAGTAGTGAGTAGAATGGAAATGTCATGAGAATAGCATTTTTGCAATCATTACATTGCTAGAATATGTCTTCCCCCCCCCAAAAAAAAAAGTTTATTTCAAATTAGGCACATTTCAGCCAGCACTTACCGCCCCCCAAAAATCTATGACCTCCCCCAGCTCTTCATGATCACCACACACAAACACAGAAGCAGATTGCCATTTATAAACATGCTGTGTTCTGCCTGCCATTTTAGGTACAAGGCAGCAAATACAAAATAGAGGCCACTCTGTCCAAGCACTTTATGTTGGACCTCCATGTTATGTAGGGGAAGTTTCTGTCATAACATCCACTGTTTTTTTCTTCCTTTTGTCATTGGATATGGAGTACTACATCTTTTATCATTTTTGGAAACAAATTACAGCACTTGATCATATTAGTTAGATGGAGGTTGATTGATGTAATCAATGCAAATTAATTATGTCTAGTTAATGTTTCTGTGCCAGATTCCCTCAGTTAATAAAGTGATAGGTAAATGAAGTGTCAGAAAGGACTGTTTTCTTTTATTTTCAAGGTCAAGTTGTCAATAAAGCTTCCACATGTACTCACCAGCAGGGAGAAGACTCTCTGAAGAAGGTCTTTTAATCACGTTTATTATTTTTGCCAGCATAAACATATTACCTAAACCTGTGGTCATTATCTTCCCAAGCAAACATTAAGCGTTAAACATCTGCTTGTTATCATTGCAGGTCAATGTGAGAAGCTGCAGATCTATTTGTGCATTTACACCAAAGCAGCTCTAACCTACTTCTGTTTGTCAGTGTCAAACATTAGTCTGTAAAGGTGACCATAAGTGTCACTGATGTTCCATCTGTTTATGTGACTAAAATATCCTACTAATCTACATCGAGTATAGCCAATCTGCACATAGGACAAACACTTCAAGTGGCTTTGCAGCCACTGTCTGTTATCTCACATTTAGAGGTTTTGCTTTGGAAGATGCAACTTTCAGAGTGGACATAAGTGTACTGAAAAGTTAAAAATAAGGTGGATGAACAGAGTTCACGCAAACAATTTTTCCCCACCAATAACAGATATTCATTAACAAAAATTTACAAGAACCCAATAATCTGGGTGTGTTCGCACATAACTCAGAAATTTAACTTAGTAGCAGTCTCTTTATTACATATAAGAAGTGTGCAATAGTCCCTCTTATCTGTTAGTTTTATAACTTCTTGGGAAACTTATCAGGTTTTTGCACACTGGGAAGGGAAAAATTCAGGAAAATACAGAAACAGATTCAATAAAAATTCATTAATGCACAAACCCTAAAATGATGTTAAGTGCTTAACTTTGGCTGAAACCAACAACTGAAGAGCAGTCTCAAGTTTAAGTACTTCTGAAATACAAAACTTAAATTGCTGTGGGGTTCTCCAGGGGAGGTTGAGGGGTCCCAGCATTCTGCCTGCGTTCCTCTGTCTGCTTTCATGAGGCACAAGGCTGGCCAAGCTTGAAGCAATCTACATACTTGGCAGCACACCTGCTGGGCTGTGCAGCTGTGGGGTCTCTTCTTCGCTGCTCATCTCAAAGTTCTCATTGACTCCAATGCAATTTTTAACTGGGAGAAAACTCAATAGCTCTGGAAACAGCATATCAGACAATACCGATAATGTAGCTACAAAAAAAAAGATTAGTTTGTTATTTGGCATATTTGCCTCCAGGAAAGCCTTTCACCAGATCCTCTAGGACTGGAAGATCAGGTGAAATAAGAGAAATGCTCTTCTCCTCCATAAAAGAAGCAGCTGAGTTTAGAGCTTCTGCCTTGCTATGAAGCACCATCAGTATGATAAACATGCAAAACATTAGGTGCTCAAAGAGTAATAGGCAATAAGAAAAACATGCTTAGCAAATATAATTGTAACCCACAGCATTATGTTGTTCGTGTTGAAAGACACGCGTGACATCCATTACAAACATATGGCCATATATTACAAATGCAGAGTCATGCATCACACAAAAGACCTTTTTTCTGTCTACCATGATTCAAGCAAAGCTACTGAAACATATGAAAGTTCTTGAGCTTGCTTTACAGTCTCTGTACCATGGGCCTAAGTTTACGGATTACACTAAGAGATCAAATTAAATATACTTTCATGATATATTCTCTCCTTAATCAATAATAAATTAAAACTCTTGAAAGAGCTGTAGCTAATAAAGACATAACACATCCAAAATATATACCCTTCAGGAGAATCTCATTAGACTGTATGGAACGGACGTAAACAACCAAGAGGAAGCCACAGATTAATTTTTCACCTGACTGTAGTCAGCGCTTTAAATACAACACAGAATATGCCCTCATAAAACTGAAGCTATGATCAGATGTTCACTTCAGAAACAGCCTTGCCAGTTAAAGATGCAAATTAATCTATCCAGCTGACTGTCACTACAGCTTCTTCCTGAGAGCTGGAGCACTGCTTCATGTGAGTACTTCCCACTCATTTCAGTACAGTTACTAAGTTATCTTACCCTACTGTGGAAAGCTATTTAAATATCATTCCCTGGCTTGAGAACATGGCCAGCCCCAGACTGCTAATGCAAACACCATATTCTGTAGCACACATTAGCAGTAAAGCAAGTTCAATGGCACATCCCTTTCTTGCTAGTCATTTGAAAAAATGCTGTTGAGCTTTCCTAGAAGGCAGCAGTCTGCCTGCTTCTTGTAACGGAAGGCTGAATTCCTCTGAATGGAACAGAGACTCTACGCAATTATAGATGGTTTCATAACAATATTTATCATTTTTCTCTTAATAAAAATATTGATATTTGGGATAATATTAGCCCCAAGTACTACAAAAAATTCACCATCTTTCTAGTTTTGATTTTGCTATTGCTTTATTAGAATTCAGTTGACAATACAGACCGAAATAGAAAACACACTCAGATCCTGCAACAGAAAAAAATTAAAAGAAAAACAAAAAAAGGAAAGAAAGAAAAAAAGTGGAAAACGCCAAGCCTTTGAGGGCAGAAGATGCACACATACAACTCCTGAGAAAGGCAAATATAACACTATACCAGATAGCTGTTATGCTAGCTAAGAGTTTCTCTCCCATTTAAGCAGTCACTTTTCTGCCCAGTGCTGCACTTTCATTTTCTAACCATCCCATTGAAAATGTTCTCTGATATGACCCTTTTAGGAATTAATAATTCATAGAGGTATCGTTGCATGGTACAGTTCTAAGATTAGATAGCACTGAGACAATCTATTAGAGTATAGTGTAACAGCCAATAAAATATAAAAAATTACAGTATCTTGCTTATAAATTTATGATCTTCAAGATGCGTTTTTATACACGTACCCTGTTCCAAGAAGGTATCAAGAAACAAAAAAAGGAAATAGGAAGAAATGTTTTCGCTACTTGAGCACATTTTAGTATGTAAGAGGTTCCCTAGCAAAAGCATACATATGTCCATATGTTGGATGTCCTTACATATACATACACACAATATATTAACTTTTCATCAATATGTTAGCCTTCCAGCTTGTTCAAACAGAGCTATGAAATGAATGCAAAATTTGGGTTTGAATAAAAGGGAAAGAAGAGAAAAACAAATTCTAAAGTATTTTCACTTTTGTATTGCTACTAACGCTTTTTAGTGTTACTACCTACAGGGCTGTAACAACAGAAGGCAGTTTTGCCCAGAGGCTGACAAGCTGAATTTATTTTTTTAGTTTTATTTATGGCTTGAAGCACTCAGTAGATAAGTAGAATCATAGAATCATTAAGGTTGGAAGAGACCTCCAAGATCATCGAGTCCAACCGTCAACCCAACACCACCATGCCCACTAAACCATGTCCCTAAGCGCCTCATCTACCCGTCTTTTAAATACTTCCAGGGATGGTGACTCAACCACTTCCCTGGGCAGCCTGTTCCAATGTTTAACTACTCTTTCAGTAAAGACATTTTCCCTCACATCCAATCTAAACCTCCCCTGGCGCAACTTGAGGCCATTTCCTCTCGTCCTTTCGCCAGTTACTTGGGAGAAGAGACCGACACCCACCTCGCTACAACCTCCTTTCAGGGAGTTGTAGAGAGCAATGAGGTCTCCCCTCAGCCTCCTTTTCTCCAGGCTAAACAACCCCAGCTCCCTCAGCCGCTCCTCATAAG
>NW_008824283.1:4888193-4894374 GCF_000699105.1 Pygoscelis adeliae | reverse complement strand
GCGAGGCACCTCCCCTGGTAGGCTCACGTACCAGCTGTGTCAGGAAGTTGTCTTCCACACACTCCAGGAACCTCCTAGACTGTTTCCTCTCTGCCATGTTGTATTTCCAGCAGATGTCCAGGAAGTTGAAGTCCCCCGTGAGAACAAGGGCCAGCGATTGTGAGACCTCTGCCAGCCGCTTGTAGAACGCTTCATCTGCCTCTTCATCCTGGTTGGGTGGTCTATAACAGACGCCCAGCAGGATATCTGCCTCGTTGGCCGTCCCCCTCATCCTTACCCATAAACACTCAACCGTATCATCATCACAATCGTTAAGCTCTATACAATCGAAACACTCCCTAACATACAGAGCCACCCCGCCGCCTCTCCCTCCTCTCCTGTCCTTTCTGAAGAGTCTATAGCCATCCATTGCAGCACTCCAATCGTGAGAGTCACCCCACCATGTTTCTGTGATAGCGACTAAGTCATACCTCTCCCGCTGCACAATGGCTTCCAGCTCCTCCTGCTTGCCGCCCATGCTGCGTGCATTAGTGTAGATGCACTTGAGCTGGGCTATCGATTTCACCCCCGGCATCGGCATGCCACCCCTAGGTTCATCTCTAGTGAGCCCGGTTTTGTCCCCTTCAAACCTAGTTTAAAGCCCTCTCGATGAGCCCTGCCAATTCATAAGCAATGACCCTTTTCCCCCTGTGAGACAGCTGGACTCCATCTGTCGCCAAGTAGAACAACTCAAAGATCTTACTAATATCTCTCCCTGTCTAGTTGAATCTTATGGTGTATTTTCATTCTTAATAGGAAAATTATAGGGAGATACTATCATATTTATTTCATTCTACATATCTGGACACCTAGGGATACCACATTCAGCACATTGTTGTCACTATCCAACCGTGAAATACTATTGGCATGTTTTTAAATTATCTTGATTACAAGTGACTGACTGCTAGAGTAAGCTTGTTAAAAGTAAACTGAAATGTCCCTACATAAGGGCATGGGACCCCACATTACTCAGTCTGTGTTTCCAGTGAAGTAAGAAAAAAAACCCACAAAACCTACTGAGTCCTACTGTTGCACCTAAGGCTGAAAAAACAAGCAGAAAACAACATACTGTGCAACTATGTTGGTCCAATGTACGTTTATAGCTTTGTAAAACAGGCACATCAACGTCAGTGAAGAATTACTACATGCCATAATCACATCTTTCTCCCTACTTCTCCAGTTACTGACATTGCTAATAGCATTGCCTTCAACTTACTAAAATAAAAAACCATTTTTCATTCTTGTAAACTATACTGCAAACCGGACAATGAGAGAACATTGAGTATTTGTTAAAGGGTCCACTTGCCAAAACCCACAGTATCCAAACCAGCTATATTTTCTGTACCCATGAAAACATGCACACTTCTTACTGAACTGTAAGCTTTCCTTGCTGTAGCAAAGCCACTCGGTAAGCTCCGGACTCTCCATACTAAGCATGCATTTCAGAAAAGTGATTTCCCCTGCTCTGATGGATATATCCACTACAGTTAGCAGCAGGCAGGAGCACAAGCTGCTATTCATCTGAAGAGGGTGGGTGGGCACACTGGAAGATTTCTTTTGTCTAATTGTTTTTCTGTTGAAACATGTTCACTATATATGTTTTTTGTTTCCCTGTTTGACATCAACTCTAACGTTATGAATCTAGCTAAAGACAGACCAAGTGTGTCAAGTTCATTTTGCCTATATCTTGCATTTACATCACTGTTTACTGGCAAAGCTGCCAATCTGTAAGCACCCGTGTGGCTCTGTGTCTGTTTTCTCTGCAAAATTCACCATATGAATGCAGCATATCGTCCAATTTGATTTATCTACATGTGTTTTTTCTTCTGATGTTTAAAGCACTGGTTTCATACACCTACTGCTTGAGTTCAATGACAACCAAGAAATGCTAAAAAGAGTACTCAAAAGCTCCTAAAGATACCAAAAGACCTTGAATGAAAGACATACGAACTTTGCTGGCGTATTTCTTTTCTCTCTTTTCAAGTTCAAACTGTGAAGAAGTACAGTAATTTATCTTTTATTGACTAGTTTGACAAAAACCTAAACTGGAAAAGTTTCCACCAAATATCCCTTTTAATTAGACACTAGAGGTTGTAATTTGCTTCCTGCTCTATTGCCTGTTAATACTTGCATCACCCCAGACAAGGAGGTGCAGAAGTTATCCCTGCTGTTCTTGGAGATGATCAAAACTCAAGGGACAAAGGCCCTGAGCAACCTACTCTAACATCAAGGTTAGTCCCAATAGCAGCAGGAGAGGCTTAACAAGATGGAGGTTCCTGCAGCAATGCTGCACAGGCAGACGGCCAGCCCTAGCCTGATGTTAAACTAACAGGAAAACAATGCCAGTGGAATAGTTTTGTATGGCAGGCTGTGGAAAGGGAAAAGCTGGTCAGTCTCCAGCTAGTGCTAGACTAATAACACCTTAATATGAAAAACTACTGGACACTGTAGATAAAAGGAGCATACAAACACAAATAAGAAAAACCCGAACAGACTTGCAAGATTACTTGCTTCTTTATGCTATGCTGCATGTGACTCCTCAAAGAAAATGGATAATCTGACTATTTGAAAATGGAAAGTATTTCGAGTCAAGGTGTTTAAAGTTGGATGCTTTGGTTAAAATATTTTAACTGGAAAGATTAATTAATATTTGCAGAGTGAAAGCTTTTTTTTTTTTAAAGGTTCAGTGCTTAGCTACTCATTAAACACAAAATTACATCTTTGGTAATTGCTTGTAAAAGCTGAGAAAAATGGTAAACATTTCTGTAGTACAAGCAAGAGTACACTGTGAAGCAAGGTACGAGACTATCTCATTTTGGAAAGGAAACAAGAAAAAAATAGAGCGAGCAAGCCAATATTTTTTAACTGTTCCACAGTTGGAGTATAATCTTAACTTTATTTGTAGACTCCCTAGCTGAGGGATGAAGCACTGCACACACAAATGAAGTCCAAAGACTATGAATTTACTGTAGGACTGAGATTAAGAGGAAAGGGACCCCAATTGCTCTCCACACCACGTTCAACCATTATGTGACAGGGAAGGACCCTTCCTGCCTTGCAGGTAACACCAGCCTTTGTGCAACTCTATTGAGTTCTGGCACCCACAAGGGGAACTAAAAGTCAGGAGAGATGGAAGGGATCGCTTAACAAGAACAGGAGTGGCATCACTTAGCAGGCAAGGAAAGGTGAAGCAGCCTGCCCAGTGTCACATGTAGAAGCCCTATGTCCACATTTCTAACAAAGCTTGAACTGCAAAGAGCTGAGAAGTATTTCCAAGACAGCAGAGATAAAGAATTCAAACAACATATGTTTTTGATACAGCCAGACAACGTATTTCACATGTAAATAGTCTCAATCAAAGCTGATGCTTATACATATAAAATAATTTACACTTTCTTATGACAGTTTGAAAAAATACTAATTCCTGCCTAACTATGAAATATTCTGTTCCAGAGGGATTTTTTGACTATGAAAACAAAGTGACCTTTCATGTTAACATTGATTCAAAATGATATTTTTATTTCATTTTGAAATGTCATTTTGTTTCTTTTTTTAACCTCCAAACCAAAATGAAGTGACATTTTAACTTTAAATTCATTGAAAAGAACTGTTTGTATTTAAATGCCAAACTGAAATTAAAAACACACTTCTCATTAAATTATTTATTTCCAGAACTTTAGAAACGTTTCTTACGTCAACTGAAAAATGTTGTCCAAGACTTTCATTTCAAAAGGTATATCAGAAAATACTGCTGTTTCCTAGCACCAGTTGTTTTTCTTGTAATTTAAATTTACGGACCAGAAGGACAACAAAAACATTACCACCATTGCTACTCAATGTTCAACTCCCAAACTGCCATTCTAATTTTTTTCATCTGCACTGCAATTCACTAAAAAAAAAAATCCCAAAAGAATTCCCCCTCTACCACCCTGCCTCACTTCTAATTTGAAGAGAAAGGAGAAATTCTAAAAGTTTCTTCTGCATTTTGAGAAGTTAAAATTTTATTTCTTTTGCTGTCAAACTGATTAACCTATTAATGTTTCTCTCTCACATGAAATTATGACCTCACATGAAATTTTGCTTGCTTTTATGCCTTTTTTTTTTTTAGTTCAGTAGAAAAATAGCAAATAAATCAGAGTTTAATAGTGAAGCTATATCTGTAATGGTATTCCTTTTAACTACTCATCTTTCCTGTTTTTTGTATTTCATTTTACAGGAACATTTTTTTCTTTTCTCAACTAACTGCTTATGCAGCAAAGATAATCCAGTGTGTATGCGGATATGTGATGCAATTGATGCAGAAGTTGAAGAAAGTTTTAGGATGTTGTGGTTTAATGCAGCAGGCAGCTAAGCACCACACAGCCGTTCACTTACTCCCCCCCCACCCTGTGGGATGGGGGAGAGAATCGGGGGGGGTGGGAAGTAAAATTCATGGTTTGAGATAAAGACAGTTTAATAGAACAGAAAAGGAAGAGAAAATAATGATAATGGAGTATACAAAGCAAGTGATGCACAATGCAGTTGCTCACCACCCGCCAACCGATGCCCAGCCAACTCCTGAGCAGTGGTCATCCCCCCCCAGCCAACTCCCCCCAGTTTATGTACTGAGCATGATGTCCCATGGTATGGAATGTCCCTCTGGCCAGTTTGGGTCAGCTGTCCTGGCTGTGCCCCCTCCCAGCTTCTTGTGCACCTCCAGCCTTCTCAGTCGGTAGAGCATGGGAAGCTGAAGAGTCCTTGGCTAGTGTAAGCACTGCTCAGCAACAACTAAAACATCGATGCGTTATCAACATTGTTCTCATCCTAAATCCAAAGCACAGCACTGTACCAGCTACTAGGAAGGAAATTAACTCTATCACAGCCGAAACCAGGACAAGGATTTCAAAAAGTAACCTCATAATGGAGCAATCCCTAATGATGGGAGACCTTCACAGTGTTCCACTATCAAGCTAGAATTAAGATCAAAATTCTTAGACAATTCAAATCCCTTTACCTTGAAGCACGCACCAAGCATTTTCTAGTTTGAGAAGAGTCCAAAGTCTCTTCCTTACACTTAATGTGTTGGACACCTGAGAGCATAAAGCCAAATGATGGATTTTTTTTAAATGCTACAACTTCTGAGTCTGAGAATAGCAGACTTGCCTCCTATGGCTTTGGGCAAAGGCTGAAGTATGACTGGTTTAACGCAAATGGGTTAATTTTTTTTTCCAAATTATTTGTAAAGTTCATACCAACTGCACTACTGTTTCACTTTGGTTCATATTGCTCTCCCATAAGAAAGGGCCACAAGCATTATTAATGTTTTCAGAGAAATAAAAAGCTCAGTAAGACAGGGGTTGCTCTGTGTGTGTGCATGATGTTATTATTCTGTGATGCTGCAAAGAGAAGATTATGATTTTCTCATGGAAAAAACAAGGAGAAAAAAATGGATTATAATAAGTGCTGGGGAAGGAAGCGGGGGGTGGGGGAGGGTGGAACAAAAACCAAAAAACAAACCACACTCCTGGAGAGTAAGCTGTCTTGTAACAAAATGTTAAGTTTCATTAAGCCAAAGTAAGTGCCAAGGGGGGGAAGGGGGGGGAGAGGGGGGAAGGAATTACCATAAAATATCCTAATATATATATATATATATATGGGAACCAGCTACAGAAACAGGCTATTTCTCATGGCGAGTGCCAGCATCGTTGCTGTCTCACAATGCTCACAGCCCTGCTGCCGCAGGATTAGGAAATGTTTGTGCTGTAGATCTTATAGCTCAATAACACTGCAGCTAATCGAAATAATAACAAACACCACCTAACTGATAATTGTTCATGTTCGCCAGGGAGGACGTGATCCCTTCTGAGCCATTATCACATCTTTCACAGCCCCCTTTTGTTTAGCTCTGACAGGACTGTGATCATAAATGGTGTTAGCTCTTCATTTCCTTATAATTTCTCAAGGATTAAAGCAAATGCTCCTCACTCAATATCCCTTCTTCCCACACTTTTAATTATTCCTTTTAAATTATTAGTATTTTCTTTTAATAGGAAGCATTTCTATGGAGGTTAGTCATTGGAAATAATAGAAATCTTTCATTATACGCAAAGAATAATGAAATTATGTCAGTCTTTTTAAGATGGGATTTTCAAGAGATTTAACT
>NW_008824283.1:4852970-4888165 GCF_000699105.1 Pygoscelis adeliae | reverse complement strand
CACTCTTAATGATTTATAAAGCTGCCCATGAACTTGGCACATGAAGATTCTTCTTCTTAAAAAGGTTGAAAGTGCAAACCTCGTCCTGACTGAATAGTCTAAACCCAAAATTATTTTCATAACTACAGCCTGCAACTCTTGTTGTAGCTGGAAAATTTTTGGCTCATATGAAGAGCAGCAGACAAGCATTGCAGCTGTGTTTTACTTCTGGCCTTATATCCTAGAGAAACTGGGCTGCTGCCAGCTTTTCTGAGAGGAAGGAATCTTTTTTTTGTGTGTGTGATTAAAGGAACTGAGAAAGTACAAAACAACACTTGAGCTTCGCATGCTGTAGTTTGAGAAACTCACCTACACCTTTACATCTATCATACTTATAATTCACTTGCCTGTAAACACGTGAAAATCCCCTCATAATGGGGTTCTTCCTCTTCCTGTTATTAAAACAGCAAATTGCTCATGAATAACGAGGGAAGCACTTCAGAATCAGACCAGTGAGCAACACTGCTGACGGCACTGACATGGGAGAACTGGTGCAAGCCCTTGAACCTTCCTGCAACCTACACGAGCATGTTAGACACTCGGCTACATGAAGTAGGTCTGCCTTGATATATCCTGCTGGAAGCAGCTCTTTCTGTATAGATAAAGAAATGTTCACCAGAGAAGGACTATGAGCCTGGCTTCTAACTAGAAAATTTCCCAGACTCTCCTGCTGACCCCACATGTATTTGCAGCAGAGAATTACATTACAGGGGCTGAAACCAAGGACATCTCTTATTAGACATCCTGCTTCAGGACACATCACTGCATCCTCCAGTAAACGCAGAGAGAGAGCAGAAACAAGCCATGTATCCCACTTCTGTAATGCACTTGCCCATTGCCAAGGTACTTCTGTGCTAGCCCAGTGACAACAAAATCACAGCGATTGTACGTTTCAGGAGAATTCTAAGACCTTAACTCTGGTCCAGTTTAACATCCCTTGAAGTTAGCAGTAAAAGTAATAGCTTGTCCCTACAAAAAAAATGACTTTTTAAAAAATGAACTTTCCTGGAAATGGTACTTCATTAACTGATTTCAGTTGAATGGAGTTGCATCAATCCTGATGTTTTAAGATACTATTTTTTTTTAAATACAAAGATTAGCTAATGCTAAAATTGTCTTTTTTTAATCCTGCCCTTTGAGTCTTTGTAACTTAAAGCTGATTTACTTCAGGTTTAAAAAAATACTCAGTTTAAGACTGTAAACACAAAATCATTGATTGTTTTATGTAGTGGAAGGGTAAACATATCTATCTAAACAAACATCTGGACAAACAGGTGCTCCCTCATTCAATATCCTATTAATAATTCTACTTCCTTCTCTTTCCTCTTGATGTCAAACGATTTGTGAGGGATTTAAATCACAGTGGTATAAAGTGTCACCTGCTGATATCAACTTATATGTCTGAAGTATTTGAGTTTATCCTGTGTCTTGAGCTAAAATTCTGCCAAATATTGTGAGCTAACTTCAGTCAATGTTGGAGAGACTTCAAATCAATACCTGAGTAATGCAGAGGTGTATCAGTCATTTAGAAGGTGATACTTTGTCATTTCAGACACCAGGTCTAGTCTCCAAGCTTCATACAGGTTGGTTTGTTTTTGAGGATTTTTGGGGTTTTTTTGTTTTGTTTTTTAAATGCAGAAAACTGGTTCCCAACTCTTGTGTCTGACAAAAATTTCCCCAGTTCATTTTGTTAGGAGGAGAATGTTATCTGACCTAAGCATACTGGCCAAATGCCAGTTATAATACTTACATTCTCAGCTCCCTAAATTCTGAATGAAGCTTCAGCTGGATATACTGATCATCTGAGGGCACACAGCTGAACAGTTGCCATTTCTTATTCCAAAGATGACTGCACATCAGTGCTGTGTGAAATGACCCCTGTGTATTTCTTACGTTTCACAGAAGTGTTATGTCTTGAAGCTTAGTCAATTAATTGTTTGTAATAGGAGATCATTGGATGAATGACGGTGTAGGAGTACTAACAACAAGGATTAATACCTATTGCTGGATTAGATTTCTACACTTACTGGAATGAGAGTGAATACAAACTCTGTCAAACATACTCAAGGCAGTAGAAGACATGGGCTTTCCTTGACTACTTTTTTTGTATGAGAAGAAAAGGTAACAGAGACTTTGTTTTGTTGAACTAAACTGCAAGGAAAACTCATTTAGAAGAGCAAAAGATTGCTTTAAGTTAAGTGCAATCAATCTGAACCTTCAGCCAAATTCAGTAATTCTAGATGAACAAAGAGTTCCTCTACATGCTATTTCAAATAAGAAAATATAAATGTTTTCCCCACTTCTTCTGCTATGAGGAAAGGTGGTGATATTTTGGATACAATAGAAATCCTAAAAAAAGGCAAAAACAAAACAAAACTGACAGCAAAGAACATGGGCTAGTAAGCACCTACATACTCATTTGAATCTTTACAAAATGTCTTTACTGAAAGAGTGGTTAAACATTGGCACAGGCTGCCCAGGGAAGTGGTTGAGTCACCATCCCTGGAAGTATTTAAAAGACGGGTAGATGAGGTGCTTAGGGACGTGGTTTAGTGGGCATGGTGTTGTTGGGTTGACGGTTGGACTCGATCTTGGAGGTCTCTTCCAACCTTAATGATTCTATGATTCTATGATCTTCCGTTTGCTCATCCCCAGGATTTATATATATTATACCTTACAGACACATCTGTAAATAGACTGACCACAGGCAGTTATGTTTAATACCTAACTATAAAACCAACTCTGTTCTGTACTGTTCTTCAGAAAACAGAGCAAAGATCTTAAGTTTTACTGGTTTTTCCAATTGCGTAAATATAATTTCCCAAAACTTCAAGTCAGGCAAAGAGCTTAACTTTAAAGAAGAGATTTTATTGCCAGTTACTATACTTCAGGGGGCAGGGGAAGATGCCATGTTTTTCATTTGCAGTGCATCCACTCATTGGGTTGAGTGGAATCCTTTATGGACTACAGAGAGCATAGTTCAGACTAGTATGATTGATGGCAAACTGTTAATTAAAAATCAGGCCCACAGAATTGAACTTTGATATGAATCTCAGAATCAAGGAATAATTCAGATTGGAAGGACTTCAGGAGGTTATCCCCATACACAATAGAAAGCAGCTCTTGCCACAGGCCACAGATTGCAGAACCAGTTACAACGCTAGAATTGGTTTGTGTTTTTTGAATAAATTGTCTGATTATAATAGGAAGTGGGCATAAAAATAGACTTCAGCAACTCAAGTCACCACACACATTCATTGAAAAAAAAAAATCCTTTCTCCTAGACTGCCAAATTAAAAAGAGACAGAACTTTTATCACCAGCAAACAAAAGATGAAAAAGCTGGGCCTTCCAACTTACACAGCTAAAATGATAGTCTCACTTAGGGTCAAGCATTCCATTTTATTATTTCTGAACACATGAAAAAAGTTTCTATAGATCCAGAAAATCCAAAAATGCATTTTGACATCAAGCATTGTGTCTGTTAAGCCTCTCCACATATTTCAATTGCAACACTTTCAATTTAGCAGTAACATGCTATTTCTTAGAAATATTTGCATTCTGAGAGAAACACTGTCATCTTCTGAACTTCTCTATAATTCAGAGTCAATTTGCTAATGTATTGAAGTGCCGGTACATAATTTTCAAGGAGTTGTTTGGTTTTGGTTGTGTTGTTTGGGTGTTGTTTTTTTTTTTTAAACCTGAAATAAATTTACACACTGTGCACTTAAATGTTTTACATTGAAATACAAGGGCGTATATTTAGGAGGGGATAATTCATCTCTGTAAGCATAACTCTCTTTTAAGTTACGCATTTAAGATTTGCTCCCGTCCTGGAGAATTGCACGTGTGTTTCTTAGCCATTGTGTCTGGGCTTCTGTGATCCCTGATGACCACCTAATACTGAAGTTTAGCACTCCATTTATAAACACAGAATAGTCAAAAGGAAGACACTAATATATTCTAGATCAGATTCTGAAATAGCATGCCTTTATGTTGTTTTTAAGAACTTAAAGCAGTAGGTTCCTCCCCTCCTCAATTTTAACAGTTCACCAGTAGAGGGGGAGAGGCGGGGGGGGAAGAAACTTATAACCACAGATCCAATACATCCAAGTAATCCTAAGAGTCAGAAGATGCAAGAATTTTTGTCCAAACTCAATTAAATAGAGAGTAGAGCACTAGAAATTATCAGAACAGGTCAAACGACCCAAAGCACATCTGCTGGGTAGTTCTGTGCTGTGTACAAAGCTATCATTTATTTGCCTTACAAAAGAGGAATTCAACTAAGAATGAAGACTATGCACTCAATGGCAGTTTTGTGGATGTGTCTTGTGTGTATACCAGTTGTTTCTCCTACTGAAATAAATTATTCTCTTACATCAAGTAACTCAAATAGTTGGAACTCCAGTATTTCTATTAAACAATATATTCACTTTTTCTTTTTTTTTTGAAAATGCCTTTTAGAATTGAAAAATTAAATATGAAAGAAAAGGGAACGTAAGTATCAGAATGACAACAGGCACAACCCTTAAATCTGAAAAGATGGATAAATAGAGCTCAGTCAGTTGCATAGTAATCCATTATTAATTTTCCCTCAAATTTAGACACAAAACTCCTTTGTCAGCTTCTGGATCTACAGAGCAAGAAAAGCAGTAAAATGATAGATCCTGATGTACTAGCACTATTTCCACACTCACATAATCCAAAAGTAGTATTTGTTGCTGAATCAAGAGTAAGTGCAATAACAGTTTTCTACATCAGGACATTAAGTTTATTATCCAAAACACAGAAAGCAAAATAAGACATAACTAGATAGACAAGCTTTCAAACCCATTCTAATTATAAATAACAAAATTTTTATTAAAAAAAAAGTTGGATGCAGTGATCAGTGAACTAGAAACATAACATGCTCCTCAGAAGAGAAAGGATGGGGCATTGCGGAAAAATCCCTGTAGTATGTTCTTTAAATGGCAAAACATAGCGGAGTTAGTAAGGGGTCTTCTGAACATTTTCCTCTTCCACTGCAAATTCATTATTATATTTGGCTTGCTAGGGCAACATGCTCAATTTTGACACCACTAATGACACCAAAAACTTCACAGAATGAATAGAAGCACAAAAGGATAAAAAAAGTAGATCTCAGAACTCCTGGATTTCACATACTACATGCTGCTTGTGACTGTCTGAAATACTGACTACAGAAAGATTTACAGCATTGTTCATGAAGTTGCAGAATAAATTCAGAAAGCAGAGGAGGCAGGAACAAAGGAATAAAAAGAATTAAAGTGCTGCTGAAGAGAAGATGGAAGTATTAAATGCAGTTACTGAAAATAAAAAACAGCCAAATGTGTCAGATTCTAGAGAGCTATGTTTTCTAATACAAGTTAAATAATCAGATATTCTTACCAGAAGGAGTGCTATATTTGATGTACTCTGATGAGAACCAGCTAAGTTTTCTCCTGAAAGAACATAAAATCAAAAGTATGTCAGGGAAAGGCAGCTCAAAAATTTCCTGTCAAAACAGAAGTGATTTAGATTGTTTACGTAGCATTAGTATGGATTCATTCAGGAAAAAGTATTCTTATTTATAATAATGTAATATTCTTTTTAATAACAGTCTTACCCTGGAACAGTATTTTTTCACCAAGTTCATGTTAAGACAGACATTTTCACAAGTGCAGAGCAGCTATTATGCCTGATCATTTACTATTTCTACTACGAAGAGTCTAGTATTCCAGCTGTGGGCATAGAGTACTTTGTGCTAATACCATACAGACATAAGAAGTTATAAAATATTTGTTAAAAAACAAAATACATGTTCTTTATACTAGAGAGTTTAGGTGCAGAAAACTAAGGGGGGTGGGGAGTGGAAATCACTAGGCCCAAATTAATTAACAAGAATTTATGTTCCTATTCTAAACCAGAAGGGCTAGTTTAAAACACTTATTAATTCAGTGCTAATGCAAGTAAGAGTTTACGTGTTCCTGGTTACAGTATGTTGTGTGGCTATGCAATTAAAAAACCTCACCTAAGACTGTTTTCTGTTAACCTGCAATTAGAAAATCTTATGGAATGGTCAAGTGATTGGCAAGACACGTTGGTGAGTTCAAGCACACTCTCATAGATTAACCTACCATAATTTTCACATATTTTGCCCAATAGTTGCTTAAAAAGGAGGTTCAGGCAAGAGGCCATTTCATAGCCATCAGAAATTGACCTTTTGTCATTGTGTCCATCACTAGGTAGCAGCTTGCATTATGGGATGGCACATTTATTCTGTCATGCCAACACATTTAATGAAGCAGTCACATGTATTAATGGAGCATTGTTATTAGGGTTCAAACGCTGCCCTCACTAGCACAGAGGCTGGTCTTTTGCTCCACAAGGTAAGTCAGAAATGAGCCCTTCATGTCCATATTTCCCTTCTGCAGCAGCAGCCAATTCTTCTCATGCCAAAGCCTTTTCTTATTTGAATGACTGCACTAACTTGATCAGGACACATGTCTCGTGTCAGACAGCTCTGTGACAAGCCACACGTGAAAGCCTCTGCTTAATGGCAAGTACTAACTTTATTCCACATACTAAAAGCAGAACAATTTTTATTTCTTTTTTTTTTTCTTCAGAGAAAGGAGTAACAGATGTCAGTTACATTTTTCACTCAGTAACTGGGGATTCCTAAAGTTCATCTTCTATGACTAATCTTACCCCCACTCGCTAATACATTTTTCACACCTTTGTGCAAGTCACTTGGACATGTTCCAAGACTAACAGACTCTCACCCCAAATACCTGTTAAGCTTTCACTTAGGTTTTCTACTAATTCTCTTTCCTGGCTTAAGTCATCATTACTGATTAAATAGAAGAGAAATACAGTAACTGGTCTCTCATGAACGTCTTTCTCCTATATACATAAAGGTGAAGAAATTCAAGATCAAGATACATGAGGTTTATTATAATTGTTAACATTGCTACTCTTCTGGAGTCCTTCCATGTTCCAGTGCTACATTACGTTGCACTGAACAGAAATAGTGACAGATTTACCACCTCACAATCATTTTATTTTCATATATGACAGTATTAAGCAACAAGCTGCACTATACATTAACTAGCATGACAATATAATAGGCAAGGTGTATATTTTGAAGAAAACAGAGTATCCTTTAAGTTTATCTGATGGCAGTTAGCTTTTGTTATCACTGCAGAAAACAAGACACTTCAGTATGGGAACCTACAGCACAGACCGTTAAGTGAAATCCAAAGCAAAAAAGGCTCCTGATGTTGAAATAATGTTTCTGAGCCCATAAAGTATCTTCTTTGCAATTTCATTTAAGTTCACACTACCGACACACACTCAATTCATCCTCCTAAATGCAAACTGAAACACTGAAGAACCTCTACCTTTACATATCAGATGTAGTATTCAGAAGTAGTCTACACTTTATCATCTAGTACCAGAACATTTTTTATTACATACCTGGTTCTGGAAAAGGGGAAAACCATGAAAGCTTTATGATATTATATTTAATTACAAATGTTTTTCACACAAAGCTTTTGTAGCCTGAACGAATCTCCACTTCACAAATTAAGGAATATAAAGCCCTAGTTAAATCCATATTGAAAATACAGCCTCAGTACACAGAGAGTACAATAATTACAAAGTAGCTGTTACCTAATGTATCATTCACATCTCAGTTTTCAGATAAAACCTCTCCAGAAAAGATGAGATGAGAGAGTCTATACTCTAGTTACAAATAAATCCAGAAGTGTTTTTCATGGTCCAACTGTAAAGGCAAATAATTTATTTGAATTATTCAAGGAGAAGATATCAAATCAGCCAGAAACTAATACAGATATGCTTCAATCATTAGCCTTCCTAAACTTCCATCATTAATGAAAGTTCAACAACATTAGGATAAGTGTGGGATTTCTTTCTCTAAAAGAATACTCTAACTTTGGAAAAGAAATCCAGTCTCTAAAAATACGCTTTTTGTTCTTTCAAGCTCTTTAGGACACCTCACGCATTCAGGTAGGTGTGGAAAATAGCAAAAGATCAGTATTTCTTTTGACACACTGCTTAGTAGAGTCTTTTTGTTAGTAGATTATTTTATTCAAGTACAGCATAATTATTGTTTTAATCTCTTGAAGCAGAGTAATTACTATTGTTTGTGTTAGAGTGAAAAATGACAGGAAAGCCTGCTTTTGTGCAGCTTCAGTGGGGTGGAATGCACTAAAAGAATTAAGAAACTCTGAAATACTCAGTAGCTTCAGATTTCTAATAGCTGCAGTATACTGTCATTAGACTCTAAACTAAAAGTGATTACACATGAAAATACAGCACGACATGCACCGAAAATTAAAATTGCAGTAAGATGTGCTTTATAGCCATCAATAGGTTTTCTAACAAATTAGTGCTAAAAGCCACGCTGTCTCTTCTGAATATCTATCTAGCTAGCTTTCTTATGCAAGTAATTTCAAAATATAAACACTATTCACAGAATCCATACAAAACTGACTACTTTCCAGACAAACACAACAGAAAGATGAAAAGTTCTGATTTTTCCTTGGAGATATGCCAGAGAAACGGGGATGGTACTCTAAGATCATTTTCACTAGGTAGACCTAAGGATAAAGCAGTAGAAATGCATACATGCTTGGCTGGAGCCAGCTGCCTGGCCACTGTACTCCATCAGAGCATGAATCACTGATCTGTAGTCGTACTGTACGGCAACACTGTGTCAGCTAGCAGACCATATTTCAACTAGCTCATGCTGAGTTCAAAAATTCACCATTCACTTCAAAAGGGTGCTACGAATCGCCAGGCACCTTCAGAGTGGTTTTGTGCCGGTGTGTACCCTGCTACCCGAATCTCAGGTTGAACAGAGTCCACCCTGCTCTTTGCTTTACTGGTATAGAGTGGAAAGCCTGGTTCCCTGTGTGTATGCTTGGGGGACCTTATTTCACAAAACCAATGCAATACCCCTGGGTATCTTGGAAGATGTCTTTTCCAGGCAGTATCACACTACCTGAGGAAGCTTGTCCTAAAAAGGTATGTGCTATACCACTGCTGAGCCCTTCAGACCATGCACTTGTCTCCCAGCCTGACAACAGGAAGCAATTTTAGTCTGTCATGCTGTAAGTCATCGGAGATTACTATGGACTCTCACACTGCCAGTTCCAGGTGGTATGACAAGGGCCAAGATAACCACACACTCTACAAGGCCATGCAAGTAGGACTGTAGAATCAGACTGATTTAGATTTGAAAGGCTCTCTAGAGATCATCTGGTCAAGGTCAACCTCAAGGTTAGACCCAAAGCCAGACGAGGTAGCTGTATATCCAGCAGAGTTCTGAACACCTTCATGGATGGAGATCACCCAACCTCTTCTTGGCAACCCGCTCCAGTGGCTGACTACTATCACTTTGAAATTTGCCCCCTCTCCCCTTTACATTCAACTGGATTTTCTTGTTACAGCTTATGCCTGGTCTCCTCTGGCATTTTGCTGTATACCTCCAGGAGTCTTCATCTTCTCTATAAACTCCCCTTAAGTAATTGAAGATGGCAATGAGATCCTCCCTTTAATCTTCTCTTCAAAGAGACCCAGCTCTTCCAGTTTCTCCACATATATTGTGCTCCAGCCCTTTAACAATTACATTTTGATATCATTGATACTACAAAGTTCAGCAGTGTCACCATGCCATCCTTGCTACCTGGTGTCTTTCTCTACTTACTACTGCCACTGAGCAGCTTCATGGGGTCACTCATTTCTAGGATTTTTTTTGTTATACAAAAAAAACCTACTGCATGGCCACAGAATGCTTTTGACCAAAGTCAAGATGGATTCTAAATCAGGCTTGAATTTGAGCCCTATTTCTTTACTAGGATGTCATTTACTAGTTTTATCTTCCCAATACCTAATAGAATAAGAAAAGATCATGTGACAGCAGCATGGGACCATGAAAATCATGTGGAAATATGACCTCCACAGGCAGCAGTAAAAGCTCATTCTTTCTTACTTAAGACAATCAGAGGACTGTAATATGAAGTGGAATTATGGAGGATGACAGCAACACTTATCTCCTAATTTGAGTTCAACTTTTCTCTGCAAGTACTAGCACCTTTTTTTCTCCCTCATTAAAACCAAAATACAAAACCTAGTGAAGAAACCATCCGCCTATGTTAGCAAAATGGAATTTCAGCCAGCTAAGTGCGAGAAATCACAGTACTGGCCCAAGGTCCAGCAGTTTTACTGACACTGACACAGCAATGGCTGTTGTTCTCCACTGCCTGCTGGGTTTGGGGTGAGTATGCGATAAGATGTTTTGATCTCACATTGCAGGGGCCAGACACATGCCACACAAAGCAGCAGTAGGAACTAAAAAAAAAAGCAGAGAGCAAGTTTGAGATCAGTCATCAGCTTGTATCTGAATGAGCTCAAAGTCCTATTCTGAATGGAAGGTGGTATATGTGAATGTATCACTAACTGCAGATGCCACTTAGCTTTCTTCCCAGCTGCTTATCACAGAGTGCCTAACCATTCAGCACTGCACATGTTCATTTTTCCTGACTCCTCAAAGTGTCACAGCAATATTTTCCCTGCTTCCTTACATTCTGCTGCTTTTGTCTTCTTATCCTCTCAGCTGAAGCTTGCATACATTGATAGGTTAAGATGACTTTGGCAGTAGAATGAGATTCCTCAAGCTAAAAAAAAAAAAGAAAGTGTTCTTTGTTTTGTCGGAAGCTATCTCCTTTTACCCTCTCTTTCAGTTAATTCTCAGTTAATTAAAAGTTCTCATGAGCTTTTTTCCCTTGCCTGGTTCCCTGTCTAGGTACAATCAGTTCTAGGTGCTTCCTCCCAGAAGCTCTGTATCCTATGGATCTACAATAATCTCTTTTAGAAGTTCGGGGAACTAGTACAGACACTGAGGCAAAGGAAGCAATGGCAGTGTAGGATCAGATGGGATGGATGTCATAATACAGCTCTACTTTAGCTGGTCATGCCTGGAAAAAGGCTCCCAAACCAGCAAACAGTCTTTTGACAGAAAACAGGGACCTGACTACATCTAAAGATGACCTCACAAAGCCATAAACCACACGTTAAAAACAATCACACACTCATCCCTACAGTACAATTAAGAGGCTGAATTTTTTTTTTTTTTTTTTTTTTTTTTTAAAACCATGAGAACTTTTTAATCTTCCTAGTTCCAAATAAGACCAGAATTAAGGAAAGCTTTCTACTGACCACAGGCAGACAGGATTAGAGATCTTTTGAATCATGGTCTCAGTGAAGTCACTTCCCCACAGCAAGCAAAGTAATGTATTTTGTATTTTAATCAATGCCAGGGAAGACAACTTTCTCAGATTTGAACATCAGTTGACAATGCACCAGGAGTGAGCACTGTAAGCAGAGGCCTATAATAAAAGTGACCTTAACGGGTGATTTGGTTGCCTTTTAGAAAGCACCTGCACACTCTGCAAACTGGTAGAAGGAAGCGTAACTGTTGCCAGCACTGGAACAGGAATGCAGGTGTCATTAACGGATCATTGATTCCAGATCATGACAACTCCTTTGGAAAATTGCACCCAATTTCTGGGCCCTACATGCCCTGAGCTTCACAGAACAGAACTTGAAAGTGATTTTACAAACTGGCAGTTGAGTTCTAGCAAAGCTAAGAAGATACTAGTATGAGACATTCAGCAGATGATTTAGAAATCTATGAAACTTGAACAGTGTCTATTTTCAAGCAACATGTTTTCATAGAATGTGGGTTACAGCATGTTCTCTGGAGCCCTGCTTCCACTCCTAACACTACAGTGGTACGCATAATATTTCCATAGAAATAGTTTATTCCCATACTTGCCTTCACATGAGATTTCTGGCATGAAAATAAAGGTAGATGATGTAAAGAAATACTTTTCAATGTCAGACTGTCAGCAGGTCAAAGCAAAGACACAGAGAGAGTAAAGCTGTACTGAACGCAATTCAAAGTACTCACAAGTTGCCCCTTTCTTGCTCTGAAAAAAAATCAAGACGCTTTTATCACTCTTCTAAAAAAAATTAATTATGCTAAAGAGATACAGTAATCTTAAGAACCAAGAAAATAGTATTACAAAAATTAAAGCTAATATATTATTGGATCTAAGCAATATACTTCAGAGTTACTAGTTTCGCCTCTAGTACTGTAAATATTGGATATTTCTTAGCTTAAAGCCACACATGCAATCGCTGCTCAAGTCTTGACACGCCTTAGTAAATTCTCCAGAAAGGATTTCAATATTGTGAAGACTCAATACTTAAAGTGTTAAATATATTAAATTTTGAGGTTTTATCATCCTTATTTGAGATAGTCCTTTCACAAAATCAAAACATTTTTGTGTGTCAGGGCTTCAATACATGAAAAGATTACTTTTTAATATAAAAATTATTCCTTTAAAGAAGATATGAAGCTAGTAACACTGGGAAAAATATTTTAGCCTCTCTTTGGCTATGAAGACTAACAGTGATAAAAATCAAACTTAAAATGTCAACACTTTAGTCTACTCCAAAACATAACAGTTCTAACTGCATCAGTGTCATTGAGCCAGACTAATAAGATAAGTATATGTGCATTTACTGTATAGTGTTTTATGTTTGTTGGGGACTAATCACAGTAAAATGAATCCAATACAGCAATGGAAAAGGTTGTGTTACGAATCAAATATTTCTAAACCAGAAAACCAGTAAAGTTTGTGTTTGATGTTCAGGAAAAAAAAGATTTATTTTTCATGAATCCAATCCTTTAAGAGCTTCAGTACGCAACATTTTTAATCTTTATATAAATGACCTTGATAAAATGAATAAATTGAGCAAGACTATCACCTAGTGGTCAAAGGGAGCAATATTTTATTTTTTTCTTGTGAGCTCTTCTATTTGCTGGGGAGGTGTTTTGGGGCTTTTTTTTTTTCTTTCCTCCACAGAACTCTGTCAAATACTAAATCTACACACAGTGATATTACATAAGCAGCAAATTAATATATTAAGAAACCCCATTGTGCCAATGTTTTATTACTTATAATTATTTAATTACTTGTAATTTATTTTTTACTTATTGATCTCCAGCAGTTTTTTTTAAAAGCTGAAGCATGAAAGACAAAGACAAAAAGTCTGCATTTTTACTTCTCCATCCAAACTGATTTTGCCACACTGCTGGTATATGCACATGACATTTCTACAAACTACTTAGATGCAATTTCCAGTTGCTGGAAGAGGGAATCGTCCAACCTACCATCTTATTGTTTTGCTTAGGCTGGCATAGAAAAGAAAAGCAGAGTTCACACAGCACATGTGTCAGAGTATTCAAAGGCTCCTCTTCCACAATGGGCATGAGAGGGGGGCTTTGAGGTGCAAATTCTAGATCAAGTTATTCCAGGATGATAAAAGCTAGAGCTCCAGAAACCCACTGCTGCGGCTGCATCCAAGTTTCTCAGCGCATGGGCAGTGATAAATCTGTTTTGTCCATGACGCTGTAGAATACATAGCAAAGAGTGATTTAACATTATATTACTACCAGAAATACTACAGGAGAAGTTGACCTGAAATAGTGGAGTCTTCCTTTTATTTGAAAAACAAAATAAAAGTATTTTCCCTTCAATTTGACCCATGACATTTTTCCTCAAGCCACCATCATTTTGTTTGTTTTGACTACTTCAAACAGGAGTTCAGTATTTCACCTCCAACCAGAAGGGCACTGCAGAACTCCTGAGGATACATAGAAGGTGACCAATCCTGTGCACACAGTGGTTGATTACAACTCATGACCCCAACCACAGCTCATGCATCAAAGTATAAACCCGATAAGGAATAACATGTAAGGCATCCCTGGTGTAATACAAAACTCCACACAGGAAGAGTGCCAGAAGTCAAAGGCAAGTATCAACAGTTTCAAATACTGCTCTCATCTTTCCAACACGTGTCTTTCTACACCGTGATGATGAATGATACTCACTTTATCAGTTTCTCAATTGTCTAAAAGCAATTATCCATTAGTCGCCAACAAATACTACCAACACTGAGAATTTGTATGTAAAGATAGATCTGTATCCAACTGATCACTACAGCTGGGTCCTCCCCTTACCCATCATTATGTTACATGTATTAGTGTTTTATTGCTGGAATACAAATAAATTCAAAATGGACACACAAGGAATATCCAGTTCATGTTAGTTAACATTTAACATCTCTCCTTCATGTCCTGCACTAGAGCTCATCACCAATCCTTGGCCTCTCTTCTTGACACTAAGATACAGAAGAAAAGCCTATAGGGAACTGGGGGGGGATGGATGAATAACACCCTACTATTTCCTACTTTTCTCTTCCTGAGGAAAGAGTACACCCACTGTTCCCACAGGTATGCATTTGTGGACAGTGACTGGAAAACAGCTGGGACATGAATACGTGAAGTGTTCATATGTGAATGGCACAAAATCAAACAAGAATACTTTTGGAGGTAGATTTAGTAGGTTTCTTGGTCACTCAGCAGGTTGTGTCACATGAGTGAATATGGTTAGTGACTTTCTATTTATAGCTTCAGTTATTTAGTATTTTGAAACATCTCATAGAAGGGATATTTAATTTTGACTAAAAAGAAAAGAATGCAGAAGCATCTGTCAGACAATACTGGAACAACAGGATTGACATCTCGTACCACGTAGGCAATCTGCAGCCTTGGAAAAAGTAAAATCCAACTGAGAAATACAGCAAGACTAACTATCATTCATATCCGTAGATTTACAAACATTAGTTAAAAAGGGTATGTCATTTTTCTTTACCATGCCTTAACACCTTAAGTTCAAGTCACTCTTCTGATGTTGTTCCTTTCCTTCATTTACAGGCAACGCAGTGGGGGTAAAGGGTTGCCATGAATCTATTTCTCTTGAACTATTTGGGTCAGTTAGACTAGGCAATTGCCTTATAAATCTGCATCCTTGTGCAAAATGCTTTCAGCACTATAGATTCAGATTTAACCAGCAAAGATGACCTTACAAATAAAGTTGAAGTTATTCTAGGCCAACGAGTCACTTTTTATTTATAATTATTGTAAATGCCTAACCCTCTTTCTTGAAGCACCTTTAGAATTAATTTGAAAGCATTTTCTAAGTATTTGATCTAAAAGATCACTAGAAATATTACTTAATTAGACCTTATAGCCCCTCACACAAAATTAAAACAAGGAAGCATTGTCTTGTAATAGCTCTGCTCAATGGGAAAAGATGACAGGAGCTCTTAACTCTTGGCTTACCACAACTTCAGACTAGATTTGACTTTCAGTGGGTTTTTTTGTTGGTTTTCGGATTTATTTTAGCTAGTTCTATGGGATATTCCTGAAAGCAGAAATTTTAACACCAGGGAAAAGACACAAACTTCACCATAACTGTAAGAAGCTCACTTGTGATTGGAATGAGTATTATTCTCCTGCTCATCTTTGAAAGTGACAAACGTATTCATACCTCCACTAGCCGCAACCAAACTGGCTCAAGAACCAGTGGCAGTTGATCTATGGTGGCAGGTAACTCAGTACTATGTCATTTATCATCTTTGAAATGTTTTGCAGCTCCTGTTGAGCTCTGTTCTGCCAGGAGTGCTACTAGTATCTGGCCTGACTCATAGCTAGCATGTGTATATGTCTGTGCCATAATGCTGTCTAAAACAGGTGCCATTGCTCTGAAAACCTGCCACAAGATACTTTGCCACAGTAAGACGCTGGCTATGGAATGGACACATTATTCATGACAGGAAATGAAAGACAATCACAGTGTACCAATTGATTCCTATACTTTTTTTTTTTTACTATTGCCATTCTCATTCCAAGGATTTCGTGGTGTCTGTCCTGCACAAAATGCATATTCAGATCTGATACATTATTTCCTACCAGTTTTCATAGCCATCACTGATTACTGGTCTTGTTTTTCCAAGTTTACAACTGATTTCTGCAGTATCGTTTCTGCTAAACCTTGCTATGTTTGAAAGCAAATCTGGCTGGCTCAACCCATCCCAGGGAGGAGTACCCTCTTCTTACATTCAGCCCATGTTTACTCCCAACAAGTAACATTGTAACATAACCATTATTCATAGTAATTGCATTGTTTTTAATCATGACTTAACAAGTTGCATCTAGAAATATAAATAGCAGGTCACGACTGTGCTGTGTAGCCAATTTTGTACTGATGTTTCAGATATAAAAGTCTAAGCTGAGCTTCAGTGTAAAATTGACTTCCTCTTCTTCTCCGATACCATCTGTGATCATATCTGCAGGTGTTAATTGCTCTTTTGATAATGCCAAAACTAACTGTATTAAGGCTAACAGTGGGAACATGGACTACTGCAACTTATTACCAAGGTCCCAAAGTATAAAGAGACTCCTTGTCCCCTTTTACTCCTCCAAATATGATAGTTTAACATCAGCATAGTATCTAATTCCCTGAAGACATTATTAACTCAGGCCTGCAGTGTTAAATAAGTCAGATACCAGATCAGACAGAATTAGAATAGACAAATTAATCAGCAGAGGATGCATTGTACAATATCCAGTTCAACCTAGCTATATTTATATTACTGTTAGAATTTAGAGACAGGTTTCAGTCTTTAATGACAAAGTCACTTTTTTCTTCACATGCCAGAAGTTCACTGACAAGTGTACTGACTGGTGGAACCAGTAGAATAAGAAAAAAATTAAAAATTGCTGCACAGGATTAGCATATTAGGCTGCTTGGTAGTTTGAGATTCACAAGGCATATTATGTTTTTTTAATAATAAAATACATTGAAACACACTTGCAAATTTGAGCTGTTTAGAACCTTGCAGCTTTTTCTGTATTTCAACTTAATTATTTAAATTGCATGTTAGCTTGTGGTACTACATTTTTTTAACAGAAGTATTTCAACACCTTCGAGGAAAATTTTGGCTCATACAGTATGCTCATCTCCCACCTCTTCAGACCTGACCACTTGCATTGTCTAAAGGATCTAGGTCTATTCCAGGTCTAAATCTGTAACAATCTTTTCATTTACCCAGATCCTTTACTCTAGGTGTTAAAAATCATTTTATAAGACTTACTTTCAGTTAAGACAGACAGCACAATTAACCATGATACTTATTTAATGGCATGAAAATGAGACATGGAGCAAGATCCACAACAAGCCAGGTTTTTTTGGTTTTGGGCTTAAGTGCAACAGTCTCCCTCAAATGTCATATATATTTTAAAAACAAACAAAAAATACTCAGAATTGGCTATACACTCATAAACATATAGAAACATAAAATAGTTGAGGTTGGATGGGGCACCTGGAGTCACACCCCAACCTCAGAGCAGGGGCAGCTGCAACAGGTTGCTCAGGGTGGAGTCACATCAGTTTTGCATCTCCATTCCTGGGGATGTTCCACAAACTCTCCAGACTGCCTTTGCCAGTAGTTGATCACCCTTAACAGTAAAAGAGGTCTTTCCTTTGTTTACGTGGAATTTCTTGTATTTAAATTTGTGTCCATTGTGTCTTCTGCCGTAACTGGATTCCACTGAGAAGCGTGCAGCTCTGTCCTCCTTACATACACAACTGTAACCCAGTTTGAGGCAGATATCATACCTGTCACTGAGGGTATCAGATTTTTTTTTTTCAAAAGCAAAACCTACCATAAGTTCGGTAGGATAGTAACAACTCTTCATTTTAAAAGAACAGCTGTGCGGAAGATAAATCTAGGCCATAAAAATTTCATTATTTTGTATGAAGGAAAATGTCAAGGGAATTTTTTTACCCAGTTTAAGTGAATTTTTAACATTTAAAATTTCACTATGACAAATAGCACAATTTAAAGCTTTCACTCCCCAACAAAAAAGTTGGTTTACTGTTTCTCCTCACTGAAATATTTCCCTCTCTCCAAAATAAAATTTCAGTAAAATTGACAGGATTTTGTCAAGTACTGAAAGTTTATCAGAACTTCAAAAACTGTAGCCACACACGTCGAAAACCAGGGTTTTTCAACCACCCCCCCAAACAGTAAGCTACACAGTAAGCAGCTGGGCATCACCCACCTCCCACTCCATAGCAGAAGATGACAGCACATTCAAAATTAACTTAGCTCATACCCAGCATCCAAGTACCATTATCAAAGAAATACAAGATTTTTGGCGTACTGTGTGCATTGACTCAAAATAATGAATCAGTCTCCCTCAGAATCAAAACAACTGTTTCTCTTGGCTAAATTCTGCAACAATTCTTACTAAAAATCTGTTTTAACTATGTTGCATCAGACTTAAGAGGTAAGTTATATGAATGTGCATTGCTATCTCTAAAGCACTCCAGAAAGGGAACAAAGAACCCAAATCTATCCGTGTTTGGCTCTACCTCTAAAAGCCATGGGACTTGGACGGAAGGTTGTAATACAAGGTTAAAATTAGCCAATACTGATGAGAGATGCAGTGTAATAGGAAGCCTGCTATGGGTAGAATTACATAAGAGTACAATTTCATCCTTATTGTTTTTGGGAAAAACAGCATGCAGGTGTTGAGATTCATAAATAATCTAGTTCGAGTTTTGTTGTCCTCCCCATCTTACTTCTGGCTTCAGAAATTGGTGCAGATTTCTTAGCCCTGGCTCAAGTTTTATTAAGATGATAAAACAGTACATGGTTTGCATAGCCTTGAGAAAGCAATGACATGAGAAGCAGGATTTCTATTACATGCATTTGTGTGTATGGACTGGACCCAACAAATGAATTAGCTCGATCCAGCTCTTCACAGCTAGCACAGAATCTTGTTTTGGATTAATTTTCAGGCAGTAGAACTGTTTCACTCAGAAGATGAAGTGCTTTGGAATGAATTTGAATGAGATAATTAAAAACATCATGTCTAATCTTTTTTTTTAAATTGCACACATTTAAATCATCACAGCCAAAGAGTCCTGTTCACATTCTGTTTTCAACCACACAAAAAAAATCCAAAGGAAAAATATAATAGAAACCTTATCTGCTCTGTAATCTTTTGGGAACTGAATAATAATAATAATGCTTAACAGCAATATAGCACTTCACCTCTTCAAAGCACTGCACAATCATTAACTGAAAAATCATCTGACAACAGTAACTCATCTACCTCACGACTGCCATCAGTGCTGCACTCCAAACACTCTTCATTCAGTCCTGCTGAGAGCATTGTTGCAAAGAGGACACTGCTTAGTGCATCCAACACCAACTTTCTTATTGTCTTTCTCAAGTTTAACTGGTACACTTCCTGGATGAAGCAAAGCATGCCGCAGAGGGCAATACCAGCGAAAGTGCCCTAGTAAGAAAGATCACAGCTGACAAATGATTTGTCACTGATGCTCTAGTGTTCAGGAGGATGCTGAATGGTCAGCTCACATGACAGTAGCTGTGATCCACAGTCAGTCTATGACTGATGTTCACTTTTTCCAGAAGTAAAATAATGAATTTTGCTATTTTAATTGAAATCAAACAAAACCCCTCAGAAGTCTTCAACTCCCAGCTAAAGAGAGTTTTATTGAATAACCAGGAAATTCTTCTTTATTTGAGGGGGGGGGGGGGGGGGGGGGGGGGCATGGGCTGATGTGTCTAGGAATAGCAAACTAGTGAGCTAATTTTATGATTCTTCTCCTCTGAAACATATGCAATTTTAAATTGTAAATACAGGATTTCCACACAGATTGACTTATTTGATTACTACAGATATACCAGGTAACACTAAGTGGTTTTGCATTCAATTTGGCACAACCAGTAGGGTGAAGTAGTAATTTATTACTCACTGGCTACTTCAAAGTCACCTTTACCATTTGTCACATATGCATCTTAAAATATTATTGTACGAAAGGAAAACCATGACAAGTAATGAGAGCATTCGAGAGGCCACTTTCTGATAAATGCTCCCTGAGATAGGGGATACACAGAAAGAGTAACCCCCGTAATATTTGCTCAGGAAAGCAGCTGCAGCAAATCAGACAGACACAGGAGAGAACTTTCAGATTTCTTTCCCCCACCCCCTTTATTCCTTCATCTATATCTTCTATATAAACACTTGCAACTGTGCTGTGTATTCTGGGTATTATGAAAATAAATCCTTTATTTGCATTTTACCTTAATCTGGCTTGAGTAAAGGGGAACTTCAAGGTAACTCTCTAAAAAGGACATCTCTCCCAAAGGCAGAGCAAGTCTATGAACTGGAGTACTGGGATTCCTTTACAAGTGCTTTAGCTTCCCAGCACATTGTCCAAAACACTGAAATCATTTGTCAAAGACTGTTAGGCTGGTTTGAGAACAAACATTGCAGAATCAGAAGAAAATCACCTTTTAGTTACCAAGGATAATCTGTAGAACACTCCAGTTTCTGGTAGGATACAGAAGACCTCACCTCATTTTCAGATCTTCATAGCGAACACCACCAGAGGTTTGTTACATTCATAGCAACACCAGCCACTGATGGCTTTACTAGGCAGTTTTAAATTCCTATTCACGATCAGAAATGTTTCTATTTTCAATTTATTTGCACAGTACCTACTGAATTTGGGCTTTATATACTGCAAGTATTAGCAAAACTGATAACTTTTAGGAAACTTTAGTTGTTTTAGCAAAAACAACTTGTAGCTACATCTCTGACCATCAAGTGTGGCCAGCAGGTCGAGGGAGGGGATTCTGCCCCTCCACTCTGCTCTGGCGAGACCCCACCTGGAGTACTGCGTCCAGCTCTGGAGCCCTCAGCATAAGAAAGACACGGACCTGTTGGAGCGGGGCCAGAAGAGGGCCACGACAATGATCAGGGGGATGGAACACCTCTCCTCTGAAGAAAGGCTGAGAGAGTTGGGGTTGTTCAGCCTGGAGAGGAGGAGGCTTCGGGGAGACCTTCTTGCAGCCTATCAGTACTTAAAGGGGGCTTATAAAGAAGATGGCGGCAGACTTTTTAGCAGGGCCTGTTGCGACAGGACAAGGGGGAATAGCTTTAAACTAAAGGGGGGTAGATTTAGACTAGCTATAAGGAAGACATTTTTTATGCTGAGGGTGGTGAAGCACTGGCCCAGGTTGCCCAGCGAGGTGGTGGATGCCCCATCCCTGGCAACATTCCAGGTCAGGTTGGATGGGGCTCTGAGCAACCTGATCTAGTTGAAGATGTCCCTGCTTGTTACAGGGGGGTTGGACTAGATGACCTTTAGAGGTCCCTTCCAACCCAAAATAGTCTATGATTCTAGTAAAAGGTATAGAAAACATCATTGCTTTAGGGAGTACACATAGAAAGCAACTGGTGTGGGGTTCACTATATTATACTGCCCCCAGTCCTTATGGTAAGCACAAGTTATCACATATAATCACAGATAGATATATATGCCTTTCTTCTTTTCTATGAACCTACATTTTGCTGTGTATATCACGGTTTCCATATTAACTTCTAGTCTGCTGAAGAGGTCTCCCAGCTGTTCATAAAATTAAACTGTAGTGTTGCCTTACAGAAATAAGGTTATTTACTTTTTTTTTTTGAGAAAAGGGCACAAGCTTTGCAGTTCTCTTTGCCATAGTTAATTTACAAAGCATTAAAGAAATTAACACTGCGTTAACAAAAAACAAAGTTAGAAAGCTGATCGCTTTCCTCTTTCTTCTCTTCATATCTCTGACTGTAATTGTTTTCTTCTCCTTTTGGTAGCTCCTCTGGGGCTGCAGGACCACAAAGTAAGCCAACATGCACATTTCCATTGGGTCATAAACCCTGACTAGATTACAGTTAACCCCAGTGGCCAACTTGCTGATGAAGGGTCACAAAGGCATTTATAATTCATGACTAGCGTGTTTGAATGCATTTCAAACATTGTTTATGCCCTGTGGCAGTTTTACAGCTCTTCACAGCAAAGCTTACAATTTCACTGAGGACAGTTTCTCTTCAAGGTGCCTACATTCTTCAGGTGCCTGCAAATTGAGTTTGCACAAATGATGCAACTCATTTATCATAGCAAATCTAAGGTACCATGCCTTTTGTCAATAATGAAAACTATTACTCATATCTATTAACACTATAGAAGGGTGATTTTGTCTTTCTTTGTTATTGAAGAGACTTGTCCTTCAAAAGAGTTTGGAGGATTTTCTTCCCCACAAAGAGATCTTCATGAAACAAATCAACACATATCATATTTGTACACAGTATTGAAAAATGTGCACTTGCACATCTAGTGCATTGCACAGGCCCACATGCTGGCATTTTCAGGATTATCAAGGACAACACACATTGAGCACAATCACAACAATATACTTCCTACATTTCATAAATTAGTTTCCTCATGATCTTCTCCACTTAGCTCATTGATCTGTGACTGCACCATTCCATTTTGGTCTTTTAAGACTGCCATGTCAGCTCTAGCAGTTTTTCCACAGAAAACAAAATGCAACTCTAAACCATTTCAGTAAGAAAGGAGATTGTTGCTGCTTGCACGCTACTTAACAATAGGGAGGCTATATACCAGTGCAGCAACAACTAGAGAAGCAGGGACAAATTAAATTAGGATTCAGTTTCATCGGCAGCATCAAGAATGTTTGTTTTCCTCACCCCAAGTGTCCCCTTCTATTTCTTCTCTAGCTTTCACTAACCTAGACAATTTAGAATTAGCACAATCCCAAAACAAACAGAAAACAAAGAGAAAACACTTAAATGAGACAAGCAGTGTTACAACGGATTGTTTTTCTTCTTATTAGCTTTAAAATAATATCTCTAGAAGCATTCCCATAGAGATCTGATTTAATTAGGAATAAAAAAATAAATTGAAGTAGAGTTTTGCTGAAATGCATGAAGCAGTCATATATGTAAATAGTTTAAGTATCTGTTGAACAGTACGGTAACTTCACTGATACTGCAGTGTACCTAGAACAATCTGAAGCAGTTGCAGATTTAGGAAACAACAGCAACAATTCAGGTTATGGTGAGATACTCTCACTGTCATCTTCTGTGGTCTTATGCAATTAACATATCTCTTCCTTGTTCCTGCTAAAAGTTACCCCTGAATGTGCTTTTGCTACTATCACACCCCGAAATCTAATTAAGCCATCCACATTATCCTGTAGATGTGCATTAAACATTCTTACAAAGAGTGCATATCTTTCCTGGGCAACTGTCACGTACACAGGAGAAACATGTTTAGGGAGGAAAACATATAAGGAGATAATCACTCAAGCATATGATATGCAGGGGAGGAGAGGGAGGGAATGGGGCATGGACACACAGCAAGAAAATCCCCACACAATCTTTGTGGGAATGGCTTATTTTTGTGCTGGGCATCTGTCAGAATATTTCAATCCCATCTAAAGTCCCATCTAAGACCTACTCTTTTCGGTCACTGCATACATAATGTATGAATTGATAACTATCAGAAATAGACTAATTAGAGCTAGCATTTAGTATCAGTTTATTCAGATATGGTTTTTGTTATACCCTAAGAATTGTTTTTCATCTTTTCCTGAATGCAGAAGCTGAAGGGGGTTTTGATTTTTGTTTAAGTGGTAGAATTTAATTTCTCTAGGAACAAGTATCATTACAGTTGTTTTACAGATTAGCACTAATCTATTTTAATATTATTATAGAGAAAAATAGCATAGTCTAGTTGTGAAAAGCACAGAGCAATCAGGAGCCTTTAAAGTCTCCTGTCCTGACAAACATTATCTTGCTCATTTATTTAGCTCTTGTGAACTCTTTGTGCATGGTTCATTACTGAAACAAAGCTTGCAGCTAGCAGCATTTATCTGTCTTCTCCCAAGAGTGCTCTTAAGGAATATGTCCCTGCCTCTTGTTGATAATACTTTGCCACTAGGCGGGAACTTCTGAAAGAAAGATAAGAACCCTCTTGCCTCTCAACTGTCCCATTTATTCATGGAAACTAGTATATATGAAGAGGAAAAATACTTGAAAGGTGTCTTTGGGGAGAAAAACCAAAATGTGATCAAGTTTGTACTGTTTATATTTAATAAGCAACTCTTACAAGGACTGATATTAGTACATTGTTTTCCTGCCTCAGAGGCATTTACTAGTAGGTAATTTATCAGTTTGGGATTTGTTGTTGGGCTCAGTTCCCAAGGAGGTTTTTGTCTGGGTGTGCGTTTTGGTTTTTTTGGTTTTTTTAGTGTGTTCCCCCCTTCCCCCTGCCCCCCACTGTGGACAGGAAAACCTGTCCTGAGGAAGTCAGGTACACCTAAGCCTTATGATATTTTGAGCAGTTCTAAATATGTTTCAAGTCCTTGGACCTATAACATACCTTTATGGACCTATAAAGAAATCTTCAACTCCCCTCTGCCCACCCAATTAAGTCTTGAGAGAGGAAATCTGAAGAGACTGGAAAGTCACTAGGTAGCATTTCCGTGAATCAGCCACTGTTTCCATGCTTAGATAACCAAATAAGCATCAAACATGACATTGAAGTGTTGGCATAGTATTTTCAGCACTTCTCCTACTTTCCTTCCCTGCTTCTTTGCTGAAGGCTATGGAAGGAAGAAAAGTTTCAGTCAAAACACCTCATTGGCCTGGCAAATTGTAGGGATTTCCATCTATTTTCTGGAAGCTACAAAATTCATTTTTAAGTGGCATACCAGCCACTGATATTTCAGGAAATCCTAATTCACATTTAAAAGAGGCCTTGCTGTCACTCATTTTCATCCTACTGGAGCATACTAGAAAAAAACAAAACTCTGAAGTACACACTTGAGAAGGCTTTATCAATATTATGCTTCATCAATGGGAATTTTTTCCTACTGACATTAGTATACCTTTGGCTCATGACTCAAACTGGCTGAATTATTTCTACTCTTACAAACTGAAGCACAGTTTTAGTTACTTATCCTCTATTACACCATTATTATTGCCTACCATCTATCTGGTGAGTTGGGAGCCTGGCAAGGAACATGCACACAGTAGACAGAAACATGTCTAAAGCACATAAACCCAAACTTGTTCATTTAATGAAGAGTTAAATTAGACCTACTTTTTTTAGACATTTGTTTTCCTCTGTTTAGTTTAGTTAAATGATACCTACAAGCTACCCCTTGGGCACAAAGCCCTTGCTAACAACCTTTCATATTTAAGTGCAATGCCCTACAGAACTATTTCCAATAAGCACACACTTGTGCATGTAAGTGCATGCACACACAACTGTGCAATCCACTGGAGAAGCACTATGTATTAAGCACTACTGTGTTGCACTATCTTTCCCTCAATTTTATCCTGTTAAGCTGTGCTGGTTGGAGGAAAGTCAATTCAAGTTGCTTTAATTACTCTCAAAGTCTGAACCATTACCCGGAGCACTGACTTAACTGCACTCAGATCTATTTCAGGCCTTACTGAATATTCTGTGCCATTCATACAAAACTATTTACTATAATGTAGTATTTTCCAGTTAATTGTTTAGGCACTGGCATGTTTCCTTTGTCTGAGACAAAACTGTGAAAGGAATGCAGTGCATTGTTGTCTGCAAAGGGGCATAGGTAAAAAGCCCATCATCCTTCTTTCTGCGTTGAAATAATACGGCAACTGAGAAAAGTAACTTTATAACTCTGTTGGTACAAGATGAAGTACACCTCCTAATGAAGAAACAGCTGAGGTTTTCCACTGCAATGCATTTCCCATACACAAACCTGGTATTTCTCCTTCAAGAATATTTTTCCCAGTAAACAACTGACAACAGATTTTTTTGGTTTAAAACTGAACTTCAATTTTGCTGAAATTTTAAAGACAAGAAATAAATACTGAAAAAGTAGATGTTGAAAAACTAGGTTGCAGCATATCCCACCTCTCATTTGAACTGATTTGAAGTCGTGTGTTTAAATACTTTGTGTGCTTTTTGATCATGATGGAAATATCACCTTTTGGGGAAATTTTGTTTCTCAATATCCACAATCTCTGTGGGAAGAAAAGTTTTCCTCAAAAAAAAAATTGATGGGGGAGAAGAGAGTCTGTCCAAACAAAGTAGCCCCATTCACTTTTTCTCTGACTTTTTTTCCAGGCACTTTTTTTTTTTAAACACTTTTTTGGACTGTTTCTGTGACACCATTTCCAAATTAAGCATTTCTGGCATATTGTAGAGCTACATTACATCTGTGATACCTAGCCAGGTAGCGTAACACATGAAGACCAGCTTTATTGCTCTTTGGTACTATTCAGTTGTGCCATAAAGCAGCCCAAACATTAACAAGCCTGAAGCAAGACATCTTTGCACAACTTACCCTCATAGTTGTTTTATTTGCCATAGCAGAGCTTGAAGTGCCCTGTTTCAGCCCTATAACCAAGGCACCCCCTTGCACACACCTGCCAACAGCACCACGTCCCCACAGTGCATGCACTAAGCAAGGAGACCGCGTGCACAGCCGCGCTAGCATAGCATCAGCCCGAGCTAACACTGGCTGCTCTCTGCCTGCACAGCACTGCACCCTGTCTGGGGAGCTTTGTCCTCACCTGGCCTTAACAATACCACCCCTTTCAAATATATTGCTTGCAGCAGTTTTGCCAACACCGTTTGGAGGTACTCAGTATAGAAGTCTCATCCTTAGTGTTCAGTCTTTTTAAGCAAAATAGTGCCCTTCAGGCAGCAGCTCTGTCTGGGAATGTCACTAGGGAAAATCCAGATAAGGACACAACTGGGAAACTGACTAGTGAAAACCTTGATACGGAATTCAAGTTTAACAAGTCTTCATACTTGTATGCCATTTTTCTTTGGCTTCAAAAAAGCATAAGCTGCATTTAGAAACAGCTTATATCTATACCAGCTGGAGTGAAAAGTATTATTCAATGAGTAATTCATAAAATAAGCTTTTACAAATGTCCAAGTTTTGTTAGGTATGTGTAACTAAAAAATAATCATCACCTTTGAAACCTGAATAATTGAGCTGGAACAAACCTAAGTAGTCTCACATTCAGGGCAAGCTTTTGAGCAAAGACCAAAGGCACGTGCACACCACTCGCAGTATGCGTTACATGCCTTTCTTTCCCAGCTTCTCTCCAGGCCATCAGAATGACTTCCTTATTTCTGCTAATGAAGAACTCTAGTCTGTGTCCTCAGACAGAAATCCCCTCCAAGAGCAGGGTCCTAAGAACGAAGGTCGAGAGAAATGCATTCAAATAATATATGTCAGCTACTTATGCTGCAGAGCTGAGTAAATAGATCATTACCTGAACTCTTACCTTCTTGCTTGTTTATAGTAATTCACCAGCAAATGAAGCAAACTTCATATGCAGCTATCAGTCTCTTTCCAATAGCTTTCAGGAACTATTTAATACTGACAGTCATAGAAGAACCTTATTTTTGGCTAAGTGCCCCAATGCAGGAATAGATAAGGATATGTTGGGGGTGGAGGATCTTATTCATTGGGGCAAAAGGCCTAATTTGAACACCATAGCTTTGAGACTGACCAGGCACTTTAAAACCACATCAAACATTCCAAATGCTTTAGCAGCAGACAAGAAACTTCAGCAGAGTGGTCAGCAAGACAGGAACCCATAAATCAGTGTGTGGCTGCAATATGGGGACTAGTGGTTACAAGCACATTAAGGGCATTTGGAGAGGAAATGTAAGAAGCCAACTCATTATAGTGACAAACAGCACCCAGATGCAGGGACGTCTGCTCGCAGAGCCGGACACCTGCCCTTGCAAACAGCTACTGTTCTCAGCCTGCAGGCAGAACAGCCGCATCACTAGAGGAAGACAGCTGTGCTGGCATCCTGCTACAGAAACAGCCAATGTCCCAGCTAGCGGAGGCTGGTGCCCAGCTCAGTCTGGTGGCACTTGAACCCTTCAGTACAGGGCACACTGGTCCTGTGTCCTACAGTAACAAAGCAAACTATTTTCTCACATGATGCCAGAAAAATAAAAGAGTCAATTCCTTTTCCCATTTTCCACAATCAGTTCATCAGTTATTGATTTCATGGAGCAACAAGTTTAACAACTTTACAGCAGAGGAAAACTTCCTACTGATGACAAATGTGAAATCCAGGAGCATAGAAGCATAGTAAAGGGTGATGTGCAAGCAGCAAGGTTGACAAGTAGCCTTTGGATGGGCTTAAGCAGAAAGCCAGGTAAAAGGCAGAGTCCAGGAATATATTAAACAAGGGACATAGCCCAGAAAGGGCTGATAATTGTAGGGCCTGCCCCAGAGGTCTTTAAGAGGGCTCAAGAGAACAGGCTTCTGAAGGGGACTTTTCAGGGAAGATGTACTGCTTTTCAGACAAATGGTGAGGTGTGGCGGCTATGAGGAAAAGATGCTCTTTCAAACACAGATTTAAAAAAAAAATAGATAGAAGTACAGATACTGGAATCCATTTTTTAAGGAAGTGCATGATTTATCTAGATGTGCAAGTACCCTTATTAGGATCCACCGAAGGCTGGAAATAACACATGGGTAATCACACCATTACACGAAAGGAGTAGCTTTCCTCAGACTCCTTTGACTAATCAGGAAGTTGAGGCTCCTTACTTAGTTGTCCAAACTAGATGCCCTAAATAATGTAAATACCTCAGGCAATACATTATTTTTGCTTCATCTAGATGTTTTCTAGCAAGTAGCATTGAAGAGATTTGGGTAAAAAAAAAAGTTGTATTAGAAGCAACAGAAAGCAGGAGAATATCAAGTCAGCTACAGTTACTTAAGTAGCATAATAGCTACTGGAGTTATTTCCTAGAATTCATTCAAATCTAGAAGAAAGTTTTCAGCCCAGGCATTTTCGGGAATTCAGTTGGGGCCCCAGAGGACAGCAGATCATTTAGGAATGGGACATTACAGTTAACAGGCATGAATAAAAGGCCTCTTTAGATTACAACAAAAAGTCATTATGGGCAAAAGTTAAGGGGATCCAACAAGCTGACTGTCAGAGCACATAACCAATTTAAGGACCAAGACTGGAATTACTGCAAAGTTAGTTTCAGTAATGGCATGACCCAGCTAGGCCTCAGTTACCCTAACAACAAGAAGTCAAAGATATCTGCATACCTTTTACAAATACAACCATTGAAGAACATGTTGAAGCGAAGCCAGTATTGCACCCACCCTGGTGAGGCAGATTGCAGCGGTGAAAGAACCCTGGATGAGCACTGCCTCTGCCACCCCCACCTCCTCCCCCAATTCACTTCCAGAATTGCATTCTTACAATCAACATGCACTAGGGACACAGCTCAACTCTGAGCACTGAAAGCTGTAAGTCCCCAAATCTATTCAAAACCCATACTTAAAATGGAATTGTGATTTTTGAATGGAATCAAGTTGTACTTCCCCCCTCCCTCCCATTCATAAACATAAAAACGAAAACTCAGTTTGTTTACTCATTTACAGTGGAAAACTTGTTGCCATTGAAAGACATCATATAGCTAGGGTTCAAGGGTAGGTCTTAATCTATAGTTCTGAGTTCCAAAGAAAAAAGCTTCATAAGGCTTTTGTTACCATAGGAAAAAAGCTGCAAATGCTGTAAATAAAAGAAATAAAACCCTCTCTGATTACATTCTCCTAAGATTAGCAAAGACAGATGCCCACATATCATAAAAAGCAGATAAACACAAAGTGAATCTATAAATACAATGACTACATTTTTGATATTTAAATGAGAAGCTTAAGCTATACTGAACTAATGCACTAAATTAATTTTAGTTTGCCAGGTATAACAGAACCACTCAGTTGATTTCTAATTGCTCCATCAAAGTTGTTTACTCTGAAATGAACATCAAGGTAAGTCATGCAGGCCTGAGTATTTTGTAGATCTGCATTTCTCAGTCACCTCAAAGAGCACTCCTCATGAATATTTCTTTTACAAATCACAGCACTTTATATCAACAAAGTCACACAGGATTAAGTTACTTGTTAATTACTGTAATTCCTTTTCTTAAAAATGCTACTTTGTTGATTGACTAATAATCTTTAAAAAAAAAAAAATGATTGCTTTGGAAACATAGTATCAAGTAGAAATACATGCAACAGCAAAAACTTTTGTCCCTGTAGCAAACTCTCAAAAAAATAAGTCAAACCAAAAAGCCTATTCCCATTCAACCTATAGTCTCATTTTCTAGAGTAAATCTGCCCATTGGGCTCATGATAAAGACTAAACCTAAAATAATATTACAAATAGCTCCACTGAGCTTGCAGCAAATTATGACTTTTATAGGTGCAAGGGGAAAGCAGTTTTTATGGTAACACTAAAATGACTGGTGAAAAACACCATAAAGCTTGCTGCTGCTTGATAAAGAAGTGCTCCATATTTAATAGATAAAAAAAGGTGTGTGCACGTGTATAAAAATAATGGAAATGGTAACTTCTAGATTCTGTAAGTAGTTGGACATTCTTAGATGTGCATTTCTTAAAATCTCGTTACAGACTAATAAGAACATGAACAAAACCCCCTTGAAAGTCTTTGCTGCCTTTGTTTTCATGCTTGCAACACATGAGAGCAGTACAAGGTGCATGCAATATCTGTTGTACAGTCTCAAGGCTGTAGTATAGGGTTCCATCTTCAAACCTAGAAGCAAAGTGTTCCAGTTTCCCCAAACCTTTTTACATAAGCAAACCCCAACACCCTTTAATACTCTTTAAAACATTATGACCACTGCCCAGAGGATGGCTGATTAAAGTCCTTGGGAATAGACAATTTTACATTGGTGCTTTTGAAAAATTCTTCTTCTTGCAAGTACACATCTTTAAAACCAGGCCCTACAGAGAAGTCAAGTTCTGCAAGAGTTTACTGGAAACCTAAGCAAGCTGGGTCCAATTACACAATGGCACCCTACCCTACCACCATTGAAAGGGGAAGAATTTTCTCCCCATTCTTAGGAAGAGAACTGAATCATAAAAACCAGCAAACATTGTCACCTTATTACCTATAAATGGAAACAGAGAGAAGAATCCAAAGATTAATGAAACATTGGTTTTTTTGACAACTTTACCACAGCCAGGCAAATTTGAGAACCATTCTATGAACTTTTTATGCCCAAATAATCCAAAATAGTTGCCATTGTAGATGCTGGTTAAATTCTTTGTTCTTGTTTTCTGTGTCAGGTTCAGGTTTTCATAAGAACACAAATTTAAGGTTGCATCAGGGGGTAAAGAACAGGAGAATTATGAAGGCAAGTATTTCATACTTCTATTCTTTTAGCCATTTTTCTAACATGTCCGCAATTTTGCAGAAATCTGATCAGCAGACCTGCAAAGGAAATATCCTTGCTCTCTAACAAAGATTTATGATATTGAATTCTCAGAATTCAATATACGATGAAAAACAATCCTATTAAACAAGGATTCTAATCTTTTTTTATTGTGATGAATTATCAGTATCATGCCTTATCAAACACATACAATATTATCTAAAAAGTAAAGTTGATGAGGGCCGTTGTGCTGTATCCAAGTTTTATTCTTCATGAACAGCTATTAATATCTACTATAGAAAATTACCATATGAAGAGATGCCCTTCCATTTCTGCACCCTGATTAAGAATAAATGCCTTACACCTATAAGAGCTGGCCAGTGCTAGCTAAACTGTTTCTAGTTCCCGTTTGCAAAAATATCATCCTTCAAATACTGGCAGTGAATGCATTGTTATGTTTTCCTTTGAGTTTCTTTGGGGACTTTGTATATCTTTTCCTGAATCACCATTTAAACCAGAAGAAAAAACAGTAAATTAACTAACTCTTGGACTAAAGGATACTTCAGACCACTTCAAAGATTCATCCTATCCATGTTGCATGACCGTCCACATTGTACATGCAGAAACTAGCACATAGCAAGTATTGTCCATCTGAATCAGCAAGTATGGCTTTTGATAAATATTTTTAAACATAGGTTTCATGTTTTGCACTTACAGTTTATTACACATTAGTAATTTCTGGGTGGACACTGAAAGCCTTTGAGAATTTGGCACAAAAATACATCACAAGCTAATAGAAACAAACTTAAAATAACTACTTCAGATCTCTTTAATCTATGCAAGAAGAGCATGAAACAGATCAATCAGCACAAATGACAAGTCAGCATGACTGTTACTCTGAAACACTTCATGCCAGCTTGACTTCTCCAGAAAAAAAGTGAACATTTGTAATTAAGCTAAATATTGAGCAACTTTTTGGAACTACATTTCATTGTAGGTAGGTATAATTTAGAGTGTCAATTATTCCTGGGGAAACCTGGAATGATTGAACCTGAGCAGCGACATGCAAAGTTAAAGTTAACCTTTCCTATTTCAAATGGAAGTCAGCTTCACCAGTAAGATGTGGGATTCATACAAGAAGTGATGCTGTTTCTTTTACCAAGGAAAATAAAGAAAAGCCCCAAAATCCACATCTCTCAGTTACCATAGCATTTGAAATATTTAACCCATCTAACCACTCTTCTACCAGGTTTTCTACAGTTCCTTCTTCATTTTTAATGATAAAACAGTATTGGCAAAGCTATTCAAACAATATTCATCTTGCTTAACAACTAACCGATTTATGAAAGTATATGTTCCTATTTACCATGTATGAAAAGTTAGAAGTAACACAGGCTTAAGACATACAGCTGCAAAGGGGAGAAAAAAGCAAAACATTAAACCCTACGGAAAGTAATAAATTAAGAAAATGCACTTTGATGTTACTTATCACAGAGCTACAGCACATTCACTTGAAAAGTGGGAAAATATCCTGGCACTTAAACAAGTACAGTCAAACTCATTGATTTCCAATCTCTACATTACAAGTGACAGAATAAAGGCAGAATGGGACACAAAAATAAGAACAAGCTCACATTTTTTGAATGAAGCTCTGCTGCAAGACTGTGTTCTTATCAACATACATATGCTGGGTTAAGGATTGCAGTAGAAGATATTACAAGATAAAAATCAAGTGACTGGATGGTCAAGTTGTAAAGCTTTTGCAATATTCAGGGCTGCAAAACTGCACAAAATGGGCTGTTCTCAAACTGCAATCCATAGTGTCATATAGAGTACTTTCTAGTGATTTCATCATTATCTGGTTCTGGCTCTTCATTAGAGCTAGCATTATTTTTCTACTAAGAAAAAAATGTAAACTTCAAATCAGGGTTTTTATTTAACTATTTTATCTACCTTCCTTTTCATTGAATGCCTATAAACAGAGAAGAATTTGCACCTATAGCTTTTTGAAGAAAGACCAGCTCAGCAGATCATGCCACTTACAGTAAGTGAACTAGAATTTGACTCAGGTAGCTATAGCATAGTCAAATTATCCATAATAATCTAAGGATTCAGAACTCAAATAGTCACAGTATTAAGGAATTCATATGAAAAGTATGTATGTTTTCATCAAGGCAGAAATTCACAGAAGTGTTGCATTTGTGTTTTGTGGTTTCTGACTGCTTGCTAATTATGAGACAGACGTTTGTTTCAGCCTTACATTCCATTGGTTCAGATGCTTCAAGTTGCAGCAGTGTAACTTCTAACTCTTGTTGCCTGGGGGAGTTGTTATACATAATAAAACAAACTACGAAAAGTAAAGATTAATTTCTCACTACAATGTCTTTCTGTCAACATCATCTCTCTCAGAAGAAAGCTTTCTGCTCTTTAAGATATATGTGCTTACATTATGTGAATGTAACTCCTGTGGGAAAATAACGCTTAGATCAGGACAGCATTAGTGGACATAGCTAAACTTATAATAATGGAATTTATTGGGGAAAGGGTGGCCTTTCCACAGAAGCCACTACAAATGTCAAAATAAAAATGGATATTTCTACAAAGAGAGAAGAATGGTGTTGTATTTTGTGTAATTAGCATCACAGTCTCTCCCAAGTGTTAAAAGAAGCGAGCACAAGTCAAGCATAAAAGCAATCAGCAAACAGACAAGTTGAGCTATTCACTCAACTTTTCACAAGAGTTCTGATCTCAAGCATTAAAGGCATTTTGCTTACAATAAAATCTTGTTATCAAAGCTTGCAGTATTTACATGCACTATATGGATAAGAAATCATACCCCAATTTAATTAAAAAACAATTAAGGTTCAGAGAAAGAATTCCTTATAAATTGTATTTACCAGTCCTTTGTGTGAGGGTCTGTATTCATACCTTAGCTAACACTGCTAACACCCAAAGCAAGAAAAATGATACTTGCTCAGTCACATAAAAATCTGTTGCCATGGGAAACATGAAGATATAAACTCAGGAACTGGTAGCAGGAGTAAATGAAAACCCACGTTTCAAACATACAAAGAAAGTACAAATCAACATATAGGGCTATGCAACAATTGAGATTTAATCCTAATTTAGGCAAGGGTATGTGATTTTTGAGTATGGTAGCTGTATATGAACAATCCATACGCAGTCGACACTTCTTTTGTTTAAACTTAATCTTTCAGAAACTCCTCTGTTCTGCCCGTCTACAGAATGACACAGACCTGCATGTTCACCCCAGCGCATATTTTTCTGTGAAATGCTTACCCCATAGAGGTCCCAATGGGCTCAGCAAAATACACATGAAAATAACATATCATTGAGAATGAACTCATCCTTGAACGGAATATTATGTTAAAGTCCTTTTTAAGGTGTAACACTTACACGTTACCTTCTAAAAGAACCTCCTCTCAGCTAGAATTCAAATATGAACTTCTAAGCACTCACCAATTGATAACTCATTTTAAGTGATTCATAACCTACTTCAAAGTGTTGTTGTACATGTTAATTTCTGCAAATCTAATTTCAACAAAGCTTTGCTGACAAAGCACCAAATTTAAATAATTTGTAACTTACTAATGACAAATAAGGTGAAATGCAGTGATATAAATGTAATAGCTTCATGATTTACTCAATATCCAGAGGATTAAAACTTTGTTATGAATCAATAATCCATCAGCCATGGTACTGTGAAGCACATCTGTTATTGATATTTAAATTTCTACTAAAATTTTTGTGTGGAACAAAAACTTGGAATATTCTGTTCGGCTTTGAAGATATTACTGCAGTGATCAATAAAAAACTCACCAGCAAATTGCTTTGGTTTAGCCTGACTTCAGATTTTAAGGTATCCCAAAACACACATACAACCTCGACAGTTAAATGTATCAAGAATGTTACTGGTGAGCACAAGGGCCATTATTCAATGCTGCAATTCAGATGAATCAAATACTCTTACCCCGTTTCAGATCAGTATGTATTTTTCTACCCCTATACAGCTCACATTCCTGATAGA